>NW_027491674.1:600000-949489 GCF_021521415.1 Bidens hawaiensis
CTCAAGTTGCCCAAATTATAGAAAATACAAATCCCCTAAAATTAAAGAATCATTTCAAAATTACTAAATTCCATATTATAGTTAAGAATACAAACCCCAGTTTTCGTTAAATCCAACAAAAAAATCAACTAACAAGCAAATAGTTAAACCTCAATTTCATAAGATCGACAACAATTATTTTTAAAACACGATGTAGCATCCTACTTTTGATAATAATAATAATAAAAGAATTGTGTTTGTTTAAAGGCGTGTTAAATATTTAATTAAGTTAAATAAAATAAAAGAGTATGGACTTGGTTAATGAAATATGCAATAAGGGGTGGTGATAGGTCTTAGGTCCATGGGCTTAAGAGAGTATAAATACTGCTTAAACCTCTCTAAAACCCTAAAACCCTCATTCTTATCTTCTAGCCTCCTTAAACACTCAAAAACACACACAAACACTCTCTAGTGGCCAAGGTTCAAGACCAAGAACCGAGCCTAGCTCGCAATAGATCTTGGCTATAAAAGCAAGATACGAGTCCACAGTGGCTTATCGAAGCTAACCGTGGCCTAAGAACATAAAAAGGTACTTTCTTTTCATATAAAGATTATGTTTTTAAGAACGGTTTGCCCTAAGACTTAACCCTAAGGCAAATTGGGTATTATTATACCGTAAAACTATAAACTTGATGTTAAAAATGGACTTAGCGAACTTGTTTGTATATACGGTTCATGCAAAAAACCCTAGATCTAGCTTAAACGGGTTTGGAACCAATAAAGGTTCAAGCTTTTTGGATAACCGGACTAGATCTTAGGCAAATGAAGAATGGAAACGTTTAAAGGGTGATATGATACTATAATAGGAGATTGGATGTTAAAATACATGGTGAAAATGATAATAAAGGCATTAATAACCTACAGTGGGTGTATTCGAATGAGAATTGGCATTCGAATACTCCATTTGAATACAAGTTCCATTTGAATACAAGTTTTAATTCGAATACAAGTTATAATTCGAATACAAGTTCAAATTCAAATACAAGTTCTAATTCGAATACAAGTCTGTTCGAATACAAGTTTTAACTCGAATACAAGTTCTAATTCGAATACAAATTCTAATTCGAATACAAGTTCTAATTCGAATACACGTCGGTTCGAATACAAGTTCAAATTCGAATACAAGTTCTAATTCGAATACAAGTTCTAATTCATACAAGTCTGTTCGAATACAAGTCTATAATACAAGTCTATTCGAATACAAGTGCCCTTCGAATAGAACTAAGAATCTATTTAGAATAAACCAGACTTAATAGTTCCTGGTGATACTTAAATAATGTGTTTAGGGTTAGTTAATTAATACATAAAATTGATATACAGTTAGCCGAGCTCAGTTAAAGAAAGGAATCACTATTAACTCAGAAAGAAACAGGAGACAAGTGAGTTTCTAGCCCCATTCATGGCTGTGTGCATACTCAATGTGAATGTTAATACACTTACCTTAAATGGTAAGTGTATGCTATAATGATTATTGTGATAGCTATAATTATGATATGAATGAATGTTGCCTTTGCAATAGTGGAAGCCGAATGCACAGACTCATGAAATGGTTCTTAGATCTCCTTGGAGATGATCTTGACTTGCCTCATGATGCCAATTTTACTTTCATAAGTGACCGACAAAAGGTATGTACACGTAGGATATATTTGTAATAGGCTAACTCATGTACACTAATTAGGGTGATTTGACTGTTGTAGGGACTTATTCAAGCAGTTGAGAGTGTTTTCCCTAGGGCAGAGCATCGGTTTTGTTGTAGACACATCCATGAGAACTTGAGGCAAACCTGGAGGGGAGATTTGTATAAAGGCTTGTTTTATAGGGCAGCATCAGCCACTTCTGTCCCCTACTTCAACATGGCAATGGAGGAGATTAAGAAAACAAATCTTGATATGTTTCTCTGGCTTAGTGAGATCCCAGCAGCAAGATGGTCAAGATCACATTTTTCAGGAAGGGCAAAAAGTGATATGTTTCTGAACAATCTTTGTGAATCTTTCAACAAGCAACTTGTTGGAGCAAGAGACAAGCCGATCATTACATGCTTGAAGTATATTAGAGAGTATTTGACCATGAGGATTGTGAATGTGAAGAAGATGCAAGCCACTGCAAGGGGCCCATTAACACCGCAAGCAACAAAAGCATGGGATGAAATCCAAACAGAAGCAAGCAAATTGACGGTTATGATGGTTGATGAAGTGACTTACCAGGTATGAATATTTGCATGACTATGATATTACAATCAATCTTTTGTTAATATGCAAATATGTTCATAGGTTAAAAGTCTGAGAAGCCAATGTGTGGTGAATGTGGGGGGATAGAACTTGCACATGCAGGAGATGGGACTTGACAGGTATGCCATGCAAACATGTTGTGGCAGCCCTATATAACATGATAGAAAACAACATGTATGTCGGTCCATTGGAGAAGTGGGTTGATGAAGGTTACTGGTTAGACACTTAGAAGAAGGTGTATAATCACCAAATCAGGCCCATACCAGGCCCTGATATGTGGGCACCCTCAAAATGCCCAACAATATTAACTCCACCTAAACATCATACTCAGATTGGCAGACCGAAGAAGTGCAAGAAGGAGACACTAGGTGAGAAGAAGAAATTGGCAGCTAGCAAGAAGAGGAAGAGGAAGATTGAAGAGGTTTAGGAAGTGTTTTCTGTAGGAGGAAGATTTACCAGGTTGGGGCATGAAAAAAGTTGTGGAAGATGTGGAGGTTACGGACACAACATCAGAACTTGTAAGGCACCAATTCAACCATAATGATGTCAACCATAAAGTTGTGTTTGAGTTAGATTGATGGTGTGTGTTTGATCCTATTTAAGAATTTTGTTTGAACTTGCTGGTACCATGTGTGTGTTATCATGGTTCGTGTTTGAAACAATTTAAGACTTGTAGCATGTGTGTTTGATTTGGGACATGATGGTTTGTATGCTATTTTGACAGTATTTGTTTAATGCTTTTAAAACTAGTAGCATGTAGGCAAATCATGCAAACATTACAATAGATTTAATCATGTCAAATTAAAGTACAATTCAAATGCAAACAATACTAGAAACAAACTACAATGTTACTTCCAATGACAATCATCATTTGACCAGTCAGAGTCCCACACTGGATCGTCTTCATATGGATCATGATAGTAATCTTCTTCCGGCTCACTGGTGTACTTGAAAGTTGCTTTCACAACCTCAGGGTCATAATCATCAACATGATCCATTTCATGTTCTTCACTTGTTCTAAATAAGTCATTTTCTTGCACTAAATAAGCCATCAACTCATCTTCACCCAATTGATATTCCTTGTCTTCCATTTGACTTTTGTCTTGGTCGAACTGAACATTCTCATCATCCTTCCCTAACTCAACATTCTCATCATCCTTCCCTAACTCAACATTCTCAGTTTCATCATGGCTGCAACATGACTGATAATGTGGAACACAAATTTAAAGTAAATAGATGAAACAAGAAGCTCTAAAATTTAACATAAACTAAAATAACAACAACAAAGATTACATTATCCCATACTACAAAGACAATGTTAAAAGCTAATCAATAAAAACACACATAAACGAAGAACAAAAACCAACTAATTCCTAGCAACATCTTCAAGCTTGTTACTTCTTTGGTTTCCATTCTTGCAAAATCATCTTTCTTGTTCATCATCTTCACCATTGCTTGAATTACCTTTTCACAACTAGGGCATATGGGATCATCAGCCCATTTTAGCCATCCACAACTCCCCTTCTGTAAGGACTAAATATATCAACAAACAAACAACCCTAATTCGATTCACAGATTAGAACAATTACCCCTAAAATTGACCTAAGCAACACGACAGACCAAATCATCATCGATTAACAGAGTAGAACCCTAATTCGTGAGTAATTAAAACTTACACAGCACAAGAATCGACGCCCCGGGTTTGCATCGGTCCTGGATATCCGGTAACATGTCGCGGCACCACATGAACATCTGACACAAAGCTCAACTGCACGGCAAGGCTTGGAAGGTGAACCCGAGGAGAATTGACTTGACTTGGATTGAGACATCCGTCAATCGGTCACCGGATAATGAAATATTAAAGGGTTGAGAGAATCGACGGAGATGGTAACATAAAGGGAAAGAGGGTAGATCGATTAGGTATAAAGGAATCAGGGGTAACATAGTAATTTCCTTTTTTTTAACGGGTCAACGACGGGTCAACTGACGGTAAGAGTCAGGGGAACCCGCCGGAGAAACATAGGGGCCCAAACTTCGCAAAATCTTTTTCAGGGGTAAACCCATCGAACGTGAATATAAACCAGGGAGACAAAATGCAGATTTCTCAAAAAAAATTAAAAAATTAAAATGTTTACTCCATGATTCTCGTTCAACAAAAATAAAAAAATAAATAATGACGAAAAGACACAATGCCGAGATCAAAGACTCAATGACGAAAATGAACAAAAAACACAATTATAACTAAAAACAAGACACAAAAGATCGCAAAATATAACACAATGCCGAACAAAATATAGCACAATGTTGAGTATTATAACACAATTTAAAGAACAAAAGACACAATGTCAAGGAAAATACACAATCAATGACGAAAAAACACAAAACACAATGATAAACAAAAACACACAATGACCTTTTTAACACTGTGTCTTTTTTTTAGAACGAGAAAGACGGTTGAAATAATTATTTGTTTTTACGTTTTTCATTTTTTATTAAATTTTTAGTTATAAATTTTTTATTAATTTAAATATTTTTTTGAGGAGTTTTTATATGTGGCTAAAAATCATTCTCATCATTCTCATTTTTATTCCCCTCTGTAGAACAACTTGACCCTTGGTATCAAGCCTATATTCATTATAGTTTAATTTTTCCTCATAATTTCTAATATATGATCTTATTTATTATAGTTATCCATGAGAATGCTACAACAAAGTATATGCTCTGGTTGCAAGTGTAACATTCGGCCCCTCGCACCACCAATATTGTCCGCTCTGCCCACGAAGAGCTCACGGATTTGTTTTTGGTTGCCCAGATGGAGACTTCCCAGGAGGTCACCCATCCTAGTACTACTTCCACCTAAGCACACTTAACCATTGACTTTTCATGTGCTCCACAGCCAACTAAGCCCAAAATGCGTTAGTGATAGAAGAGGCAGGACATTTACTTATGAACCAAGGATCTCTCTTGTCTACGACCGATGTGGGATTTGCCTAAGAGTGGGACGATGTTGTGTTTGCCAAGGGTGTTACAGCAAGACTCGAAGCCATACGTATTTTTCTTGCCTATGCTTCTTACAAGAACTTTAAAGTATATCTGGACATGAAAAGTGCGTTTTTGAACGAGATTATTCATGAAGAAGTCTATATGAAACAACCTCCTGGTTTTGATAATCATGCTTATCTCGAGTGTGTTTACCGTTTAAACAAAGCTCTCTATAGTCTTCACCAAGCCCTGAGAGCTTGGTATAGTGGGTTTTCACAAGGGATTGTGGATTGTACGCTCTTCAACAAGGATGTGAAGATGATCTTCTCCTGGTTCAGATTTATGTTGACGATATCATTTTTGGCTCGACAAAAGATGATTTATGTTAAGAATTTGGGAAGATGATGAAAACGAAGTTCGAGATGAGCTCAATTGGAGAGATGAGTTTCTTCTTAGGGTTCAAGGTTCGTCACTCTGATATAGGAATTTTAATATTACCATAAAAAGTATGTGAACAACGTCTTGAGCCAATTCAAGATAACTGTGGGAAAAGTGCCCTCTACTCCTCTTCCTGTGGGTCATAATTTATCACTGGATAAATTGAAGGATACCGTTGATCCAACCCTATATCGTGCTACAATCGGTTCGTTAATGTATCTTACTGCTTCGTGTCCTGATATAATGTTTGTTGTTTGTTTGCGGCTGTTAAGCGTATATTTGATTATCAGGGGGAATCCTGACAACGAGCTACGGTACCCCAAGGATGATAATTTCGATCTTACAGCTTATATAGATTCAGGCTATGGAGGTTGTAAGATCAACTTTAAGTCGACAACGAGCGGGTTGTGAATTTTTAGGAAACCGGTTTGTTTTCGGGCAGTGTAAGAAGCAGACGAAGGTCTCTACTTCAACCGCTGAAGCCGAATACGTGGCATCCTCGAGTTGTTGTTCACAAGTTTTACGGATCCAGCATTACTTGCGGGATTACGATTTGAAGTTTCATACTACTCCTCTTTATGTTAATATCTCTGCTGCTATTTGTATAACGAAGAATTCCGTACATCATTTAAAAACGAAACACAATGAAATCTGATATCACTTTATCCGTGATTGTTTTGAAAAGAAATTAATGTCTTTGGTGAAAATTCACACGGAATTTTCAAAAGGCTGATCTTTTTACCAAAGCATTTGATAAAACACGTTTTATATATATGCTTGGTTAAAATGGCCTTAAGCTATTTTCGGTAATTCAATCACTCGGTTGATCACTTTAATTTCTTTGTACAATTTTCATTTATTCTCTCATTATTTGTGTTTTTAACGGGATAAAATATTATAAAATACAGAAAAATAAGAATGTGATTTTCGTCTGATATATATGAAGAATCCAAAAACATTAAAAAACATAAAAGTTTGAGAAATTTGATCCAAACTTATAAGAAATGATGGTACATTGATTTAGCGTACCTAGCACATGAACAAATTAGACTAAAAATTATCGTACGCCCAATTATATGATGTGTACGTTGGTAAAAAATTACCGAAGCAATAATTGAACAAATTCGTTAAGTGAGGTAGTGTGCTCCTCTATAATCAAGTGAGTAGATGCGGTAAAAGTAAAGTGGACACAAAGATGCAGCGAGGAAAAACCTAGGATCCCGATGAGGATCTTCAAAAAAAATTCGACAAGGAAAACAATCCTCTTCCTCAATTTATTAATAAGTACACTTGGAGTACAACCTGAGAACTGCATAATAAAAATCCCTAAGTACAATAATGTAAGTAGTTAGTGTAGAGGTTTTGTGTTCTAAATGTTCTCATCACCCTTTTTTATAGAGAAATGAAATCACACTTGTCACAACCCAGACCACGGCCTAGACATACGACGCTTATGTTGGTACCACATTTGTAAATAAATCAGAGTTACATATTAAAAGCGGAAGTCTTTAAAACATGTGGATTTAAAATATAATATTTGCATTAACAAAAAGACGAGATAAAAAGTTCCCATTCAGTGTTTTAAGTAAGATTACTTGTTATTTTTAAAACCACCATTTTAAAGTTTTAACAAAAAGAACCGAGCCATCGGATATCTTGAGCACTTCGTCATCCCAAGCTGTATTCTTGATTTTCTGCAAAATGTTTAGAAAATACGTCAGCAACACATGCTGGTGAATATGCTGACGCAAAAATATTTTCTTTTACCTGATTACCCGTCGAGACATAGTTATGCCTGGCTTAACGTGGCTTAGGAATAGTCCAGCTTTAAAACAACACAATTATAAACTTAAGTCTCTACACTAAATACCCCATCAAACAACGCAGCGTTCGACACTAGTTGGGTACCATACGTATACACATGGTCATGCTCTCCTCGTGGAAAGCGTCGTGTGCCCACCGCGTTTACCACATATGTAAGGATCCAGACAAACGAACACGACAGCCTGAGGGCTAGCGCTTTTACTTTTGTTTATAACGTTTTAGAGACACGTAGTCCCATGTAAACCTTTTCATTTAATTCGTTTGACTCGTTTTAAACAACTTTGTAAAGCTTGGGGCGTATTCACCTTTGATCGCACCTATAGTACGAGTATAGATTTTTGTTAGTCGGATATACAATCCGGCTTAAGACCATTAGTCTTTTTATAATCTTTACCTCGCTCATATTTTTTTTACTTTAAATCCTCAGTTTAGAAGTATTCTTTCTTTCTTTTCTTTAATAAATTAAAAGTCTTTCTTTTAACTTATAAGATAACATTTAGTTAAATCTTATTTTCTTTACAACCTTATGTTTCTTCTTCTTCTTTAAGAAACGTATTCTTTTCTTTTCTTTATTATTTAAGAATATTCATAATTACTTAAATAATATTCAATAACAAAGAATTATATATTAATCATATATATATATATATATATATTCATATTCTTTCGTTTCTTTTCTTTGTTATATTTTCTTTTATTTATCGAGGTATCGAGTATATCCTCGACTCAGGGCCTTAAGACTTTCAATATTTTATTATTTTATTCGGGCATTATGCCTACCTTTCTTGGCATATATTTGTCTTAGACAATCGAGCAGCGGTTCGACGTCTTACCCTTTTTCTTTATCTTCTTAATCAACACTTTTTCTTGCACGCAAAAAGATACACCAACACTTCTTCCCACGTCGGCGCGCTTTACGAGGCGGATCGTCGGGACGTCCGGATGGTAATACCTCTTTCTTTATTGGAACGTCGTCGGTGTGTGGCACGGAAATCGAGGAAACGTTGGTATTTTGGCACGGTTTACGAGGAAGGCTTGGCACGAACTTCGAGGTAGTTTCTATAGAGAGAGAGAGAGTGGGTGTTTTAGAGAGAGAGAAGCTGTGATTTTGGGTTGTGAGAAATTAAGTACCCATGGCAGCTATTTATAGGCAAAATCAGAAGCCTCATCGCGATACGCGATGGCCTTTAGCTCGTCGCGTATCGCGACGTAGCCATCATCAGTCACAACTAGGTCTGCCACTTGGCGGACGCGGTGCCACGCAATGACACGTTTGATATAATGCTAAATATATATGTTTCCCTTGTTTATTTTATTTAATATTTTAATAGTTTTGTTCGTTTTTAGTCGAGATTTGTATACTACTAACGTTTTTGTGTGTCGTAGGTTCTGGGATTTGATCGTGATTAAAAAGGGCGAAAAACGAGCCGAAACGAGCCGAAACGAGCCGAAACGGAGATCCGGAACGCATCAGGAAGGGTCAGAACAGAGAACCGGTCAGACCGGGCTGGTATGACCGGCTCCCATGGAAAAGCACGTCGCGCCGCGTGAAGGGGAAAGACAAAACGCCCTTAGCGCGGCGCCTAGACAATGCTGATGGGTTTTTAACTCGTTTTTGTTTATTGCCGGGCCTGGTTTTCACTATTTAAACACCTTTAACTTAAACCTGACATAACCTGAAAGCAACCAGCCGATTTGGAGAGTCTTTGAGCTATTTTACGCGTTTGTTGGTGATTTTGAAGGCGACAGAATATCCGGTGAAAAGCTACACGTTCGGTTCGAGTTTACGGGTTTTATCATCTTCGATTCCCCGTTTCTTATACTTTCACCATGTTTTCGTTATTATTTGTTTTGTTTGATTTAGACTTTATGATGCTAGGCTAAACCTCATAAACTGCCTAGGTCGTGATGAACCTTAGTTCGGTTTGATTTTGTTTGGATTTTGTTTCGTTATGGATTTTATGTTCCAAGTAAACTGTTGAGTTTGATTTAATTAATGCGTATGATTGCTTGGTTTTGTTTACTTGAATTTATTGTTTCACATTGCCCTTGGTGATTGTTTCATAGGATAGGGTTTTGTTAGGTCATTTACTGTGTGTTATTGACTAGTTTGTGATTAATATCGATTAAAATCATAGAAACAATAAAATCAAGTAAATAGATAAAAGTGAACTGCCAACCAAGAAAGCTATAAGGTGATAGGTTGTTGATAGATCTTTGCTTGTCAGGATTGCTAGATTTAGTTCTTCGTAAGGAGTCCGTCTATGTTTGATTGTCAGCTTAGTCTATTAAATTAATTGGGTCTGCTTTGCTATCTTTTGAATTTCGCGCTGTAAGGTAGGTTTTCGTCATAAAAGATACTTAGACATAAGCGATTAAATAACCGTAAGGAAGTTTAATATAAACTGGTGAGTCTTAAAACTTGTTAGAAATCCATAGGCATCTTCTTGAACTTCAAGGGTCCTGTTCGGGTTTCTGTCAAGGGTCTATTTTATGATCCCGGTTCCATAACTTGCATTTTACCATTTAAATTAATAACCGTAACTTTGGGGATTCCGGTCTGGGTAGTTAATCTAATCATCTGAATTAATCAAAGTTTTCTAAATTGTTTATTAGTTTAAAGTAATTAGGGTTAAAGGTTTATTAATTAATTAATTGAGTTTAAGGTGATGATTATGTTTTATTATTATTATATTAATTAGGGTTAGGTTTTAGTTAGTTTATTATTAGTTTAATAGTTAAGTATTCATTAGTTAATCATTAGTAAGTTTTAATTATTAGTTAATTAGTATTTAGAGTTTTAATTAATTAGTAAAATAAATCCCCCTCAAATATTATTAATAAATAGTCGTGTCTTGTAGTTGAGTCTAATTTGCTAGTTTCGTAATTTAAAGAGTCTCGTGGGTTCGATATCCGGACTTACTTAGCTGTACTAGAGTCGACCGATTCACTTGCCGGTTAGTAGTTTAAGTTAAGTTTAAGGGTCTAGAGTATTACTTAGTGTCTAGATTAGTTTATTTTTAGTTAATAATTATTTGACTACTTCAAGCACATCAAGTTTTTGGCGCCGTTGCCGGGGACTTTTGGCGATTGCGTTGCTAGCTTTGATTGGACTTACTTGCTATATACGTGCTATTTTTTTTTTGATTTTGAGTTTTTTGGGTTTTAGTTAATTAGATAATTACGTGTTTATTTATTTATTTATTTATTTTTTCTTTGAGTCGTAGGTGTCTAGTTGTCCGTGTCTTTTGCTTGTTTAGATTCTTGTAATTATGTGTGAAATTTGTAATGGACCTCACTCTACCATTAAATGTCCATACAATAGTAATCTTAATTGTGATACGTGTGGTGATCCTCATTTTCACTATGATTGTCCATACAAGGGTTCTCCCTTTATTTGTTACAAATGCGCTGGTTGTCATATGACTCATGCATGTCCATATAATCGTACTAACCCTTCTGTGCAGCTGGTGCAAAATTTTTCACAGGGACCTTTTTCGTATTATTTTGATAATTCGTATCAGCAACCTCAGCAAAACCAGGAGCAGTGTTATGATCAATTTTCTAAAAGTCTTTCTGATGAGGATGTAGCTGCTATGGGTAGGATAGAAAAGATGGTGGTCCAATACATGGCTACAGATACCCAAAAGATGTTCGTTAAGCATGATACCATCTTCAAAAATCACCAGGATATTATTACAGATCTCCAACGTCAAGTAGAAGAAATTTCTAGGAGACTGGATGAAGAAGATGAAATGGAGAGGTTGAGATCCTTGGAATATGTTGAGCACTCAGATGAGGAGATCATTCAAGTAACGGAGAAAAAAATGGATGTTGAAGTCCCACCTCCGGTTTCACATGCTATTATCGATTTTTGAAGTGACTCTGATGATGAGATAAACGAAGAGGAGAGTGTGCAGCTGGAGGAGCAACCGACACCTGGTTATAAGTATGATGCGAAAGACAACTATTTGGGATACATGAATCGGTTGGGCGAGTTGTTCCCGAAATTTCCAGAAGAGGGGAGAGAGCCAATTATGGAATATGTAGATGAAGAAGAGGAGATCATCCCAGATACGGAGACACGAGTGGTTGATGAAGTCCCACCTCTGGTTTCACAGGTATGTGTTACTAATTGTACTGAGTTTTGTAGTGACTCCGATGATGATTGTGACAAGGAGGAGTGGGCTGCATATCTGAGATCAATTATGGTGAAACCTGTGTTTGAGGAAGAGATAGAATTGGGAGAGTCACTCGAGCTAATGTTTGGTGTTGAGGATATGGTTAAGGTTGATAATGAGCTTAATGAGGAAGATGAATTCTTGAATCTGGAGTTGGATGGATTGTCGGATTAAGACGGGGGAGACACATTGGACGTTAATGAGGATGTTGCGTTTTTCGAGTCCCTACTTGTGGAGGACATTGTAGATGAGGATGTTGTATTAGAGGAAGAACACCATTACCGGACTGTGGACTGTGTTTTGAATGCTGATCAGGAATCAAAACCAAGGGATAAGGCCGAGGATGATAGGTTACATGAAAACCGAAGTTGCGTATACTTTAGAAGATGGTCTACAGGAATGAAAAAACCTTTGCATTTCAAACACGACCAGTCTTCTCGATACTTACAACGCATTCGGCTCTTGCCAGGTAAGTTTAAATATAGGTGGTCTGACCCGTTACTGACTTTTAATTCTAATTTAATATTTTACGGTTCCATCATTGATATATTAATGTTTGATAAATTCCGGGTGGAACTAAACAGGTTAGATAGGGTCCAGATAAAGGAGAAACCTCCTGATTAAGTTCAAGTGTGGGGAGGTTTCACGGAGTTTGTATATTTAATCGAGTCACTAACCTAGCTTTTGTAGTTCGTCTTTTTTTTTTTTTTTTTTGCGTTTTAAAGTTTTGCTAGTTTGAAGATTGAGTGAGCTAGAGAAACGATCCCAAGGAAGAATATAATGAAAAAGACAAGTGTGGGGATGATGGAGCAGCCAAGCAGTATACTTTATGTTTTATTATTATTTGCTACTAATTATTCATGTTTTATTTGTGGGTTTACATACTTTAATTGCATAATATCTATCAGTTTGATAAGATATATTTCTAGATATTATTTGTTGAATTTTTGCCGCTTACGTTCGTGTGTGAGAGAAGGAGTTACCATTTGCTGAGCACGTTCGTAGTTGGAGGGCTTCATGGAAGAAGACTTTGGCATCATGTTCTATCCGCATATTACCAGCTAAGTCTTTTCCATTTATCTAGCTTGTTAACTTTTTATTTTGTTTTAGTTTTTAATTTTTAGTTTTTTTTGTAGTCCGACTTTATTTTATTTTATTTTTGTTTTAAGTCATCTTATCCTTGCATTGAGGACAATGCAAAATTTAAGTGTGGGGATATGATATTTGAGTCGTAGTTTAAATTTAACTTATAAAATCAAAAAAAAAAACAAAAAAACAAAAATTTGAAAAATGTTTTAAAAATGTCCTTTGAATATAGTTTTTTTTTGCGTTAAAGTGGGAGGTGATAATATTTATCAGAAATTGGTTTTTCAAACTACTAATAATATGAGATAAAAAAAAGAAAACGCACTTAACTTGGGATGTGTCGGTAGGCTCAGCCTTGAAAATGAAAGGGCAAAATTTGATAAAATGGTTAAAACAGAAATCTCTTGTCGGTAAAGCGTTTTGTCCGTGGAAGATAAGTAATGAAAGGTCAACCATACTCAAGCCTCAATTATTGGTATGAAAAGTGGAAATATTATGAATTTTAAAATCTGAATACGTTATCATATGATGCTTGGGTAGGTTTAACGTTAGAGTATGCCGTGTAGCCTGTGATATAAATCTTAAACTGCTAGTTTAGTGTTTTACACCTCATTGGCGTATGGTTTTATAACCTTAAATCTTGTATTGTTGGGATGCTTCAGGTCCGGAGACCATGGGTCTGCATGCAATCTATTCATTTGGGTATTCACAATTCCTAAGTGGGGATGTGGATATTTAAAATTAAGCCAAAAAAGAGCAAACCCTTTTAAGTCTATAAACATGATCACAAGAGTACAAAAGTACAAATTCACTACAGACTTGATCATCCACGCTGTTAGCCATGTGGGGTCTCTTGGCTCGCGTCTCATTACCATTAAGAAACGGACCACAAGGGACACGCTACATGTAAGCCCTACAGATGAAATTTTGCATGCTCACATACGGTGATGGGTTCAGGGTATTGCTTGATAACTGGGGTATGCCTTGTTGTGGGAAACACTAGCTATTAATTAATTGAACCTTAATCGTATCTAATGGCTGTTTGGTAGACTTTGATGCTTAAGCTTAGGTGGATAAACAATACCCTTGATCGTCTTAGCTAATCATGAAAAAAATAGAGCAACAAAAGTTTTAAATCTACTAATTTTGAGGTTTAAGTCAAGTTGGGGTGGTCTGGTCCGGTAAAAGATGAAAATAAGCGGGTCTTAATTGTGTAAACCACTGAGTAAAAATTTGTCCGATCATATTTATCCCGGTAAAGATTAAGGCATGGGTTTAAGTGGACAACAATATCGGTGATCGCGGTTTTTGCGTTTTTCTGAGCTTTAAAATTTAACCCATATGTTTGTTAGACTTTAATTTTCCGATTCTGATCCAACTGTATCAAACATTTTCAGGGACGAAAAATGAATAAGTGTGGGGATATTTGATATAATGCTAAATATATATGTTTCCCTTGTTTATTTTATTTAATATTTTAATATATTTGTTCGTTTTTAGTCGAGATTTGTATACTAATAACGTTTTTGTGTGTCATAGGTTCCGGGATTTGATCGTGATTAAAAAGGGCGAAAAACGAGCCGAAACGGAGATCCGGAACGCATCAGGAAGGGTCAGAACAGAGAACCGGTCAGACCGGGCCGGTCTGACCGGCTCCCATGGAAAAGCACGCCGCGCCGCGCGAAGGGGAAAGGTAAAAAGCCTTAGCACGGCGCCTAGGCAATGCTGATGGTTTTCGCTATTTAAACACCTTTAACTTAAACCTGACATAACCTGAAAGCCACCAGCCGATTTGGAGAGCCTTGGAGCTATTTTACAAGTTTGTTGGTGATTTTGAAGGCGAGAGAACATCCGGTGAAGAGCTACACGTTCACGTTCGAGTTTACGGGTTTTATCATCTTCGATTCCCCGTTTCTTATACTTTCACCATGTTTTCGTTATTATTTGTTTTGTTTGATTTAGACTTTATGATGCTAGGCTAAACCTCATAAACTACCTAGGTCGTGATGAACCTTAGTTCGGTTTGATTTTGTTTGGATTTCATTTCGTTATGGATTTTATGTTCTAAGTAAACTGTTGAGTTTGATTTAATTAATGCGTATGATTGCTTGGTTTTGTTTACTAGAATTTATTGTTTCACATTGCCCTTGGTGATTGTTTCATAGGATAGGGTTTTGTTAGGTCATTTACTGTGTGTTATTGACTAGTTTGTGATTAATATCGATTAAAATCATAGAAACAATAAAATTAAGTAAATAGATAAAAGTGAACTGCCAGCCAAGAAAGCTATAAGGTGATAGGTTGTTGATAGATCTTTGCTTGTCAGGATTGCTAGATTTACTTCTTCGTAAGGAGTCCGTCTATGTTTGATTGTCAGCTTAGTCTATTAAATTAATTGGGTCTGCTTTGCTATCTTTTGAATTCCGCGCTGTAAGGTAGGTTTTCGTCATAAAAGATACTTAGACATATGCGATTAAATAACCGTAAGGAAGTTTAATATAAAACTGGTGAGTCTTAAAACTTGTTAGAAATCCATAGGCATCTTCTTGAACTTCAAGGGTCCTGTTCGGGTTTCTGTCAAGGGTCTATTTTATGATCCCGGTTCCATAACTTGCGTTTTACCATTTAAATTAATAACCGTAACTTTGGGGATTCCGGCCTGGGTAGTTAATCTAATCATCTGAATTAATCAAAGTTTTCTAAATTGTTTATTAGTTTAAAGTAATTAGGGTTAAAGGTTTATTAATTAATTAATTGAGTTTAAGGTGATGATTATGTTTTATTATTATTATTATATTAATTAGGGTTAGGTTTTAATTAGTTTATTATTAGTTTAATAGTTAAGTAATCATTAGTAAGTTTTAATTATTAGTTAATTAGTATTTAGAGTTTTAATTAATTAGTAAAATAAATCCCCCTCAAATATTATTAATAAATAGTCGTGTCTTGTAGTTGAGTCTAATTTGCTAGTTTCGTAATTTAAAGAGTCTCGTGGGTTCGATATCCGGACTTACATAGCTGTACTAGAGTCGACCGGTTCACTTGCCGGTTAGTAGTTTAAGTTAAGTTCAAGGGTCTAGAGTATTACTTAGTGTCTAGATTAGTTTATTTTTAGTTAATAATTATTTGACTACTTCAATCATATCAACGTTGTGACATATAGTGCCACCTTTTGACACGTGGCTACACGTGTCTTGGCCTGTCAGACCACGTCGTCATGATACATGATGACGTTGGTTCTGTGTTCGCGTATCGCCATTGACCTCTCTTCTTGAATTTATGACAAAGCCCTTCGCGTCTCTTGTCCCGTCACGTATCGCTATGGGACAAAAAGGCATATTTTCATTTTAAACCCTAAGGTTTAGAATTTGACATTTTTGGTTCATTAACCTTTAAACTTGGCATTTTAAACCCGAAACTTTCACGATGTTACATCATCCCAACCTTGAAATAAATCTCGTCCTCAAGATTGCTTCTTTAGAACAAGTGGGGGTATTTCTTTTTAATTAAAGATTCGAGTTCCCAAGTGTATTCGGGGCCACTTCGTGAGTCCCACTTTACTTTCACGATTTTCAAAGTTCGCCTCTTTAATTTCTATGTTTTTGAATCTTCGATTTTAATTGGTCTTACAACAAATTTTAAGTTCTCATTTATTTCAACATCTTTTAATGGCATCGACAAAGATTCACGGTTAAACATTTACGTAAACTAGAGATATGGAATATGTCGTGTATCCCTTGCATTTCCTCGGGTAGTCCAAAACGGTATGCAACAATACCAATTCGTTCGAGTACCTCGAAAGGTCCAACGAATTGAGGACTAAGTTTTCCTTTCTTTCCAAAGCGAACCACGCCTTTCCATGGCGAGACTTTTAATAACAATTTGTCACCGACATAAAATTCTAACGGCTTACGATGGACATTGATGTAACTCTTTTGGCGATCACGTGCCGTCTTAAGTCATTCTCGGATTGGAAAATTTTGTTGGTGGTTTCTTGGACTATCTCGGGTCCAGATAATTTATTATCTCCGGTTTCAGACCAGCACACGGGCATTCTACATTTACGGTCATATAACGCCTCGAACGATGCAGCTTGAATACTCGTGTGATAGCTATTGTTATATGAGAATTCCATTAGGGGTAAGTGGTCGTCCCAACTTCCACCTAAGTCTATCACACAAGCGCGGAGAATATCTTCCAATGTTTTGAATTGTCCTTTCGCTTTGCCCATCAGTTTGTGGATGATAGGCGGTGCTAAGGTGTTTAACTTTGAACCTAGCGCTTGTTGGAAACATTTCCAGAAATGAGACGTAAATCGGTTGTCTCTATAAGATATTATAGACAATGGTACTCCATGCAAAGCAACGATGTTGTTCACATAAATACGCGCTAATGTATCCATAGAGTAAGATTCATTGATGGGTATGAAATGAGCGGATTTTGTTAACCTATCCACGATGACCCAAGTAGCATTATGTTGTCGAGTCGTCTACGGAAGTTTTGTGATGAAATCCATTGTTATTAACCCCCACTTCCAAATGGGAAGTTAGGGTTGCTAAAGCAATCCCGATGGCTTTTGATGTTCAGCCTTGACTTTCAAACAGGTTTGACATTTCGCAACATGCGAAGCGATGTCCTTTTTCATCCCATTCGACCAGTAGTTTGGTTTAAGATTTTGGTGCATTTTGTCACTACCGGGGCGCATCATCTACATGGATTTGTGAGCCTCATTCATGATCTTTTCACGCAAGTCCCCAACGATTGGTACCTAAATCCGGTTTCCCATTCTAAGTATACCATCGTCACCCTTGAATAGCGAGTCAGTGGTGCTGCTACGTTTTTCTTCGGAGATCTTGTTTTCATTGATTGCTTGAAGTTGAGCGGTTTTGATTTGTTCGATGAGATCGATTCGGAGTTCTAATCTTAACGCTCGGACGGATAATTGAAGAATGCCTCAGCAGCTTCATTTTGCTTGCGGATCTCATTCGCTTGTTCCTTTTAAGGCCTCGTTACCGGTGCCATACACTGGACGTTGGATTTACTCATAAACACAGTTCTATTATCAGAGTTAATTAAAACATTCACGGAATATTAAAACTTTCATAAAACAGTACATAGCAATTCAAAACATGTCTTAAAACATTCATTTTGTCTTTCAAAATCAAAACATTAATTACAAAACATCATAAGTCTTCAGATGCCAGACTCTTATTCTTCTACCATGTGCCCCTGCTCAAGCCAGCTGTCTCATCCAACTAACCTGCGTGCATACTAAAAGTCAGCTACGCTGAGTGAGTTCTAGTTAATCATACAACATACAATTAGTTCACATACATAACTATCCATACTACTTAAAGAGCCTTCCGCCCTATAACCTAACAGATATTATAAGGGTCTAGTCCCCAACATCACATATATTATTAGGGTCTGGTCCCTACCCTCACAGATATTATAAGGGTCTGGTCCCTATCCACACAGATATTATTAGGGTCTGGTCCCTATCCTCATAGATATTATTAGGGTATGGTCCCTATGTTTCATGCAACTATACCATACCTTTCTTTACATACTTTCCTTAACAATACGTGCAATATCCGAAGATCTTTCATGTACTATCAACATAACATACATACATCATTCATACATCATATATATATATATATATCAATCATATCTTTAACTACCACCTGGCGGTACATGCAATATTCGAAGATCGCTCACGCACCGTCAAGCATTCATCATACATGAATCATACAAGGCATACACTTACCACTTAGGGTAAGTGTATTAACTATCACATCGAGTATGCACACAACCCCGAAAACATAACAAGGAAGTGGGGCTAGAAACTCACATGAACGCGATTACATTCACCGTTTATGGCTATTTCTTTCTTATGCTGTGCACGACTAACTGTTTAATAAATTCAATATTAAATACTACTCTAGCCATTCTCATTGTTTACTTAATAAATCTTAAGTGTCTAAGCTGGTTTTACTTCATTGAACCTTTACCGGTTAGTTAATGGTTACTCGTTAACCCTTAAAGGTATCTTTCATAAATTATCAAAGTCCAAGGGCTATTATGTAATTATTTCACTCTTTTCTAAGTCCAGGGACCGTTCTGTCATTTTGTTAAACTTCTAGTTCGTTACTCAGTTCTTAACGAATTGACTATCATAACGAACTGGTTCTTCTAACGAATTGGACCTTCTGACGAACTGGTCCTTTTAACGAATTGGACCTCATTCGATTGGTCTGGTTAACGAATTGAACTTCATAGCGAACTGAACCCTTATAACGTACTGGTCAGCATAGCGAATGACCCCTCTGTAACGAATTGAACCTTATAATTCGTTATCTCCTTTAAACGAATGGTCATAACGAATTGGGGTTAATTCCTTATCTTTTCGTGAACGAATTTGGATACGAACTAAGGCTAGTTCGTCATTCTTTCTTTAACTAATTAGCATACGAATTAGGCTAGTTCGTTAAGCTTCCGTTAACGAATTAGGGTTAGGTCAGAGAATGACAGATGCATTCTCTGACATGCCTATCCTCGTACGCCATTTTCCGGTGCTGCGCCGCGCCGCCTTTCCGGCGCCGTCGTCGCTAGAAAACCGCGATTTCGCCGGAAAAACGAGATCTCACTCATTTTTCACCGTTTTTCGTCCCGTTCGATCCAGATCTGAGCTAGGGTGACCCCTAAGCTCATCTTTGGTTGGTTTATACCCTATTCCACCCAGATTTCATGACTTTAATGGTTTAAGGGTGTCAGCTCGTCATTTAGGAACTAAATCTAGCGGGTTTGGATCCATACAACATCATACTATCATTACCTTGGGTCGGCATCGGTTTTCCTTCTTGGTTCGGCTAGAGAAAAGAAAGAAACTAGAGAGAGATTAAGTGTGCGTTTTGGGTGGTATATGGAATATGTGAAATGAATGAATTAATGGGAAATTATGGTTTATATATTATGGTACATGGGCTTGAGCCCATGGCCTTTTCCTCCTTTCCTTATTACCCAAGTCCATTACTCATATTACTTAACCCAACACAAGCCCGACTCATAATATCTCATAATTTATTTCATTAACTAAAACAAGAAAACGGGATGTCACAAGTCTTCCCTCCTTAAAGAGGTTTCGTCCCCGAAACTTAACTATTTCATAAACAAATTCGGGCAAAACTTGGGCATCTCATCCTCTGCTTCCCAAGTAGCGTCTGATCCTTTACGATGCTTCCATATCACTTTCATTAAGGGTATAACCTTGTGACGGAGTTGCTTTTCCTTGCTGTCCACTATCTCGATTGGTTGTTCAATGTAGTTCAGCTGTTCATCAACCTCAATGTCCATCAATGGCAGGTGCGACGTGTCATCAGCCAGACATTTTCTCAGATGAGAAACATGGAAGGTAGAATGAATTCCTTCTAACTCTTCGGCAGATCCAGCTTGTAAGCTACTTCCCCCACACGATCCATAATCTTAAACGGTCCAATGTACCTCGGACTCAACTTTCCTCTCTTCCTGAAACGAATGATTCCTTTCCAAGGCGAGACCTTGAGTATCACATTGTCACCAATGTTAAACTTGATTGGTCGTCACCGCTTATCATCATATGACTTTTGACGATCTTGAGCAGCCTTCATCCTTGCCTTGATCTGTTTAAACTTTGAAGAGGTTTCTTGCACAACCTCTATACTTCCTAGCTCCTTCTGACCAATATCCCCCCAACATACGAGAGTTCTATAACGTCTTCCATAAAGCATCTCAAACGGTGGCATACCAATACTTGAATGGTAGCTGTTGTTATAGGAGAACTTTTCCAGATGCAGATGATCGCCCCAACTTCCTCCAAAGTCTAAAACACAAGCACGTAGTATATCCTCAAGGGTTTGGATCGTCCATTCAGACTGTCCATCATTGATGATACGCCGTGCTGATGTTCAATATCGCTCCCATAGCTTTATGGAATGTTTTCCAGAATCTCGAAGGAAACCGAGTATCTCTATCGGACACGATCGATAACGGTACTCCATGTTTAGACACAACCTCTTTAATGAACAAACTTGCTAACGTTTCTTATGAGATAGCCTCTCGTATAGGCAGAAAGTGAGCACTCTTGGTCAAACGGTTCACAATCACCCAGATGGTATCATGATGCTTAGCTGTACGGGGTAGCTTAGTTATGAAATCCATAGTGATGTGTTCCCATTTCCATTCAGGTATCTCAAGCGGTTTCATCATTCCATAAGGCTTCTGATGTTCGGCCTTGACTTGTAAACAAGTTAAGCACTTACTAACATAATCTACGACATAATTCTTCATTTCTGGCCACTAGTAGTCTCTTTTCAAGTCTTGGTACATCTTAGTGGCTCTTGGATGAATCAGATACCTTGACTTATGAGCTTCATCTAAGATTCGACCTCTGAGATCTTATACCGTGGAATCCACATACGGTCAAACCTAGTCTCAACACAATGAGTGTTTTCCATCAATTCGTCTTGCTGTCCAAAGATCTTTTCTTTCTTAACTAGCCCTCCATCTACCAGTACCTCTGATTGCACTTTGATGATTTCTTCAAATAGACTTGAGTTCATAATCAACTGGTATGACTTCACTATTGCAGTGACTTCCTCATTCTTACGACTTAGAGCGTCGGCGACCACATTAGCTTTACCAGGATAGTATTTTATATCACAGTCGTAATCCTTTATCAGTTCTAACCATCTTCTTTGCCTCATGTTCAGCTCTTTCTGCTCGAAGAAGTACTTTAAATTCTTAGGATCTGTGTAAATAGTACACTTAGTACCGTACAAATAATGCCTTCATATCTTAAGAGCGTGCACTACTGCTGCTAGCTCTAAATCATGCGTCGGATAAGTACTCTCATGGACTTTCAACTGTCTAGACACATAAGCTATCACTTTTCCTCGTTGCATCAACACGCAACCCAACCCACGATGCGAAGCATCAGTACAAACAACCAAATCCTCGTCACCATCAGGTAAGGCAAGGATTGGAGTTTGCGTGAATCTTCTCTTTAGTTCCTCAAAAGCTTCTTCTTGAAACTTACCCCAACTGAATACTACCGACTTTCGGGTCATACCAGTCAACGGTGCGGCTATCTTGGAGAAACCTTTGATGAATCTCCTATAGTAGCCAGCTAACCCTAAGAAGCTTCGTATATCAGTCGGGTTTTGCGGAGTCTTCCAATTCGTTATCGCCTCAATCTTAGCTGGGTCCATGGTAATCCCTTCAGGATTAATCACGTGACCTAGAAATTGCATTTCTCGCAACCAGAATGCACATTTCGAAAACTTATCGTACAACTTTTCTTTCTTCAGAGTCTCCAATACTTCTCTCAGATGCTCGGCATGATCAGACTCTCTTTTTGATTAAATCAATATATCATCGATGAAGATGATAACTGACTTATCCACCATCGGCCAACATACCCTATTCATCATGTCCATAAATGTTGCGGGAGCATTCGTTAGACCGAATGACATCACAAGGAACTCATAGTGTCCATACCGCGTCCGAAACACTATTTTAGGGAAGTCTGCCTCTTTCACCTTCAGCTGATAATAGCCTGATCCGAGATCTATTCGTGAGACCAACTTGAACCTTGCAGTTGGTCAAACAGATCATCAATCCTTGGCAAAGGATATCGTTTCTTTACCGTAAGCTTGTTCAACTTGCGATAATCAATTCACATTCTCATACTTCCATCCTCCTTCTTCACAAATAACACAGGTGCGCCCCACGGGGAAACACTTGGTCTAATTAAACCTTTGTCGATGAGTTCTTGCAGTTGGGACATTAGTTCTTTCATCTCTGATGGCGCTAGACGGTAAGGCACTTTGGCGACAGGATGGGCTCCTGGTACTAATTCTATCTGGAATTCTATCTCTCGCTCCGGTGGCAACCCCGGAAGATCCTTAGGGAATACTTCTGGGTAGTCGCGCACGATAGGAACATCTTTCATTTCTTTCGTCTCGGCCGTAGTGTTGACAACATACGCTAGGTAGACACCGCACCCTCGCCTTAGCAAACCCTCGGCTTTTATCATCGAAATGACATTAAGCCCAGAACTTTCCTTATCACCATAAACCGTCACCGCACTACCATCCAAATACTTTAACCTTATTATCTTACTCTTACACACTATCTGAGCTTCATACTCAGACAACCAATCTATTCCCAAAACCACATAAAACCCTCCTAAGGTCATAACATACAAAGTAACAGGGAAATCATGTCCCTCTAACTCTCTCTTACAGTCCTTAACTATTCTCATTATTTTAACCGAAGTGTCACTAGCGGTTTCTACTATGAAAGTTTCAGACACTCGTCAACATTTCATTTTAGCTAATTTACTAAATGACGTGGCTACAAAACTTCTATTCGCCCCTGAATCGAACAACACGGAAGCAGAAATACCATCCACTAAAAACGTACCTTTGACAACATCAGGGATCTGTCTGGCTTGTTCTTGGGTCTGCATGTAGGCTCTAGTCCTTGGCCTTTCTTGATCAGCATCGCTCTTTCCACTTCCTCCAGCCTCACTATCGGTGCACTCTCTTGCCATATGGCCTATCTTGCCACCTTTGTAACATGCGGGCTTTGAACTGCACTCATTGACATAATGTCCTGCCTTCCCACACTTATAACACATATTAGACCCAAACCTATATTCCCCACCATGAGCCTTCCCACATTTGTGGAAAACATCTGAACTCCTACTCCACTTGCATTCACCCCCACACATCTTTCCACAGGTCTTACATGACCTCTTCTCCCAAACTATCGGGCACTTGCTCTTAGGGTTCTACAACCGAGTACCAGGTCGTTTAGAAGAAGCGACCCATTTCTTATCTTTCTTCTCTTCTAACACCCCATCGACTGTCGACAAGTCGTCATAAACCATTTCTGCGAGCCCTACAACAGAATCAAAGGTACCCGGTCTAGTAGCCTTGACCAAGACGCGAACATTCTGTGGCAGTCCTCTAATGTAACACTTGATCCGCTTGGCCTTAGTATTCACCATGTCGGGCACCAACCTTGACATGCGGTTGAATTCAGTGGTATATTCGCGGTGTGTCATCTTACCCGCCTTCATACTCAAGAATTTCATTCCAACCCTTTCAACCTCTACATCCGCACTAAACCTCTTCATCACCAATTCCTTCAGATCGTCCCACCTCATAGCTTTGAACTTCTCTTGGGTCTTCCTCTGTTCAACAGATTCCCACCAGTACATGGCTTTATCACCAAATGATTGGGTGGCATAATCCACAGCTAGATTAGGGCGGAACTCGCTAATTCGAATAACCTTATCCATTGCGGTTATCCATTGGAGAGTAGCAATTGCGTCCCATAAACCAGTAAGCCTCGGCGAGTCGCAACCTTTGAACGACTTGTAGTTACACCCGCCTCGGCCTCTCTACACAGATCGAACTTCGCTCGAGTCACCCTTCTCTCCTTCATCATCCTTCTTACTCTTTTCCCCGGACTTTTCATCAGTTCTCGCATGGCTTCCAGCAGACTTTTCAGGATTTCAGTTCTTCGCAGCAGCTGCTACCGCTTGAGCAATGGCAGCTTGAACAGCAGGTCAAGTTGATACGCTTCGTTGTTACTCAGACTTCGACCAGCTGCGCTTCCTTCTTCCCTTGTGTTAGCAGCTGATTCTACAGAAGGTTCTCGGACAATACGTGGCCTACCGCGACGTCCCGTACGACCTCCTTGTCTGATGACCATTCTTGCTCCAGCCATTCGTACTCTATAAGGAAGACACAAATTTCATCACTTAAGGAACTATTTAGTACAAGGATAGTAAGGCTAACAGTTAATGACAGTGGCCAGCTGTGATTAGCTGATCACGTTACTTTCTGTGTCCAATACACTTCCCTTTATGAGTCTATTTGTGCTAAGTTCTACTTTTAAACAGTTAATCAATCGAATCATCAACTAATCCTATCCCTAACCTTCACATATCCTTTCTTTAGAAATTAAGCTAACATCAACATACATTATTTAATCATACCTTTACCTTTACTGAGCTTGCTTGAGTGACACATGGCTATCTTGAACTGGCATCTTCTTTCTTTTGTTACTTAAATCCCATTCTATGTCTGAGTCTAAGCATGTAGGATGCTTAAATCTCTTGAACTTTGCTCTGATACCAACTTGTAAGGCACCGTTACCGGTGCCCAACATTGGACGTTGGATTTACTCATAACACAGTTCTATTATCAGGGTTAATTAAAACATTCGCGAAATATTAAAACATTCATAAAATAGTACATAGCAATTCAAAACATGTCTTTAAACATTCATCTTGTATTTCAAAATTAAAACATTAATTATAAAACATCATAAGTCTTTAGATGCCAGACTCTTATACTTCTGCTATGTGCCCCTGCTCAAGCCAGCTGTCTCATCCTACTAACCTGCGTGCATACTAAAAGTCAGCTACGCTGAGTGAGTTCTAGTTAATCATACAACATACAATTAGTTCACATACATGACTATCCATACTACTTAAAGAGCCTTCCGCCCTATAACCTCACAGATATTATAAGGGTCTGGTCCCCAACATCACAGATATTATTAGGGTCTGGTCCCTACCCTCACAGATATTATAAGGGTCTGGTCCCTATCCTCACATATATTATTAGGGTCTGGTCCCTATCCTCACAGATATTATTATGGTATGGTCCCTATGTTTCATGCAAATATAACATATCCTTAACAATACGTGCAATATCCGAAGATCGTTCAAGTACTATCAATATAACATACATACATCATTCATACATCATATATATATATATATATATATATATATATATCAATCATATCTTTAAATACCACATGGCGGTACATGCAATATCCGAAGATCGTTCACGCACCGTCAAACATTCATCATACATGAATCATACAAGCCATACACTTACCACTTAGGGTAAGTGTATTAACTATCACATCAAGTATGCACACAGCCCCGAAAACATAACAAGGAAGTGGGGCTAGAAACTCACCTGAACGCGATTACGTTCACCGTTTATGACTATTCCTTTCTTGAGCTGTGCATGACTAACTGTTTAATAAATGCAATATTAAATACTACTCTAGCCAGTCTCACTGTTTACTTAATAAATCATAAGTGTCTAAGCCGGTTTTACTTAAATTAACCTTTACCGGTTAGTTAATCGTTACTCGTTAACCCTTAAAGGTATCTTTCATAAATTATCAAAGTCCAAGGGCTATTATGTAATAATATAATTCTTTTCTAAGTCCAGGAACCGTTCTGTCATTTTGTTAAACTTCCAGTTCGTTACTCAATTCTTAACGAATTGACTATCATAACGAACTGGTTCTTCTAACGAATTGGACCTTCTGACGAACTGGTCCTTTTAACGAATTGGACCTCATTCGTTTGGTCTGGTTAACGAATTGAACTTCATAGCGAACTAAACCCTTATAACGAACTGGTCAGCATAGCGAATGACCCCTCTGGAACGAATTGAACCTTATAATTCGTTATCTCCTTTTAATGAATGGCCATAACGAATTGGGGTTAATTCGTTATCTTTTCCTTAACGAATTTGAATACGAACTAAGGCTAGTTCATCATTCTTTCTTTAACGAATTAGCATACGAATTAGGCTAGTTCGTTAAGCTTTCGTTAACGAGTTAGGGTTAGGTCAGAGAATGTCAGAAACATTCTTTGACATGCCTAACCTCGTACGCCATTTTCCGGCGCTGTCGTCGCCGAAAAACCGCGATTTCGCAGGAAAAACTAGATCTCACTCATTTTTCACCGTTTTTCGTCCCGTTCGATCCAGATTTGAGCTATGGTGACCCGTAAGCTCATCTTTGGTTCGGTTTATACTCGATTCCACCCGGATCTCATGACTTTATCGGTTTAAGGGTGTCGGCTCATCGTTTCGGAACTAAATCTAGCGGGTTTGGATCCATACAACATCATACTATAATTACCTTGGGTCGGCATCGGTTTTCCTTCTTGGTTCGGCTAGAGAAAAGAGAGAAACTAGAGAGATCTTAAGTGTGTGTTTTGGGTGGTGTATGGAATATGTGAAATGAATTAATTAATGGGAAATTATGGTTTATATATTATGGATCATGGGCTTGAGCCCATGGTTTTTTCCTCCTTTCCTTATTACCCAAGTCCATTACTCATATTATTTAACTCAACACATGCTGGTAAATATGTTGACGCACAAATATTTTCTTTTACATGATTACCCCTCGAGACATAGTTATGTCTGGCCCAACGTGGCTTAGGAATAGTCAAGCGTTAACACAACACAATTATAAACTTAAGTCTCTACACTAAATACCCCATCAAACACCGTAGAGTTCGACACTAGTTAGATACCATACGTATACACATGGTCATGCTCTCCTCGTGGAAAGCGTCATATGACCAGGTGTGGTGCGGTGTGCCCACCGAGTTTACCACATATGTAAGGATCCGGACAAACGAACATGAAAGCTTGAGGGCTAGCGCTTTTACTTTTGTTTATTACGTTTTAGAGACACGTAGTCCCATGTAAACCTTTTCATTTAATTCATTTGACTCATTTTAAAAAAGTTTGTAAAGTTTGGGGTGTATTCACCTTTTTCGATTTGGATCAGCTTCAATACACTGTCCGAGGGTCTTTCCCTTTCTATATCGCACCTATAGTACAAGTATAACTTTTTGTTAGTCGGAAGTACAATCCGGCTTAAGACCTTGATTTGTGAAAAACGTATATAGTATTAAAAACCAAGTTTTACCGAATTCACCTAAAAAAACACACACAATCGGCAAGTGTACCGGTCGCAATGTAGTTAGCAAGTAAGAACGGATATCGAACCTAGGACACTATGGGTAAACTCTAATTATTAAACCTAAAAGATTACTAACCTAGACTTTCTTTTGATTTTTAGAATATTTTTTATATTAATTAAACTAATAAAACTTAACTAATTAAAATTTAAACTAAAAATAAAACTTTATAAAAAATTGGGTTTTAAAACAAATATGAGAAACGACTACCTAGGTAATGGAATCCTACTAGTTATACTTAATAGCTAACGAACTTGACTTAGTTGAAAAACAATATCTTAAAAAGAATATGACACTAAAGACCACTAAAATACACTAGATTGCCTCCCGGCCTCACCAACGACACAATAGAACTCTAATGACATGTGAAGCTCAATTGTTAAAGGGTTGGATCACCTCCCCGTCTCACTTTACCTAATAATATTATGGTACCCCAAAACCCAAATCAAATCTCGGTCTCTTCGGATACAATATATATTAATATAAAGGGGGTATTTTCAATTAACTTAAGCACAACTTGTATCACAATAATCTAAACGGACCTAGGATAACTCACTCCCGTGCAATTATTACCCAAACCCGCAAAAGACAAAGATGACACAACACTAAATTACCTCCCGGCCTCTCTAGTGAAAGAACAATAAAATCTATACCACTTTTAATACTTATTCCTACGATTTTTTCGACCATAAACCGCAAACAAGTTGAAAACACAAAGTAGACAACCTAATCAAGTGTCTAACAATCACAAAAAAAAACTATTAAACACAAGTGGAATAAATATTAAAGCAATAAACTAGATTCTATTATGCCACAATATCATGACCAAACCAATTAAAAACATTTACCATAACACCAAATCAACCAAAGTCAAATAAATAGTTCGTCAAACCATTAATATAAACTAGTAATCAACCAAAACCTAGGCATTATAAAAGTTTAGCCACTCATAACAAAGTATGAAACCAAAATAAATAAGTTCACGACAAAATTCATAAAGGAGTCAGAATAAATAATTAAATGAATGATGATGAATTATTAAACCCACTGATCCTATGCTCCAAAATAACAGCCTCTCTCAATCTTTCGCAGCCGACCACAAACTAATTGTTTGAACTAGTCTTTTTTTTTCCTTTCTTCTCGAACTCACGTGAACAGTGGAGGCACCCAATTCCCACGTAGCCTTTTTTCAATCAAAAGAGAAGTAATAATATATAATAATAATAATATGTTTCAATAATTCTTTGACTTCATGTTTTCCTCCTCTCGTATCTGCCAACAACCCCAAAACCAATATATATATACCCTATTTTCTGTCGATGTCTTTATATTCTATATTAATAATGTAGGATTTTTTTATTTTAGCTCCAACAAATCTTAAAGCCCACATAAGCCTTTTTCTATTTGATCAATGGCCATAGTTAATTTATTTCTTTTGATCTTCTTGTGGGCCCATCTCATATGTCTTGTAAAATTTGAAGTTCATTTGAAATAGTTCAACGAGCTCTCCTGCACTTTGTAAAAAAAAAAATCATAAGTAATTGGAGCATGGTTAACGGGGAATTTTATCTTTTATTAAGCATGTGCACATGAAACTCCATAAAATAAGTGGCCATTTATTCCACCAACTATTACTTTTATGCCATTGTCTCAAGTTTAGAATAAATACTTTAGTATAGCTCGTATAAAAATTTAACCTTTAAAATCCAATTATGAGCCAAATAGAAATATATTCAATAAAAAAACTGGCTCAAAATACTTGAAAGGGTAGGAAATATTTATATAATAACATGTATATTTTAAACCATATCAAATATCTCCACACTTAAACCTTTTTTCGTCCCCGAAAAATATATATATTGCAAT
The DNA here is from genome assembly GCF_021521415.1 of Bidens hawaiensis. NCBI lineage: Eukaryota > Viridiplantae > Streptophyta > Magnoliopsida > Asterales > Asteraceae > Bidens > Bidens hawaiensis. The sequence goes on from NW_027491674.1 coordinate 629,505, forward strand.
GGAATCAGAATTCAAACATAGTTTTCAAAACATATAGGTTATCTTTTAAGCACAAATAAACGCAAAAACCGCGATTGCCGATATTGTTGTCCACTTAAACCCAGCCACCAGCCTATCAAGCCCCCAATTGCATTAAGCTTTTTAAGTTCAAAAATCACGGCTACACCTACCCCATCTCAGACAAAGAGAGCTAGAAAAAACTTGAGTCAAAGCAAACTGGTTTGACAAATCACCATAAGCCAAGGACTCGTTGATGGTACTAGTTAGATGCACTCGGTGAAATTTGATGGATGAATGGTCATGTGGAGGTCGTACGAGCTATTCCTAAATATTATTGGACTTTGTCCTATAAATCCTAATTTGATATTTATTGACTAAGAACCTTCGAGCCCCAATAGTGTATCCTCAGAGTCACCATCCCTAAGCTAACACGTAAACTCTAAGTCCCGTCTATTATGTGCAACTTTGGCTTCTTTTACTAACTTTGAGAATGCTTCTTTGGCATTTTACAATACATAACTTTCTCTTTCTTTTGATTTTCTTGAACAACTTTGGATAACACAATACATAACTTTCATAACAAACTTTCAAAACATACTTTTTTTTCTTTTTTTTTTTCATCTTTTCTGTTTTCAATCTTTTATATCACCCTAAAATATATAACTAATTCTAAGCTTGTAAAAAGATGGACATGTGGTGGTGTGCTGGTTTGAGTGCATTTAACTATAACCATCTCAAAGTTTTTAGATTATGGTAATCCTCCCTAAGCATCGAAATTCGGTTTCACAGTTTTTCTAGTTATTATATATATAAAAACTGCCAAAGAGGACTATCAAAGCTAGTTGGGCCTACCTACACATCCCAAGTTATGACAAACTGAAATTTTTCTTACTTTTTCAGACACTCATCACGACTTGACTCAAATTTTCGGGACGAAAATTCTTTAACATGGGAATGATGTGACAATCGTCAATTTCAGGTTAACTCCTTTAACTCAACTCCGTCAATTCAAACTTAAGATCATTGAATCTATAACGCACACTTCATTACATTTAAACTAGGGTTTAAATGACGCTTAACACTTACTACATGTGTAGTCTTTCGGGATTTGCACCGAAACACAAACGAGTTAACGCAAACGATTGGTGAATAAACGAAAAACGTCAAAACAATAATTATGTGATAATTATGTGTTAGACTTATGTGTTATGTGATAACATGGTTATAAACGTTAACTCAAGATGTAAACAAGTTAGTTTAAGCTAGGAAAAGTAATACTTAGAAGTGGAGGGGCCAGAGTGTAACATAGATTATTATAAATACATCATTAACAATTAACCCTAACTTATTTTCTTTCCCCACAGGAATTCCGATCGGCCTCTCGTTCCTTGTGAACCCTTGGCTGCCGTCACCTATACACACACATACAACCATCAATTCAAGCTTTTGATTGAAGAATTAGGTGCTAGGAAGGTATAATCGATTATCATATGCATCCTTTATACTTGATTTTGATGTTTGTTGGGTTAACTACAAACCCTAGCTGCCGATTTTCTTATGGTGTTGTGTTAATATGATTGTTGTTGATTTGTTAATGATATGATAACTAGAATTGATATTGTTACATACTAATTACTTGTGTCTTTGATTTGAGTTCAAACAAGAACCCTAATCATGTATGTAATGGTAATTGATGTGCATGGATGGTGTTTATGGAGTCTAGAGTGTTATATGAATGCATGATAGTTCATAGATTGTTAATATGTTGAGTTTGGATGCAAACAGTTTCTGGACAGAATGTGTTATTGATGTTTAAGTGACTGTAACGAAGTGTAAATGTGAAAATTTGTTGAGATTATTGATAATACAGTAAACTAGGTTGAGTCTAGTTTCTAAAGAATATAAACTTGTAATATTTGGACAAGTAGAAGTTAACTTTTATGATTTTACAAAAACGTTGTGCAAAGCTGAGCTGTTAGACCTGCTGTTAGGTTGTTTTGTAAATATTATATCTCATGAACTACGAGACCAATTGGGTTGGTTCCACCTCTGGAAGTTGACTTATTGAGTTAGGAACCTAACCCAAGTGGTCTTGCATTTATTGGATTTTTCGTTTAACAGAAATTGCAAATAACATTCTGTTGCGCATGAATTTGACTGTTATGAGTTTGCTGTATTGATTTGATGATTGTGAGAAAACTATGTGGAATTAAAATATAATAAAATATGTTCTGGAAACCTAAGACATATACGCTTCTGTGATGATATTTGGTAAATTAATTGAGATGCTATGATCGGTGGAATAGTACAATCTTTCAACTAGAATTTCTGTCTCGGTGAAACTAGCTGCTGAGTTTTTTGTGAAAATGCATGAAACATGATACTTGCTATATAATTGTTATGTTTTGACCAAATTACCCTTCCGGGAATAATTGCTAATTGATTGTCATAATTTGACCAAATTGCCCTTATGGGGAATAATAGCTAGTTAATTGTCATGATTTGACCAAAATGCCCTTACGGGGAGAAATTGCTAGTGATGTACTTTATGAATACATGACACGTATATGATTGCTTACACATGTAATGTATCACAAATACACTTGTTAAAGTCACACACGATTCACAAACGAAACACGAAACATGTTATGTGCATAGGTATTATGTGCCGGGTCTAGAGACTCGATAATATTCCGACACTTAGAAAAATCTCTTTGTTGTTTTAGAACGCTAGAGAGAGTTTTTATGTGACGCGCATCTTACTGATTTAATTTGGGAATTTCTTCGCAAACAGTGAGTTTCACTTTCCCCTTTTAAACTCTTTAAACTCTTTTATCTTGGGGGAGATAACATACTCCGAACGCATTTTAGATTTTGTTAATATAGATTATATATCACTTGTAAAGACTAAGTGGCAAACGCGTAAACTAAAGTCCTTCGTAACATCGAACTGGTTAATATTTGGATAATAGCGAGTCACTGTTGAGTAGTACTACTGGGTTTGACAAACCCCACCCAACGCTAAACTCGACTGGATGTCGAGCGGGTGTAATCTTGGCTAAACACATACCATGGTCTGGACGACCTGGTGGCAAGGCAAATTGATAAACAGTCAGCTTCGGTGTCGAACACTTAGTGATACTTGTTTTATAGGCTAGCTACCTATAGATATATAATTGACATAACACTATCTGGTAACGCAAAACGCTGTAACGCAAAACGCTGTAACGCAAAACGCTGAACGCAAACGCTAAACATTTATTTTTATATAAACTTGTGAACTCACCAACCTTGTGTTGACACTTTTAGTATGTTATTCCCAGGTAGCCGAGGCGGGCGCGCGGTTTAGGATCATGCATTGCTTGAAACACTTTTAATTATGCAAACTTATTTTAAACTGTTATCATTGGGTTTTAAGTCGTCCTGCGTGACGCAACATTGGTTTCTATGGTTTTACGCTTCCGCACTTATTTTCATTTAAACGTTTTTATGGTTTGATTATAACTAATGATTCCGATCCTGTTAGTTCACACCCTCTGACGGTAAAACTCCGTTAGTGGATTTTGAGGGTGTGACAGATTGGTATCAGAGCCATTGGTTATAGCGAACTAGAAGCTGCATGCATACTAGACTATAACCGCGACGACCCATTAGTTATAATGATACGCACTGCATAGATTTGTGTAGTCTTTGTTATCCTATCTCTTTACCTCATTCACTCATACGCGCGCGCATACACGGCTTACCTGTAGGAATGTCGACGCCGCCATCGTCATCCTCATCCGATCCGATGACTCATGCTCACGGGAAGGAACCGCAGTTACCTACCGCATCGCCACCCCGTGTAGTCCCGGAACTCGAAGCTCCCGCACCGAAGAGGTACCACTTATCCGGAGGCATGTACGAAAACGAAGTTAGCTGGGATTGGTACCCTAATATGATCAGACGTATGGTCTATCGCGAACAAGTTCCCTCGTTACCTCACCCGAACCACCCTGCTTACCCCAACACCCTACCACCCATAACCGAACCTGTAGAGCGTGTGCTCGCTGCTGTCGTTTCTTGTTTGGAGCGTGATGTGGGTTACATGCGCTATACGAGAGCGAACGTTTCCGGACTGTTAAAAGATGGAACCGAAACTAAAGAGGAAATTTCCCGGATGACAGTGGCAATGAAGGAAATGCAAGAGGCTAGTGATCAACAGATAAAGATTACGAGAAAGATGCAAGCCGAGATAATAGACTTGCAAGAGTAACTCCAAGTAGCAAGGACCCGAACCGAGATAGCTTTAGAGCGCTGCGATGTCTTACAAATGCAAATTGCTCAGAACGCAGCCGAACCCGAGGCAGAGCCTGAGGCAAAACCTGAGGCAGAGCCTGAAGAAGAACCGGAGGAAGAACCGGCTGAGGAGGAGGCACACTCAGAGGTGTCCTCAGACGATGACATCTAGACACGGTCGCGGTAATATCAACTTGACTGCAGCTGAACTCCAAACTCTGCTGAACGACCATGCGGCGGCCGCTTTAGCCGCACATGTTCAGAACCAAGCTGGAGGTCCAATTGGAACGTGTACCTTCAAGAATTACCTTGACGGCAAGCCCAGTACGTTTAAGGGCACTGAGGGAGCTATAGGCTTCCTGCGTTAGGCTGAGAAGGCCGAGTCGGCATTTGAGATGTGTAATTGTCCCCTTGCCAGTAGGGTCAAATTCGCTGCTGGAACACTTGAGGATTCTGCCCTCACTTGGTGGAATTCAAACGTGCAGATCCTTGGATTGGAACTGGCTAACGCTATGAACTGGGAGGAGTTCAAGAACATGAAGCGAGAAGAGTACTGTCCGTTCTCACGAGTTGGCTGTGATGTGTCCGCGGATGGTGGATCCGCCGAGTAAGAGGATTGAGATGTATATCGATGGGTTAGCACCGCAGATTCAGGGCATGGTGACGTCTTCCAGACCAGCCACGATTCAACAAGCGATCCGTTTAGCTCACAAACTGACGGATCAGGCTGTGACCCAAGGTGCGTTACCACCTAGGGGTTCAACCACTAAAGCCCGTGATAACCCGAGTAATGACAACCACAGCAACCCGAGCAGCGGGTAGAGGAAGTTTGACAACACCAGATCCTCGTCCTCGAACCTCCCACCGCAACAACACTACCGTAAGCCCGAATTCACTCGGAGCTTTAACAATCAAAGTCACAACAACAATAACAACGGTAGCGGGCAGGGTTCGAGCAGATATGCTGGGAAATATCCGAAGTGCAATAGGTGCAACTATCATCATGTTGGCCCGTGTGACCGTGTCAAGTGTCAGATATGCGGAAAGATGGGTCACCAGGTGAAGGAATGTAGAGGAGACCTTGCGGAAAAGGGTGCTCCTAAACCACCTATGACGACGAAGGGATGTTTCGAATGTGGGCAGGAAGGTCATTTCAGGAAAGATTGTCCCAAGCTGAAACAGAACAACAACAACGGAGGTAATGGAAGTGGCAATAGTGGTGGAAGCAATGGCAAGGGAAGAGCTTTTGTAATTGGGTCGGGTCAAGCTCGCAATGATCCGCACGTGGTGACTGGTAAGTTCCCTGTGAACGATTGTTTTGCTTCTGTATTGTTTGACACTGTAGCTGATAGGAGTTTTGTGTCGAAAGCCTTTAGCCAACTCTTAGACTTAACTCAAACTCCGTTAGATGCTAAGTTTCCTGTTGAATTAGCTGACGGTAAGACTATAGTAACGACTCATGTACTTGCGGGATGTAAGTTAAAACTGTCAGGTCATATTTTTGATATCGACCTTATTCCTTTTGCGCTTAGTAGTTTCGATGTCGTGGTCGGCATGGACTGGTTATCCGAGAACCGAGCGGAGATTATATGTCACGACAAGATAGTTCACATTACTACCCCTTCCGGCGAGATCATTTCGATCCGGGGTGAGAGAAGCGGCATGACCACCAGCGTCATTACCCTCATGAAGGCGCAGAAGTATCTACGAAAGGGTCCTCCGGCAATTTTGGCACAGATTGTTGAGAAACCCGCGGAGGAGAAGCGAATTGAAGATATACCTGTTGTGCGAGATTTTCCGGAAGTTTTCCCGGAGGATTTGCCTGGACTCCCTCCTATTCGTCAAGTTGAATTCCAAATCGAGTTGACACCTGGTGCAGCACCCATAGCACGAGCCCCGTATCGGCTCGCACCGGCGGAGCTTCAGGAACTGTCCACTCAGTTGCAAGATTTGTTGGATAAGGGTTTTATCCGACCAAGCTCATCGCCATGGGGAGCCCCTGTCTTATTTGTCAGAAAGATGGACGGGACTTTCCGAATGTGTATCGACTACCGGGAGTTGAACAAGGTGACGGTCAAGAACCGTTATCCTTTACCCCGAATTGATGATTTGTTTGACCAGCTCCAAGGATCGAGTTACTACTCGAAGATTGATCTGCGATCCGGTTACCATCAGCTAAGAGTGCGCGAAGAGGATATTTCAAAGACGGCTTTCAGAACACGGTATGGTCACTACGAGTTTTCGGTTATGCCTTTTGGACTAACCAACGCACCAGCCGTATTTATGGATCTCATGAATCGAGTATGCAAGGCGTACCTCGACAAATTTGTGATTGTTTTCATTGATGATATTCTTGTCTACTCCAAGACGAAGCTGACCATGAAGAACACTTAAGGGTAATTCTGGAATTGTTGAAGAAGGAACAACTGTTTGCTAAACTCTCGAAATGTGAATTTTGGCTTCGCGAGGTTCACTTTTTAGGGCATGTGATCAACGAGAATGGTATCCATGTCGATCCCGGTAAGGTAGAGGCCATCAAAAACTGGGAAGCACCTAAGACTCCGACTGAGGTGCGGCAATTCCTAGGACTGGCCGGCTACTACCGACGTTTCATCGAGGGATTTTCAAAGATTGCTCAACCCCTCACCGCTTTGACTCACAAAGGCACTAAGTATAATTGGGGTGACGCGCAAGAATCCGCTTTTCAACTGTTGAAAACCAAACTCTGTAGCGCCCCTATTCTAGCCCTCCCCGAGGGAACGGAAAATTTTGAGGTACACTGTGACGCATCGATACAAGGTCTCGGTTGTGTGCTGATGCAACTCGAGAAGGTTATAGCTTATGCCTCTCGACAACTACGGGTTCACGAGAAGAACTACACGACCCATGATTTGGAACTCGGAGCTGTGGTGTTTGCCCTTAAGATATGGAGGCATTACTTGTACGGTACCAAGTTTACCATTTACACCGACCACAAGAGTCTCCAACATATCTACGATCAGAAGGAGCTGAACATGCGACAGCGTCGTTGGGTCGAGCTGCTCAAGGATTATGATTGTGCCATCAAGTATCACCCTGGCAAGGCCAATGTAGTGGCCGATGCCCTCAGCAGAAAAGAAACAGATAAACCCAGACTAGTGCGAGCATTGCAACTCACGATTCATGCAAACTTACCCGACCAGATTCGCGAGGTGCAACACGAAGCTTTGAAAGATGATAATCTTCCATCGGAACTCATGCGGGTCATGAACAAGCAACTTGAAACCAGATCGGACGGGGTCCGATATTTTGAGAACCGGATTTGGGTTCCACGGTTCGGAGAGTTGAGAACTCTGGTGATGGACGAAGCACACAAGTCCCGATATTCTATCCACCCTGGCTCAGATAAAATGTATCATGATTTAAAGGCACTTTACTGGTGGCCGAACATGAAAGCCGACATTGCCACCTACGTGAGCAAATGCTTGACTTGTGCCCGAGTCAAAATAGAATACCAGAAACCATCTGGCCTACTACAACAACCGGAACTCCCAATGTGGAAATGAGAACACATCTCAATGGATTTTATCACGAGTTTACCTAAGACACCGACGGGATGCGATACCATCTGGGTGATCGTTGACCGGTTGACTAAGTCTGCACACTTCTTAGCGATTAAGGAATCGGACAAAATGGAAAGACTGACTCGTGTCTACATGAAAGAAGTGGTGTCTAGGCACGGAGTGCCTGTCTCTATCATTTATGATCGAGATTCTCGTTTCACTTCGCACTTTTGGAAGTCGCTGCAAAGCGCACTAGGCACTCGTCTTGATATGAGCACAGCATACCATCCTCAGACGGATGGGCAAAGTGAACGAACTATTCAGACCCTGGATGATATGTTGCGTGCATGCGTGTTGGATTTCGGAAAAAGTTGGGAACCTCACTTACCTTTGGTAGAGTTTTCGTATAATAACAGCTACCACGCAAGTATTAAAGCAGCGCCGTTTGAAGCGCTGTACGGACGAAAGTGTCGATCACCACTCTGCTGGGCAGAGGTGGGTGACAGCCAAATCACTGGTCCAGAACTGGTACTCGAAACTTCGGAAAAGATTGTTCAAATCCGAAATCGCATGGCAGCAGCACGAGATCGCCAAAAGAGTTACGCCGACAAGCGCCGAAAACCTCTCGAATTTCAAGTGAATGACCAAGTGTTACTCAAAGTCTCACCTTGGAAATGTGTGGTTCGCTTTGGTAAGCGAAACAAACTCAACCCACGATATGTTGGCCCATATCGAATAACTGAGCGCATTGGTCCGGTGGCGTACCGACTGGACCTACCAACAGAACTCAGTGGCGTACACAATGTATTCCACGTGTCCAATTTGAAGAAATGCAGGTCCGATGAAACCCAAGTAGTCCTTTTGGATGAACTACAAGTTGATGAACAGTTGCTTTTCATTGAAGAACCAGTCGAAGTTTTGGATTGGGAAACCAAAACACTCAAGCACAGCAAGATTCCAATCGTTAAGGTTCGATGGAACTCGAGACGTGGACTGGAGTTCACGTGGGAACGCGAGGATCAAATGATGAAAAAGTATCCTCATCTTTTTGAAGGGCTGACCAAACACAGAAAACCGCGAAACCCGGCAAACCGTCAGAAATCACCGGAGGTATGAATTAAATTTCGGGACGAAATTTTTTTCTACTAGGGGATGATATGACAAACTGAAATTTTTCTTACTTTTTCAGACACTCATCACGACTTGACTCAAATTTTCAGGACGAAAATTCGTTAACATGGGAATGATGTAACAATCGTCAATTTCAGGTTAACTCCTTTAACTCAACTCCGTCAATTCAAACTTAAGATCATTGAATCTATAACGAACACTTCATTACATTTAAACTAGGGTTTAAATGACGCTTAACACTTACTACATGTGTAGTCTTTCGGGATTTGCACCGAAACGCAAACGAGTTAAAGCAAACGATTGGTGAATAAACGAAAAACGTCAAAACAGTAATTATGTGATAATTATGTGTTAGACTTATGTGTTATGTGATAACATGGTTATAAACGTTAACTCAAGATGTAAACAAGTTAGTTTAAGCTAGGAAAAGTAATACTTAGAAGTGGAGGGGCCAGAGTGTAACATAGATTATTATAAATACATCATTAACAATTAACCCTAACTTATTTTCTTTCCCCACAAGAATTCCGATCGGCCTCTCCTTCCTTGTGAACCCTTGGCTGCCGTCACCTATACACACACATACAACCATCAATTCAAGCTTTTGATTGAAGAATTAGGTGCTAGGAAGGTATAATCGATTATCCTATGCATCCTTTATACTTGATTTTGATGTTTGTTGGGTTAACTACAAACCCTAGCTGCCGATTTTCTTATGGTGTTGTGTTAATATGATTGTTGTTGATTTGTTAATGATATGATAACTAGAATTGATATTGTTACATACTAATTACTTGTGTCTTTGATTTGAGTTCAAACAAGAACCCTAATCATGTATGTAATGTTTAATTGATGTGCATGGATGGTGTTTATGGAGTCTAGAGTGTTATATGAATGCATGATAGTTCATAGATTGTTAATATGTTGAGTTTGGATGCAAACAGTTTCTGGACAGAATGTGTTATTGATGTTTAAGTGACTGTAACGAAGTGTAAATGTGAAAATTGGTTGAGATTATTGATAATACAGTAAACTAGGTTGAGTCTAGTTTCTAAAGAATATAAACTTGTAATATTTGGACAAGTAGAAGTTAACTTTTATGATTTTACAAAAACGTTGTGCAAAGCTGAGCTGTTAGACCTGCTGTTAGGTTGTTTTGTAAATATTATATCTCATGAACTACGAGACCAATTGGGTTGGTTCCACTTCTGGAAGTTGACTTATTGAGTTAGGAACCTAACCCAAGTGGTCTTGCATTTATTGGATTTTTCGTTTAACGGAAATTGCAAATAACATTCTGTTGCGCATGAATTTGACTGTTATGAGTTTGCTGTAATGATTTGATGATTGTGAGAAAACTATGTGGAATTAAAATATAATAAAATATGTTCTGGAAACCTAAGACATATACGCTTCTGTGATGATATTTGGTAAATTAATTGAGATGCTATGATCGGTGGAATAGTACAATCTTTCACCTAGAATTTCTGTCTCGGTGAAACTAGCTGCTGAGTTTTGTGAAAATGCATGAAACATGATACTTGCTATATAATTGTTATGTTTTGACCAAATTACCCTTCCGGGAATAATTGCTAATTGATTTTCATAATTTGACCAAATTGCCCTTATGGGGAATAATGGCTAGTTAATTGTCATGATTTGACCAAAATGCCCTTACGGGGAGAAATTGCTAGTGATGTACTTTATGAATACATGACACGTATATGATTGCTTACACATGTAATGTATCACAAATACACTTGTTAAAGTCACACACGATTCACAAACGAAACACGAAACATGTTATGTGCATAGGTATTATGTGCCGGGTCTAGAGACTCGATAATATTCCGACACTTAGAAAAATCTCTTTGTTGTTTTAGAACGCTAGAGAGAGTTTTTCTGTGACGCGCATCTTGGTGATTTAATTTGGGAATTTCTTCGCAAACAGTGAGTTTCACTTTCCCCTTTTAAACTCTTTAAACACTTTTCTCTTGGGGGAGATAACATACTCCGAACGCATTTTAGATTTTGTTAATATAGATTATATATCACTTGTAAAGACTAAGTGGCAAACGCGTAAACTAAAGTCCTTCATAACATCGAACCGGTTAATATTTGGATAATAGCGAGTCACTGTTGAGTAGTACTACTGGGTTTGACAAACCCCACCCAATGCTAAACTCGACTGGATGTCGAGCGGGTGTAATCTTGGCTCAACACATACCATGGTCTGGACGACCTGGTGGCAAGGCAAATTGATAAACAGTCAGCTTCGGTGTCGAACACTTAGTGATACTTGTTTTATAGGCTAGCTACCTATAGATATATAATTGACATAACACTATCTGGTAACGCAAAACGCTGTAACGCAAAACGCTGTAGCGCAAAACGTTGTACGCAAAACGCTGAACGCAAACGCTAAACATTTATTTTTATATAAACTTGTGAACTCACCAACCTTGTGTTGACACTTTTAGTATGTTATTCTCAGGTAGCCGAGGCGGGCGCGCGGTTTAGGATCATGCATTGCTTGAAACACTTTTAATTATGCAAACTTATTTTAAACTGTTATCATTGGGTTTTAAGTCGTCCTGCGTGACGCAACATTGGTTTCTATGGTTTTACGCTTCCGCACTTATTTTCATTTAAACGTTTTTATGGTTTGATTATAACTAATGATTCCGATCCTGTTAGTTCACATCCTATGACGGTAAAACTCCGTTAGTGGATTTTGAGGGTGTGACACAAGTTTAGTGCGTTATCTTTTATTTAATCTCATATATAATAGTAGTTTTAAAAACCAATCTAAAATTTTTCTATCATTTTCCATTATTTGCAAAAAAAATCATTAAAAATTTCGGGACATTTTTTTTAACTTTTTTATTTTTTTAATTTTTTTAAACTTTTATATTTTTTTTCTTTTTTTAATAAAATTTGAAACGTTTTTTTTTTTACTCTTTATTTAACTTTTTATTATTATTTTTTTTAAACTTTTTTTAACAAAAGAAAACGTCAGTTTCCATCCCCACACTTAAAAGCTACATTGTCCCCAATGTAGGAATAGCAAAAGAAAAAAATAAAGCAGAATACAAAAAATGTAAGCAAATAAAGCTATAAATTGGAACAGACTCCCCTGGTAATTATGCAGTTATCTTCACAAGTCTCGTTCCAAGGCGACCGTATAGCATTTCATTCGTGGTCACAGCTTCCGGGTGTCCTCTGCAATATGATAGGCTCAGAAAATCCTCATCCGAATGGAGATTGCGTACGAACAAGAAAATCCAATCCAGCAAAATAAAACTCAAAACAACCTAAAGCAGACATCAAACAGACTCTAAGGACTAAAAGACTCAAAGAGAAATAAAACAAAATAAAGCAGAATAAAAATAAATGAAAATAATGCAACTAAGTTTTATACAAACTATACAACTCGGGCAAAGTCCCGAGTGTGCTCTCCTCGTCTACTCTCCAGGCAGATCAAGGTAGATCGCCTCTTCCTCGCGATCACCAAGTGGACCTCCAACATAATGCTTAAATCTATGCCCATTCACTTTCCAAGAATGTCCATCATCAGCCTCTATCTCAACCGTTCCATACGGAAATGCCTCCTTCACAACGACCGGACCAGCCCATCAGGATTTTAGTTTACCCGGAAAAAACTTCAACCGGGAATTATACAGAAGCACCTAATCTCCACACTTAAACTCTTTGGGACCCTTGATATGTTTATCATGACGTTCCTTTTTCCGCTCCTTATACCCCCAACTTCTTTCATACGCCTCGTTCCGTAACTCCTCAACCTCGTGAATTTGAAGAAAACGACTATGTCCCGCTGCAGATAAATCAAGGTTTACGGCTCTTAAAGCTCAATGCGCACGATGTTTTAACTCAACGGGGAGATGGCACGCCTTTCCATAAACTAGCCGAAAGGGAGTGGTCCTGATAGGCGTTTTAAATGCAGTACGGAAGGCCCAGAGTGCATCATCTAGCTTTTCAGCCCAGTCTGCGCGATTGTTCCCTACTGTATTCTCTAAGATCCTCTTAATGCCACGATTAGTGTTTTCCACTTGACCGCTATTTTGAGGGTGGTAGGCTGTAGAAAGTCGATGGGTGACCCCATAACGTTTCAGAACCTTATCCATCCGAGCATTACAAAAGTGGGTACCCCGATCACTGATCAGGGACTTAGGAGTACCAAATCGAGCAAAGAGATTTCGAAGGAATCCCACTACAACTCGCGCGTCATTTCTAGGTAAGGCTTGAGCCTCCACCCATTTAGACACGTAGTCGAAAGCAACGAGGATGTATCTGTTCCCTCTAGATATAGGAAACGGACCCATAAAATCAATGCCCTAGATATCGAAGATCTCAACCACCTGGATAGGGGTTTTGGGGCATCTCATTTCGGGATGAGATGTTACCAGCTCTCTGACACGCGTCACACGAAGGAACAAACTCATGCGCATCACGAAAAATAGTCGGCCAATAGAATTCCGCATCAAACACGCGATTGACGGTATAAATCGCACCAAAATGGCCACCAGTCGGGCCCTCATGACAATGTCGAAGAATAGTACGAGCTTCATCACCAAAAACAGATCTTCGAATCACCTGATCCGAGCCAATACGGAATAGGTACGGATCTTCCCAAATGTAGAACTTGATATCTGCAAAGAACTTCTTCTTTTGCTGATATGTCAGTCCAGGCACTAACTCACCAGAGGATAGATAATTAGCAAGATCAGCAAACCATGGAAACCCCTCATCACTCTCCTTTACATACAGTAGAGTCTCACCAGGGAAATCATCACCAATCCCCTGTTCCCGATTCCTGTCCAAGTCGGAATTTTCTAGCCGTGACAAATGGTCGGCGGCAACATTTTCAGCCCCTCTCTTATCTTTAATTTCTAAATCGAACTCCTTATGCAAAAGGATCCAACGAAGGAGTCGAGGCTTCGCATCTTTCTTAGCGAATAAGTAAGGCAAAGCCGCATGATCAGAGAAAATGATAGTCTTAGAAAGCACGAGATAGGAACGAAATTTATCGCGCGCGAAAACAACCGCAAGAAGCTCCTTCTCTGTCGTGGTGTAATTCTCCTGAGAATCGTTAAGGGTTTTTCTAGCATAATAGATGGGATGAAAATGTTTCTCTCGACGCTGCCCTAACACGGCTCCAACAGTAAAATCGCTCGCATCACACATGATCTCAAACAGAAGAGTCCAATCGGGAGCAACTAGAATAGGAGCACTTACTAACCTCTCCTTAATCAACTCAAAGGCCCTCAAACACTCCCCATTAAAATCGAACGGCCTATCTTTCTCTAGAAGCTGGGTCATCGGACGGGAAATTTTCGAGAAATCTTTTATAAATTGGCGGTAGAATCCCGCATGACCTAAAAAACTACGAATAGACTTCACGGAAGTGGGTGGTGGAAGCTTGGAAATGGTGTCTACCTTAGCTCTATCTACCTCAATCCCCGCACTAGAAATCTTATGACCTAAAACAATACCCTCACGAACCATAAAATGACATTTCTCCCAATTAAGCATAAAGTTCGTCTCTTTACATCTAGCGAGAACTCGATCTAAGTTACGCAGACAGTCATCAAAGGAATTCCCGAAGACAAAAAAATCATCCATAAAGACTTCCATGGAATCCTCGGTTAACTCATGAAAAATGGCCACCATGCACCGCTGAAATGTAGCTGGAGCGTTACATAATCCGAATAGTATGCGTCGGTACGCGAATGTGCCAAAGGGACATGTAAATGTGGTCTTCTCCTGATCACCCGGGGTGATGGGGATCTGGAAATAACCAGAAAAGCCGTCAAGAAAACAGTAGAACTGCTGTCCTGACAAACGCTCAAGCATCTGATCGATGAATGGAAGCTGGAAGTGGTCCTTTCGTGTGGCCTCATTAAGTCTGCGGTAGTCGATGCAAACTCGCCACCCTGTTACAGTCTGTGTCGGTATGAGCTCATTCTTTTCATTCGTGATAAATGTCATACCGCCCTTTTTAGGGACCACCTGGACTGGGCTAACCCACGCGGAGTCGGAGATTGGAAAAATCAAACCAGCATCGAGCAACTTAATAACCTCCTGCATGTTCGGGTTAAGCCTCCTCTGCGGCTGCAGCACAGGTTTAAAGTCGTCCTCCATAAAGATTTTATGTGTGCAGAATGACGGGTTTATACCTTTGATATCCATAAGCTTCCATGAGATGGCATGCTTATGAGATTTCAAAATAACCATCAGCTTCTCCTTCTCCTCCGTCTCCAAACTCGAAGAGATGATGACGGGAAGTTGAGACCCCTCCCCTAAAAATGCATACTCGAGGTGAGATGGTAAATCCTTTAGCTCTAAAGATGGGGGGTTCTCAACATATGGTTTTTCAATCGGAAACTCTCGCTCTTCAAACGCAAGGACATTAGAAAAGATTTGTGAACTCATTATCGGCTCGTGTCCTTTTGTCTCAGGTAACTTCTGCTCCTCCTTCTCCTGCAACTCAAAATCAAATTCTGTCATATCGAATGACTGATTTTCCACATCGATGATCTGGGTGTCGGACGTGTCTCTCTGGCAGACCTTCGTAATATAGTCACCTACATGCATCATGAAATAGTCGATGAAGTAAAGAGTGTCATCCTGTTGCTGAGTATGCCTCATGGATTTTGCACGTCGAATGTGACCGTGTCATCATGAACTCGAAGAGTCAATTTTCCATCGGCAACATCAATGAGAGCGCGTGCGGTAGCTAAGAATGGACGGCCGAGGATGAGCGGGACGTTCGAGTCCTCATCCATATCGAGAATGAAAAAGTCGACCGGAAAGATGAATTTGTCCACCTGTACCAATATGTTCTCCACAATGCCCCTTGGGAACTTAACGGATCGGTCTGCCAGCTGGATACTCATTCGGGTGGGAAGCAGCTCTCCCACGTTAAGTTTGGCAAACACTGAATAGGGCATGAGGTTAATTCTTGCACCGAGGTTGGCCAAAGCATTGCTAACATGAAGATTATCAATCAAGCAAGGAATGGTAAAACTGCCTGGATCTGTCATCTTCCTAGGAAGCTTGTTCTGTACGGTGGCAGAACACTCCTCACTAATAGTAACAGTTGAAAGCTCCTCAAGTTTCTTTTTATTAGTGAGCAAATCTTTAAGAAACTTGGCGTGTTTTGGCATGTTCGCGAGAGCTTCAATAAACGGAATGTTCACATGGAGCTTCTTAAGCATGTCGAGAAACCTAGAGTACTGCTCCGAATCATTCTTCTTCACTAGGCGACCGGGATATGGCAGTTTTGGCTTATAGACGCGCACCGGTTCCTGCTCAATCTCCTTCTCCTTCTCAACTGACGCACCGCCCGACCATGAGGTACTTGCTGGGCCTCGCCTCTGGGTCACCTTGTCAGGCGGTGTCTCTAACTCTAACTCCTCGTCAATTTCCTCCTCCTCTCTTAGTGTATCTCTAACGAACCCTCTCCCACTTCGGGTAGTCACTGCCTTGGCCTGAGCATTTTGAAATGGTTTAGAATAAGTGGGACCAGGATTTGGGACAGTGTTACTTGGAAGACTCCCCGAGGGTCGTTGATCAATCTTTGCGGACAACTCACCAAACTTGGCCTCGAGATTCTAAAATGCGACCTGTTGTCCCTTCATGAACGTCTCATGCTGCAAAAGAGTGGATTTGGTGTTGGCATCATTTTTAAGAGTTGATTTAACAATTGAGATTGGTTAGCCAACATCTCCTGGATCTTAGAAGTACTATTTGGTACAGGAGCAGGTTCGGGGGCGGGTTCTTGGAACATATTCTGGCTTTGCTGATAACCGGTGTTACCTGCCCGCCAATTAGAGATAGAATTATTGTTTCGCCACCCTGAATTGAAAGAACGGTTTTGATTAGCAAGAAAATCTACCTCCTCCTGAGAATCAACGGGACAATCGGCTGTCTTGTGATTTCCACGACATATCTCGCACCTACGAGCTTGCAACTTAAGCTCTTTCATCTCCCTCTTGAGTGCCTCCACATCTGCCGACACACTCGTATTCTAATCAACATGATGTACTCCACGTGATGCTGAGATGGCTGCGGCCTTGGCTGCCGAGACGGACCTTCTACTCGATGTATGCTGGTCCCCTAGTGCAATGCTCTCGAACATTTCTTCAGCCTCCTCTATGGTGAGTTTATTGAGCATGTTTCCTCCGGCGGCGGTATTGAACCGCTGTTGGGTTTCGGGAGTAAGACCGTTATAGAATTTTTCAACCACAGCCCAATCATTTAGGCCATGCTGAGGACAACGGCTTATAAGAGTTTGGAAACGCTCCTACGCAGAATAATAGGACTCATCGGGGTCCATATGAAAAGAACGGATTTGCTCGCGTAGACTCCCGGCCTTCGATGGAGGGAAATACTTCCTAAGGAACATGGATTGCAAGTCGGCTCATGTGGCGATTGAAGCATTTGGAAGAGAGTCAAACCATGTAGCAGCACGACCAGAAAATGAGAACGGGAATAACTTAAGATGAATGACGTCGGACGAGATATTATTAATATTAAAAGTTTCGCAGATCCGCAGGAATCGGGACAGGTGTCCCGGAGCGTCTTCGTCATCCAAGCCGTGGAACTGAGCAGAATTTGTGATGGAATTCATGACATGAGAGGGAATTTGACAGTTTGGATTATTAGTCGGAGCAGGTCAGACAATTGCGGATCGGGCTCCTATGATGCCATCGCTGGCTCTGGTATGAACGGTTTTGTCTCGGTGGTGGAACGACGTCACCCATATCTATTCTAGGAGTAGAGACGCTAACCTGGATGTCGGGTGAATCGCTCTCGCTATCTGTAGTCTCCTTAAGTCACTCTTGAAACTCTCGCTCAGGCTCTTTTGATGCAATGAATAAAGGTGGGCCTTGAGAACGGGTATTATGCATAAACTAAAATAAAAAAAATAATTTAGAATTTTTTTTGTTTTTAAATTAACTAAAACTAAAGGCAAAAACAGCAAGTAAAAACACCTAAAGAGAAAAAAAATAACAACTAAAAAGAAAATAAACAATTAAACAGATCAGATAATCAAGTCGGTTTAAACAAAGAATTTGCCAGTGTCCCCGGCAACGGCGCCAAAAACTTGATGTGTGAAAAACGTATATAATATTAAAAACCAAGTTTTACCGAATTCACCTAAAAAACACACACAATCGGCAAGTGTACCGGTCACAATGTAGTTAGCAAGTAAGAACGGATATCGAACCTAGGACACTATGGGTAAACTCTAATTATTAAACCTAAAAGATTACTAACCTGGACTTTCTTTTGATTTTTAGAATATTTTTTATATTAATTAAACTAATAAAACTTAACTAATTAAAATTTAAACTAAAAGTAAAACTTTATAAAAAATTGGGTTTTAAAACAAATATGAGAAACGACTACCTAGGCAAAGGAATCCTACTAGTTATACATAATAGCTAATGAACTTGACTTGGTTGAAAAACAATATCTTAAAAAAATATGACACTAAAGACCACTAAAATACGCTAGATTGCATCCCGGCCTCACCAACGACACCATAGAACTCTAATGACATGTGAAGCTTAATTGTTAAAGGGTTGGATCACCTCCAAGTCTCACCTTACCTAATAATATTATGTACCCCAAAACCCAAATCACCTCCCGGTCTCTTCGGATACAATATATATTAATATAAAGGGGGTATTTTCAATTAACTTAAGCACAACTTGTATCACAATAATCTAAACGGACCTAGGATAACTCACTCCCGTGCAATTATTACCCAAACCCGCAAAAGACAAAGATGACACAACACTAAATTACCTCCCGGCCTCTCTAGTGAAAGACCAATAAAATCTAAACCACTTGCAATACTTATTTCTACGATTTTTTCGACCATAAACCGCAAACAAGTTGAAAACACAAAGTAGACAACCTAATCAAGTGTCTAACAATCACAAAAAAAATTATTAAACACAAGTGGAATAAATATTAAAGCAAAAAACTAGATTCTATTACGCAACAATATCATGACCAAACCAATTAAAAACCTTTACCATAACACCAAATCAACCAAAGTCAAATAAATAGTTCGTCAAACCATTAATATAAACTAGTAATCAACCAAAACCTAGGCATTATAAAAGTTTAGCCACTCATAACAAAGTATGAAACCAAAATAAATGAGTTCACGACAAAATTTATAAAGGAGTCAGGATAAATAATTAAATGAATGATGATGAATTATTGAACTCACTGATCCTATGCTCCAAAATAACAGCCTCTCTCAATCTTTCGCAGCCGACCACAAACTAATTGTTTGAACTAGTCTTTTTTTTTCCTTTCTTCTCGAACTCACGTGAACAGTGGAGGCACCCAATTCCCACGTAGCCTTTTTTCAATCAAAAGAGAAGTAATAATATATAATAATAATAATAATATGTTTCAATAATTCTTTGACTTCATGTTTTCCTCCTCTCGTATCTGCCAACAACCCCAAAACCAATATATATATACCCTATTTTCTGTCGATGTCTTTATATTCTATATTAATAATGTAGGATTTTTTTATTTTAGCTCCAACAAATCTTAAAGCCCACATAAGCCTTTTTCTATTTGATCAATGGCCATAGTTAATTTATTTCTTTTGATTTTCTTGTGGGCCCATCTCACATGTCTTGTAAAATTTGAAGTTCATTTGAAATAGTTCAACGAGCTCTCCTGCACTTTGTAAAAAAAAAAAAAATCATAAGTAATTGGAGCATGGTTAACGGGGAATTTTATCTTTTATTAAGCATGTGAACATGAAACTCCACAAAATAAGTGGCAATTTATTCCACCAATTATTACTTTGATGCCATTGTCTCAAGTTTAGAATAAATACTTTAGTTTAGCTCGTATAAAAATTTAACCTTTAAAATCCAATTATGAGCCAAATAGAAATATATTCAATAAAAAAACTGGCTCAAAATACTTGAAAGGGTAGGAAATATTTATATAATAACATGTATATTTTAAACCATATCAACCTTTAGTCTTTTTATAATCTTTACCTCGTTTATATTTTCTTTACTTTGAAACCTCAGTTTAAAAGTATTCTTTCTTTATTTTCTTTTATAAATTAAAAGTTTTTCTTTTAACTTATTTTCTTTTCTTTTCCTCTATAAGATAACCTTTAGTTAAATCTTATTTTTTTAAAAAACCCTACGTTTCTTCTTCTCTAAGAAACGTATTTATTTCTTTTCTTTATTATTTAAGAATATTCATAATTACTTAAATATTATTCTATAACAAAGAATTATATATTAATCACACACACACACAATATATTCATATTCTTTCTTTTCTTTTCTTTGTTATATTTTCTTCTATTTATCGAGGTATCGAGTATATCCTCGACTTAGGGTTTTAAGCTTTTTCAATATTTTATTATTTTATTCGGGAATTATGCCTACCTTTTTTGACTTATATTTATCTTAGACAATCGAGCAGAACTTCGGCGTCTTTACCCTTTTTCTTTGTCTTCTTAATCAACACTTTTTCTTGCATGCAAAACGATACACCAACACTTCTTCCCACGTAGGCATGCTTTACGAGGCGGATCGTTGGGACGCTGGGATGGTAGTACCTTTTCTTTACTGGAACGTCATTGGTGTGTGGCACAAAATTGAGAAAACGTCGGTATTTTGGGACGGTTTACGAGGAAGGCTTGGCACGAACTTCGAGGTAGTTTCTAGAGAAAGGGTGAGTGTTTTAGAGAGAGAGAGAGAGAGAAGCTGTGATTTTGGGTTGTGAGAAGTGAAGTACCCATGGCCGCTATTTATAGGAAAAATAAGAAGCCTCATGACGATACGCGATGGCCTTTGATCATCCTGTCGCGTATCACGACGTAGCCCTTCGCGATACGTGATGGGCTTGTCTCTTGTCCCGTCGCGTATCGCTATGGGACAGAAAGCCAGATTTTCATTTTAAACCACAATGTTTTTGACATTTTTGGTCCTTTAACCTTTAAACTTGGCATCTTAAACCCGAAACTTTCACGATGTGAGATCAAAGAAAGCTAGAAATTCAGAAACCTTACCTATGCGACCATTGTATGACCTATTCTTCAACTCCACGTGTAGTTCAACTGAGCTTCTACCAGCAACACTGAGTCTTCTAGCCGTTTAAGTTGTTAGCCAAAGAGTAACATGCAAACATTTTTGTTAGTTTAGATAAAACAAGGTTCAGGATTCCAAACCTGCTAAGGATCCCGGATGTCAGGATATTATTCAGGATACTAGTCAGGATTTTAGTAGAGAAATCAACCCAAAACAATTGTTCCCAAAAATATGCCAGATGTAAACCTCTTTACAATGGTATTTTTTTTATTAATCCTTATCATGATATCGTCGGCCCGACTAACAAAAATTAACCACCACATCTTAAATGTAGGGAAAAGTGCCTATAATTACTCCATTTGAAGCCCTATTTATCTTATCTCTAATCCGGAATCAAGATAACTCTCTCGCTCCATTTGTTGATTTTTCTTGGGTTTTTCTTCTTTCCTACAGCGATCATAACTTCTGATGGCAAAGAAAAGAACCCGATCTTCTGCGTCATCTGTCGAGGATTCCGGTGAAGAATTCCTCGACCAAGAGCTTTTTGCCTTCCTGAATCTCGAGACCTGTAACTTCACAGATCGTGATATCACCCTCCTTCAAGATGAAGAGATATTTCCAGAAGTGACTATCAATCATTCTTTCGAAAAAAATATGGGCTCCGACCTTATTTCCAAAACCTAGTTTTGCTTTACTTAGTATCCGTTTTCTCTTTGCCTTACTTACCATTTCCCACCTTTTATATCCAAGTTTTTCAAGATCACCGGTCTAAGTTATGCTTAGATGATGCCAATGGCCTGGAGGATACTGTTCTTGCTTAATCATATTATTACCACTCCCAACCTAGACTTCGACATCTCTTACCTTGTCGCCATCTATCGCCTGAGAACCCATGACTCCAACATATTTGTTTCTCAATTTATTCCTGGCCAAACCCATTTGATCCTGAAAACAACCAAAAATGACGGGGAATGGAATATGAAATTCTTTTTTGTCCGGAGGGATTCCATCCCTTGAGGCAAAAATCTTCTATTGGTTGTAAATGGTAAGAAAATAAGAATTAAATAAATAGTTAGACGGAATAAATACTTGTCTTTTTTCTTGTTGTTGAAACGCCTAAGTTTGAGGATCTTGCATCACTAACAAAAGAGGCTTGTAAGAGGATTCCTGCTCTTCTGAGGATTCCGTAGTCAGAAAGTCTATTTCGTGTTGACATTCCTACATCCTCTTTCACTAGCCAAGTTTCTGAAAACATGTCTGGTAAGTATCTTCTTCTGAGATTTGATCTGATTCCTTATACTCGTGCTTCTTTTGATCTCCTTCTTTTAGCTAAACAAGGTTTCATGTTTGAGGAACTCGAGAATAACATTAAAAGGAAAGAGCGAACGAACTATTGAAGTCTCTAAACCACCCATTCCATCCTCCAAGAGCAAGCGTTCCTCATCTAAGAAGAGAAAAGGAGTTGAAATTGTCGGGCATACCGCTGAAACTCTGACCTTCGAAAATCTCCAGCCCATTGTCCAACAGGTAGGGATTTCCACCACTCTTAGCTTTATCTCACATAGTAGTTTAGAACTAACTCGTTTGTATCTTTGCACGGTCTCAATCAGCTCATTAGGATTCACAGTAGCACCGTGCAAGAGCATGAAGCCTGTAGGGAGAACGTATATGATATTTCCAAGATCGGCGAGGCTAAATCCCTTTTTCTTGAAAAGAAGTATGAGCTATGTGACCAGTTGAAGAAGGATCTCCAGGCCATTAAGGCTGCTCATGCCAAGGAGTTCCAAGAATTCAAGATGAATCTTCAACTATCGGTCGCCCACTCTATCTGCCGTTCCAGGGTTATGCAGATGGAAGAGGCCATGAACCCTGAGTATGATAAGGAATCTTGGGATCTCAAAGGTTTGAAGGTTAGGGAAGCAGAGCTAAGTGCTGATTTAGGCTCAGATCCTGAGCAGGATCCTGCTGAGGCGAGAAAGGTGGCTGAGGAAAAGGTCATGGATGCTTAGGTTGAAGCTGGTGATGGTGACAAGGTCGTGCAGGCCAGGATAGTTGTAGGCTTCACGAAGGGGCAATGAAGGATTTTGAAGATAAGGCCCGAGCCCCTTTTTTGTCTGATGGTTTTTATTTTCTAGCTTTTGATATGATTGTACACTATACAATTTACTTTTCTTTGTCATGTGGTGGTGATCTTTTGAATAATTTTAATTTTAGTTTGTAAGATAATGAACAGTTTAAGGTGGAGGGATCCTGAGTTTCAGGACGATGCCTTAACTGTTCTTAGGAAAAAAAATTTAATATCTCTGATGGAGGAATCCTGGGTTTCAGGACGAAGTCAAAGATATTAGTTTTGATTAATATGATGATACCAAAAGATATTGATGAAAACTTTTCTTGAACTATATTAGGACTGAATAAAATTATAAGTGTAAATACAATTTTTTCACCACATACTTAGGAAAGTAAATTAGTAATCAAACCTATTTGGAATAGGATGAGGATTATATGGATAGGCACTAGGAATCATTGAAGTAATAAGATAATCAACTGTCACCTTTATCTTGGGTTGAACCTTAAAATCCTGCAAGATAAGTTAAGATAATAGCTGAGATGGTCAGGTGATCCTAAGGATCCTGGGGAAAATCCTAAAAATAGCTTTTGATTGTAATGATCCTGGGGAGAATCCCAAAAATAGCTTTGAACTTGAGGTAACACATAAGGGTTAAATACTTGGTACAAGCCAAGCGTGTGTGAAATGAAAATGCCAAGACCTTATGTAAATACTTTGGACAAGCCAAACATGTGTGACATGAAAATGCCAAGAACTTATGTAAATCTTTCGACAAACCCTGTTCGATAACATGTTCATGTTATTCCATTTTAATATACTTGAGGATCCACCATGTAGCCAATAAGAACAAAATTTTCAGCCACCATTAGGATGAACTGGTCCCGCCATCTTGAATCACATGTGAATGCGAGGTGTTTAAACTCAATTCGTATAAAGGTGAAAACATTTAAACCGCTGAAGGGATTTATACCTTAACTTAGAGAGGTGGCCAAACCCCTAGGAATGCATTCACTTCTTAGTCGGGATCCCAATTCTGCAAAACACTTGAACCTTTGTGAGGGTGGGTATTAGCTCAGATAACACCCCTCCATGCTTAAATCAGTAATAGGTTTCAAGAATAATAATAATAAAAATAATGAAATAGTAAAGTCAGAATACATACCATACAAAGTTAGAAATAAAATTCTAACTTACACGAAGTAGAGTATAAGATGAACAAAATTCAGGGATCTTGGTAGGATCCCGTCATCCATAGCAGATAGCTAATATGCTCCTTTTCCTTCTTCAACCTTGATCTTGTACGGTCCTTTCCATTTATGTGCTAATTTTCCATCCTTGGGATGCATTGTATTCTGAAATGCATTCCTTAGTACTAGATCTCCCACTTGAAATCTTCTGACCCTAACATTATTGTTGTATGAATTGGTGATTCTTTGTTGATTTTCCGCCATACGAATCCTTGCAGAATCTCTGAGTTCATCCACCAGGTCAAGATCATCGGCAAGATTCTGGTTGTTGGTTTCAGGACTCCGGACGCAGGATCTCGCAGTAGGGATCACCATCTCAGTCCAAATCATTGCCTCGGTCCCAAATACTAAAGAGAAAGGAGTTTGCCCTGTTGCATTTAGTTCGATCTACCCATAGCATGAATGGTAGCTCTTCAGACCACTTTGCTTTCTTTGTCCCAAACTTCTTCTAAAAACTGTTAACAATGATCTTGTTTGAAGATTTTGCTCGTCTGTTAGCTTGACATTGTACTGGCGTGGAAGTGATCATTTTTATCCCCCATGCAGCACAAAAGTCAATAGTGCTTTTGCCATTGAATTAAGACCCGTTGTCGCAGATGATCTCGGCTGGGATCCGAAACGCGTCAGGATATTCTTCTTGATGAAAGACATCACTTCTTGTTCTCTTACTTGGGCAAATGCTTCTTCTTCAATCCATTTGGAAAAGTAGTTCGTCATTGCTAACATTAAGACCTTTTCTCCTAGATTTTCGGTAGTTTGCCCACAATATCCATCCCCTACTTCATGAAGGGCCAAGGAGACACGATCGGGTGGATAGGTTTAGGTGGTTAATGAAGAATGTTACTTTGTCTTTGACAGGCATCACACTTTCGAGCGTAAGTCATTGCGTCTTCCTCATAGTTGGCCAATAGTTATTAGTCCTAAGGATTTTGGAGAACAATGATCGTCCCCAAGTGTTCTTCCTCATGGTTGGCCACAGTCGCCTCCATTGATATCTTTTAGAAATTCTTGTATCTTAGGATACTCCAGGCATCTCAAGTATGCACCTGCAAGAGATTTCTTTTGGAGAATATCATTTAAGACAATGAACCTGAATACTTTCACACGAAAGGCTTTAGGATTCTCATCCTTAGGGATCTTGTTGTGTTTCAAATATCTCTTAATAGGTTGAATAAAAGATTCCCGATTAAGTTGAGGATCTTGATCGGTTGTATCATCAGCATCCATTACTTCGTTGACTTGGGGATCCTGCTTAGCAGCTTCTTTCTTTGTTTCTTCTTTATTAAGTTAAGGCACCCTTGTAGCTGGATTCAGGCTATGTATGATTGGAATTTCCATTTCTGTCGGGATCTAAAGGCATATCCAAGATTTTCCAAGGCACCTGCTTCATCATTTTCCTCCCTAGGTACCTGTTCAATAATAAAAGAATCGAATTTCTCTGCTAGATTTTTAATTATATAAAGATATTCGGTTAGTTTTTCACTTCTAACAGCATATGAGCCATTGAAGTGGTTAGCAAGCAATAAAGAATCCACAAATACAATAATATGTCTAATTTCTAAATCCATGGATAACTGATGGCCAACAATTTAAATTTCATACTCAGCTTCATTATTAGTGGCTTGGAAATCACATCTGATTGCCTGTGTATTATGTCCGCCTGTGTAAATTATAGGATAATTCATAAGCTCGTCCCCCCTTACATTTCAGGCCCCATCAGTAGATAATATCCACTTACCCTTATCCAGGTCTAGTTGTTGAACTTCCCAGTCAGCTTCCTATTGGATATCACTACTGAAATTAGCCATAAAGTAGGCTAAATCTTGAGCTTTAGTTGTTGTCCTAGGCTCATAAACTAAATCATAAGAACTCAACTTAACAGACCACTTATCCACCCTACTCGACATTTCAGGCTTTCTCAAAACATTTTTAACAGGATAATTAGTTTTAACAATGTGTCTCAAAATAATGTCTTAACTTGGTAGATGTCATAACTAAAGCTAAATTTAACTTGTCTAAATGAGAATACATGGTTTCAGCATAAAGTAGACTTTTACTTACATAGTAGATAGAATGTTGTTGCCCTTCACGATCGTTGACTAACACAACACTTACAGTGTCTCGGGATACTGCTAGATAGAGGAATAATGGCTCACCATCTTCAGGCTTCATCAGTAAAGGTGTTGATGAAAGATATACTTTCGTGTCTTGAGGCTCCTTATCATGGTTCTCCCCCCATTCAAATGTCTTTTTCTTTTTCCAGGATATTGTAGAAATCCTTACACCTTTCAGAGGATATTGAAATAAATCTGTTTAGGGCTGCGATCCTGCCAATCAACCTTTGGACATCATTTATGTTAGTTGGTGCCTTCAGGTTCACGATGGCTTTGATCTACTCTAGACTCGCTTCTATCCCTTTTTTGGTGACCATGTATCCTAGAAAGTTGCCTGCTCCCATTCCAAAGTGGCAATTGGAAGGGTTTGGCTTTATATTATACTTGTTGAGAATATCAAAGGCTTCTTGAAGATCCCGGAGGTGATCCTCATATGTCTTTCATTTTACCACCATGTCATCGATGTATACCTCCATGGTGTCCCAGTTTCTCTTTAAACATCATGTTGACTAATCTTTGATAGGTAGTACCTGCATTTTTCAAACCAAAAGGCATTACAATATATACCTGTTGTAGTCACGTATGTTGTCTCTTCTTGGTCTGAGGGTTCCATTTGGATTTGCTGAAATCTCAAAGAGGCGTCCATAAAAGTTAGGATTTCATGCCCAGCAATTGCATCCACCATGGATCCTATGTGTGGCATTGGGAAAGGATCTTTAGGGAAAGATTTGTTGAGGTCCGTGTAGTCAACACAAACCCTCTTCTTGCCATTCTTTTATTGTACTACCACCACGTTGGCTAACTATCTTGGGACCTTACTTTCCTAGTCATCCCTGCTTTCAACAACCTCTCAACCTCTTCTTGGATGATGACATTTCTTTCGAGTGCACACTTTCTTCTCTTTTATGGAATTGGCCTGAAACTTTTATCCAGACCCAATTTGTGAGTTATAATATTTCTAGAAATACCTGTCATGTCCTCATGCTTCCATGCAAAAGTAGAGGTCATGCTATTGAGAAACTTGACCAACTGATCTTCAATTTCTTTAGGAATCCCAGTTCCTATTAATACTATTTAATCGTACTTATTTGGCCTCTGGTTCAACTGATTCCAAAACATAAAGCGTTTTATTCTTCGATTGCTATGCCTGAGTTGGTTTAGCCATTGGTTTTATCGATGAGGCATAACAATCTATAGCCTCTTGCAAGTCACCTTTAATCTTGATAATCTCCCAAGGTGTCGGCATTTTGATGCATTGATGCTAGGTTGAGGGTATAACCTTCATATCATGGATCCAAGGCCTGCCTAAGATAACATTGAAAGAGGTTAACGCATCAATAACATAAAACTTATGGATATAGTTTACTCCCTCAACGTAAACTGGAAGCTTGATCTCTCCCACTATACCCTTGGATTCCACGCTAAATCCCACCAAGACCGAAGACTTTGATATAATCTCATATTCTGGAATATTCATCCTATTTAGGTGTCCCATTGGATGATATTTACTGAACTTCCATTATCCACCAAGATCCTGCGTATAAAACAATTAAAAATATAAAGGGTTATGACGAGACTATCGTGATGAGGATCCTGAATATTGTTCATGTCCTTATTATCAAGCGTGACTCTGTATTCTTTGGGAAAGGTCATTGTATTCGTTCATCCCTCGGCTTTTCTACATTAGCTACTTTGGCATTCCTTCTAGCTGCTCAGCAGGATGTGCCGCATATATCTAATCCTCCGAAGATAACATTTACGATCGGAGCTTCCGGTGGTGGAGATTCTGCCTTTTGGGATCTTGCTCGGGATCCTGGTTTTGACTCTTCTTTCCCAATAACTCTTTTAAGTGACCTTTGCTGAGAAGGAAACTCATTTCCCTCCTTAGAGCAGTGCGGTCTTCCGTTACGTGGCAGAAATCTTCATGATAAATGCACCATTTGGACCTGTCTTTCCATTAACCATTCTTCTCATTCATTCGTGGCCATCTTGCCTTTTCACCTAGATCTTTCATGGCACATATTAATCCGGGAATATCAACTGAAAAACAATAGTCATGTAAGTTAGCATAAGATCCCTAAACCTCATCATCGTACATTGACCCTATCGTTCATGGAATACGATTTGGATCGATATGGTTTAGATGATGCGGAATCCGACTTCCTGTTTGGCTAGTTGTAGCTGTTTGAGCCATTCAACCTTTGCTGAATCATCCTATCTTCTTCCAGTCTGATGAACCTTAGAGCCCTGTTCCTTGCTTCATCTAGATAACTACAAGGATTCATAACAAAATCTTCATAGAATGAGGTATACTTCTTGAGACCCATTTTTAAAGCTTGTACAATCGTTGAAACATCCTGGTTGGAGATCTCTAGAGTCTCTTTGCTAAATTTGCTGACATAATCCCTAATGGATTCATCATTACCCTGCGTTACTCTATACAAGTCACTACTTAATCTTTCAAAACTTTTATTTCAAGAAAATTGGTTATTAAATGGGTTAACTAAATGAGCAAAAGATTTAATAGAGAAAGGAGAGACACTTAGAAGCCATTTAAACATAGCTCTGGTCAAGGTTGAGCCAAACCAATTCACAACACTGAGGTACGGGGTTGATCTCCATCCTTTCACGATACTGGGCGACATGCTCTTCAGAACACGTGGTTCCATCGTACAGCTTCATGCTTGGAGTCTGGTATCGCTTCGGGATCTTGGCATCACATATTGGAGGTGCAAATCTCGAGATCCTATGGCTGCTGGGGGATACTTCCGGGATTGGCTGGACTATCTTGGGTATGCTGGAGATTAATTTTTTCAGCTTCTCCTTCTGAACCATTGGACTAATACCAGAATCCTACATAACATCAAGGTTAGTCATAGAAATAATAGCATTATTGATATTACCAGTATTGGGAATCCTAACTTGGGATCTTGAAATAAAACTAAATTCTCGAATAGGATTGATCGTGGTGGCCTGGATGAGATCACTTGTTCTGGCCGCAGACTGCATGCGAAGGAAATCGCTATGGCGATTTCCTTGGGAACCTGACACATAAAAGTTCAATTTCCTAAGTAGCAATGGAGTGAAGGCTTCCTCCGCCAACTTTTTCCCTTATGCCAAGATATCTCGGAGCTCCCTCATGACAGAGTTAGTTTGATTTTGAGTTTCCATGTGCTCCATCTTCTACATTAAAACATCAAAAATATTATCGTTAGACATAAGGACAGGTCTCGTGTTGGGAAACTCAGATCTTTGGATTGGAATGCCGGCAGAAGGTCTTGTTGTGGGAGGAAGCATGCTGCTTGATCCTCCGACTCCTGAGATGTATACATCGGCAACAGTCGCCTTC
Source organism: Bidens hawaiensis (assembly GCF_021521415.1). Lineage (NCBI taxonomy): Eukaryota > Viridiplantae > Streptophyta > Magnoliopsida > Asterales > Asteraceae > Bidens > Bidens hawaiensis. Next base: position 659,350 of record NW_027491674.1, read on the forward strand.
CTTTGGACAACATGTGGATGAGGAAGTGGTTGGGAAACTATGGAAACTGCGGACGACATGGATGATGATGTAGCTTTTGACAAGGTCATTTTGAGTATTTCTTTGCAAGGTAACGGTTTAGAATAAATGTGAATATAGATTTGAGTATCAAAAACACCACTTTCCCCACGGTGGGCGGCAAAATGTTTTGGTCAAAAATTACCAAAGCAAGAACAAATTCGTTAAGTGAGGTATTGTGCTTCTCTATAATCAAGTGAGTAAATGCGATAAAATTAAAGTGGACACAACGATGTAGCGAGGAAAAACCTAGGATCCCGGTGAGGATCTTCGAAAAAAAACCTCATGAGGAGAAAACTATCCCCTGCCTCAATTTATTAATATGTAAACTTGGAGGACAACCCGAGAACTGAATGTGAACAATATCTAAGTACAAAATTATTAGTAATGAGTGTAGAGGGTGTGTGCTCTAAAGGTTCTCATCAGCCTCTTTTTATAGAAAAACGAAATAACAAATAAAGCTACAAATCCAGAAACCCTTACTATGTGATTGTTGTACGGTGTATTTTTCAAATCCACGTGCAGGTCAACCGAGATTCCGAATTGCCAGCAAGACTGAGTCTTTTAGCCATTTTAAGTTGTTAGCCAAAGAGTAACCTGCAAACATTTTAGTTAGTTTAAATAAAACAAGGTTCGGGATTCCAAACCTGCTAAGGATCCCGGATGTCAGGGTATTATTCAGGATACTAGTCAGGATCCTGGTAGAGAAATCGACCCACAACAATGTGTATTATATGCTTGATAAATCATATAACTACTTATAAGATATAAACATAAAATATTTTCCAAATCTAATGGTATAACATCTTGATGCATAGTTAATATATGCTTTTAAGATTCAAATGTTTAAAGATTGTTGTGTGTACATGCATTCTTTTTACAAAGAAATTCAACTATTTTCTGTTTATTTTGCAAAAAAAATTAACTTTTTTTATTTATTTTGCCTAAGTCTTTGATCCTCTCTTTGTATAATAATATCAACCTGAGGGTTAAGGCCTAAGTATTTTGCTTTAGTTTCTTGGTGTTTCATACAAGCCTGGGATCTTCTCTAGGGCTGACAATTGGGTAACTATTAAAGACACGATAAAACCTGTTAATCAAAAAAGTGCAGTATGTGATTTTTTTATTTTCTTAAATAATTGAAATTAGTAGGCTAAACTCCCTCATTATCCCTTATTGGTACACAAAACTTAAAACTGTCTTATAGTCATGACATATAAAGTAGTTAAACGAGTTGTATTCAAGTTTGATATTTATGTTACGCGTGTCGCCTCTTACCTGTTAAACCTTTAAGACACGAATTGCCAGCCTTAATCTTCTCTGCATATACTAAAAGCATTAATGTGTGAAAGTCATGTCGATCAACCTAAATGTTAAGGCCCTGTACAACTGCAACTTATTTTATCCTTTTATTTTGTTAAAATGGAACTTATCTGCGTGTAGTAATACCGACCTTAAGGGGATGTTTTAACCTTCTGCTTTATTTTTCTTTTTATTATTTTTGCATCGGTCATAGCTAACAATGTTATGTGAAAATAAAAATACATGTTAAATACACTATATTAGATAAGAATTGTGTCTGATATGTGGGGTCCACATAAGATTTGTGATTCACCGAACCTTAAGCGTATAGTAAAGCTACTAAAATATTTATGTAAATTTAATGTAAACATTAATATATGCAATCGTCATTGAATTATGCGCATAGTATTATCAAAATGGAAGTATAGCTCAGGACATTACTAGTCAATATGATCCCATTTTGCGATCTTTCTCACTAAAATATGTACTACTTATTACGTTTTGATTCATATTTTGTTTGATATTTGAAAAATAAAAAATGTTTTTTGGTGTGTTTTGATAAAATTTTGAAAAAGAAAAAAAGATTTTAAGTGTGTTTTAGCTTAAAGTTCTTAAAATACAAAATGATTTTAGTTCTACTTTACTTGCGATCACCGAGCTGTGCGAATTAAAAGTTTAGAAAATTGGATTTTAACAATACTGATTAAAATTTTTACCTTTAATTGTGTTGAAATGTTGGGTTTTTAACTTCAGATGATAAGAGTTGAGAGGTAAGTTTTATAAAAAGTGGGGTCTACTTGGTAAATTTAAGCTTCATTCGCTAATTATCTTCCCCATTCACCAGTTTTTCTAGCGAATGGAACCCATTCTCTAGATTTTCCAGAGAATGGAGGGTATTATTTTTAGTGAAAGTACCCATTTGTTGTATTTCCCTTTCGCCAGATAGCCATTCTCTAACTTGGTAGAGAATGGAGGCTCATTCGCTGGTGTTAACAAACGAGGCCATACACAATATTGGGAGTCGCGCATCATTTCACTATGTTCTCGATGTCTCTCTCATTTTAAAGAAACCTTGCCAAAATCTTTCCAAATTTAAAGTGTTGTAGGATTCATTGTTAATCATTATTTGTTATTATCGGTAGGACTTGGACAATCATTGACTGATAATAAGTGCCATGGATTTGATTTATGGACTTAAACCGTATAATACCTATTTGAACTGATAATGGGTCAATTGACATATGAAACTTGTTTAATAACACAATTAATTGGTATATTAAGATTATCAATCATGTATCGTTGTTCAAAACAAAGTTTTTGCTGTTAGTTGTTATTTTTTAGGGTTTATTGATTTTTGAATCAAGGTATGACTTTTGATGTTCATCATAGTTAGTTCAAACTCGTTTGTTGAAATGTTTCATTCATCAATATTTGGTCCTTTCGCAAGTCCTTTTATTATCATGTGAAACGCTCAATATAAAGCGTATGGACTCTTTAGCAAATGGATATCATTAGCTATAATATCTAACGAATAGATTAGCACTAATGATTATTTAGAGAATGGACACCCATTCGCTGAAAGATGAAGCGAATGGACATATCTCACTCGCTAAACATTATTTGTTGGTGAATGAAGGGCATTTTGATCATTTCCTTTTGAATTTCAATTCTAATATTCATGTTTTTACAGTTATTGTAATATCTTGAAATTTATAAAAAATGAATGATATTTAATATATTATATAATTATTATGGAAAAGTTTACTTGAGTTAGTAGACGAAATAATAAAATAATAAAGATGGAAGGTTAAGTAGGTTTTAAAGATAGAATTAAATATGGTCTAAAAATGAAAGATGGGCCTAAGGTCCATGTGCTTAAGTGAGTATAAATACCCCTTAAAACCCTAATCCTTTTCCTTTCCATCCATCTCCACACCAAAGACTACACCTTCAAAAACACACACTTCTCCGATTCCCGTTTTTGAGAAAATAGCCCACAAAGACACGACGATTCCAGAAGATGTAACCATCGGATCGGTCTAAAATTTTAACAAAGTGTTCATGGCCTATAATGAAGATTTCCACATATAAAATCTTCGATCAGAGGTCGGGAAGTCTTGTTTTTTTTGTGAAAACCGTAAAAGCAAACAAAATGGAGTTTTCCGGCAACTGTTTAAATTTTCCGGTGACTGTAGGGGCGGATTCTAGCAGAGGCAATGTGCGGTGCTGGTTGATCTCGGCGAGGCGATTCTGTGGCCACTTGAATCACTCAAATTGGAGTTCGTTTGATATGGTTTTGGGCATCTCGACTGAATTCAGACATAAACCTCAAATGTACGTTTTTGTTAAAAAAAACTTACTTTTCGTGCACGGATTTGCATGAAACTTGGTAGGATAATAGATAGGGTCATGATTATTGATAAAGTAATGAACTTCATAGTAAACGTGTTATTTGGTTCGTTTCGGGTAAAACGAATAGTGTTCGGTTCATGAAAAGGACGAGTAAACGAAGTCAGTTTTGCATGAAAATTGGTAGAAATCATTATCGCAGTTGACCCAACATTCTAGAACCCGATACCGCAGCCCCGATATGCCGAATGATCCGTTCAAATCTAGATCTAGCTTTGTTCAGGTGTTTAATCAACTAAAAACGAGCTTAAGGACCACCTTAGATCAGATCTGGACACCCCGAAGCTACCTAGGCTATAAACGATCAAACCCCGATCAACCATGTGGTTAATGGAAAATTACGGTGCCGGAATCGAAGAAAAACCTTGAAAACGCGTTATAAAGAGCTTAACTGAACTTATATGCCGTATAAGTTTATGCAGCGTATAAGCTTGCGCCGTATAAGTACAAGCAGCAGCGTGTAGGTATATAAACGTATAAGTTACAATGTATAGGTATGTAACGTATATGAATGGCCTGTATATGTATGTAACGTATATGTATGGACCGTATATGTATGTAACGTATATGTATGGGCCGTATATGTATGTAATGTATACATATAAACGTATATGTATGTGCCGTGTATGTATGACTTATACGCTAAAAGAACTTACACGATGGGACTGAACTTATACGCATGGAAGGACTTATGCGCCAAATGACTTACGCGCCCTAAACTTAAAAATGATTAATGAAAAAACGAAAGATAAACAACGTATACGTACGTAAACAATATATATGGACTTGAATGATGTATGAACTAAAGATAAGTAATTAATTAATAAGGAAATGTAACGTTTAAAATGGGAAATGACTTAGAAATATATGTTATGATTAGGAGTAGTTAAGTAATGCTTGTTAATTGACCCACAGTTAGCCATGCACAGCTCAAGAAGGGCATAACCGTGACTTCAGAAAGGAATCGCTTGCAGGTGAGTTTCTATCCCCATTTTCTTGTTATGTTTTAGGGGTTGTGTGCACACTCAATGTGAATGTTAATACACTTAACTTAAATGGTAAGTGTATGCTATTATGTTTGATGTGATAGTATGTATGAATGTTACGAATGAATGCTTGTCGGTGAGTGAACGATCTTCGGATATTGCACGTATCGTCAGGGAAAGTAATGTGTAGTATGTTTAGTATGAAATATGTATATATAAATGTAATTAAATGAGTATGTACGAAAGTATGTTATATAAGGAAAAGGTATGCATGATTAAAGGATGGATTGAGTGTAGGTTAAAGGGTTGCACACCCTAATAATATCTGCGAATGTTAAAGGGTTGCAGGCCCAAATAATATCTGCGAAGGTTATAGGGCGAAATGCTCTTTAAAACGAATGGTTAGTTATGTATAAAATGCCAGGCTAAAAGAATGAAAGTATGAAAGAAAGAATGAAAGTATGTATAAAAAAAGGTAACAGGTTAATAATGGGATATGTATCTTCGGGTACGTATTTATATGTGTATGTATTGTATTTTTCCTTATTATCTAAAACTCACTCAGCGTAGCTGACTTTTAGTATGCACGTAGAAAAATAGGATGATGGAGTTGGCTTGAGGGGGACACATAGCATGGACTGATCTGACTGGCATCTAGTGAAGGAAAGTTATGATGTTTTATCTTAAGACAATTTGAATGTTTTAAATAGGCATGTTATGATTTTGTTAAATATGTTTGATGTTTTTGTATTCCACGAAAAGTTTTAATTAACTCTGATATTTTGAACTGTGTTTATGAGTAAATCCAAAGTCAAAGTATGGCACCGGGAACGGGGCATTACAAGTTGGTATCAGAGCTATTCCGTTAGTGAAAGTAATATGGGAACATCGTAAGGGATCGGATGCTACTTGGGAAGTTGAAGAAGAGATGCGCAAGTTCTACCCAGACTTATTTAGGTAAGAGTTAAGTTTTGGGAAAGAAGCCTCTTTAAAGGAGGGTAGACTTGTAACATCCCGAAATTTATAAAAAAATAAATGATATTTAATATATTATTTAATTATTATGGAAAAGTTTACTTGAGTTAGTAGACGAAATAATAAAATAATAAAGATGAAATGTTAAGTAGATTTTAAAGATGGAATTAAATATGGACAAAAAAGGAAAGATGGGTCTAAGATCCATAGCCTTAAGGGAGTATAAATACCCCTTAAAACCCTAATCCTTTTTTTATTTTTATCCATCTCCTCACCATAGCCTACACTTTAAAAAACACACACTTCTTCAATTCACGTTTTTGAGAAAATAGCCCACAAAGACACGACAATTCCCGAAGATCTAACCGTCGGATCGGTCTCAAATTTTAACAGAGTGTTCATGGAATACAAATGAAGATTTCCACAGATCAGATCTTCTATCAGAGGTCCGGAAATCTGTTTTTGTTGGGAAAACCATAAAAGCAAAACACTGGAGTTTTCAGGCAACTGTTTCAGTTTTCCGGTGACTGTAGGGGAGGATTCTGGCAAAAGCAATGTTAGGTGCTGGTTTATCTCAGCGAGAAGGTTCTGTGGCCGCTTGAATCACTCAAATTGGAGTTCGTTTGATATGGTTTTGGGCATCTCGACTGAATTCAGACATAAACCTCAAAGGTACGATTTTGTTAAAAGAAGCTTGCTTTTCTTGCATGGATTTGCATGAAACTTGGTAGGATGATAGATAGGGTCATGATTATTGATAAAGTAATAAACTTGATAGTAAACGGGTTAGTTGGTTCGTTTCGGGTAAAATGAGTAGTGTTCGGTTCGTGAAAAGGACGGGTAAACGAAGTCGGTTTTGCATGAAAATTGGTAGAAATCATTATTCCAGCTGACCCAAAATTTTAGAACCCGACACCGCAACCCCAAGATGCCGAATGATTTGTTAGAGTCTAGATCTAGCTTTATTCAGGTGTTTAATCAACCAAAAATGAGCTTAAGGACCACCTTAGCTCATATCTGGACACCTCGAAGCTACCTAGGCCATAAACGATCAAACCCCTATCAAGCATCGTGGTTAACGGCAGCTGACGGTGCTGGAATCGAATAAAAACCTTAAAAACGCATTATAAGAGCTGAAGAGAACTTATAAACCGTATAAGTTTATGCAATGTATAAGCTTGCGCCGTATAAGTTTATGCAGCGTATAAGCTTGCGTCGTATAAGTACAAGCAGCAGCGTGTATGTATATAAACGTATAAGTTACAGCGTATATGTATGTAACCTATATGAATGGCCCGTATATGTATGTAACGTATATGTATGGGCTGTATATGTATGTAACGTATATGTATGGGCCATATATGTATGTAACGTATATATAAACGTATATGTATGTGTCATGTATGTATGACCTATACGCTAAAAGAACTTACACGCTGGAACTATACTTATACGCCTAGAAGGACTTATGCACCAGATGACTTACACACCCTAAACTTATACGTGAAAATGATTTTACGAAATAAACGAAAGATAAACAGCGTATACGTACGTAAATGATAAATATGGACTTGAATGATGTAAGAACTAAAGATAAGTAATTAATTAATAAGTAAAGGTAACGTTTAAAACGGGAATTAACTTAGAAATATATTATGATTAGGAGTAGTTAAATAATGCTTGTTAATTGATACACAGTTAGCCAGGCACAGCTGAAGAAGGGCATAACCGTGAATTCAAAAAGGAATCGCTTGCAGGTGAGTTCCTAACCCCATTTCTTTTTTATGTTTTTGGGGCTGTGTGCATACTCGATGTGAATGTTAATACACTTAGCTTAAATGGTAAGTGTATGCTTTCATGATTGATTTGATATTATGTATGAATTTTATGAATGAATGCTTGTCAGTGCGTGAACGATCTTCGGATATTGCACGTACCGTCAGGGAAAGTAATGTGCAGTATGTCTAATATGAAATATGTATGTATGAAGGTGAGTAATGAAATGAATATGTACGAAAGTATGTTATATGAGGAAAATATATATTAATGTTTAAAGGATGGATTGAATGTATGGATAAAGCATTGAAGACCCTAATAATATCCGTGAAGGTTAAAGGGTTGCAGACCCTAATAATATCTACAAAGGTTAAAGGGTTGCAGACCCTAATAATATCTGAGAAGGTTAAAGGGTTGTAGACTCTTCTAAACTCTGCAAAGGTTAAAGAGTTGCAGAACCTAATAATATCTGCGAATGTTATAGGGCGAAATGCTCTTTAAAATGAATAGTTAGTTATGTATGAAATGCACAGGCTAAAAGAATGAAAGTATGAAAGAAAGAATGAAAGTATGTATAAAGAAAGGTAACAGGTCAATAATGGGATATGTATCTTCGGATATGTATTTATAAGTAAGTATGTGTATGTATTATATGTTGCCTGATTAACTAGAACTCACTCAGCGTAGCTGACTTTTAGTATGCACGCAGGTAAATTGGATGAAGGAGCTGGCTTGAGGGGGACACATAGCATGGACTGAGCTGACAGGCATCTAGTGAAGGAAAGTTATGATGTTTTATCTTAAGACAATTTGAATGTTTTAAACAAGAATGTTATGATTTTGTAAAATATGTTTGATGTTTTTATATTCTTCGAAAAGTTTAAATTAACTCTGATATTTTGAATTGTGTTTATGAGTAAATCCAACGTCAGAGTAGGGCACCGAGAACAAGGCCTTACAGATATGGCTAATAAATAGCAGATTATATGCGGAGGACCAGCATAAACAGCAAGAGGTGCATCAAGCTCAAGTTATTTAGCAACAAGTTTAAGAGCCTGCACCAGAACCCGCACAATAAGAAGAAGAGGCTGATGCTGCTTTATAGGTTGCAGGTCTAGCGCACAATCAAGTCGCTTTTCTTGGTCTCAACTTTGCTGATCGTGAGACATTTGTTGGGATTATCAATTTCCTAAGAAGATCATGAATTTTTCGAGCTATTCTAAGAATCTCCAGGTTTATTATAGCATTATCCGAACTTTTTGGGATACTGCTCGATATGTATCTACTCAGAATCAAATTGCTGCTAAAATAAAGATCTAAGAAGTTATCATCACACCTCAGATTCTCTGGGAAACATTGTTGTTTTGAGTCAATGACAACTTTGTTTACACTTTTGACTAGAAGTTGACACAGGGATTATTCAGAACAATAAGATATGGTGGGAACTCGAAGGACTCTTAATATAACAATGAAAATATTTGTGATCCGCATAAGTATCTTATGCACGTGTTGATCCATTGTATTGGGGGTAGACGTGCTGGGTTTGACAAGTGTAGAATCATTTTACAAGCGACGATGGTAGATTTGGTGTTGAACAGGTTGTTTAATTTTTCAAAGATGATCTTTTATCGCCCGAATGAGAACTGCACAAGCAAGAGAGAAGTTTGTTAAGTACCCGCGATTTCTCCAGATGATAATTAACAAGCTGCTACCAGTTTGAATTTGAAAAATGTGATCTATATAAATCCGATGAATGAAGAAACGATTAAGAGGATTATGGTTTATAGAGGAAAGACATGTGAGTACAAGCCACCCCAAAAATGATTTATTGGTCATTTGATTGATCCAAGGTACCAACCGCCATCAAATGGCCTTTGGATACACTATGATTCGGATTCTAAGAAAGAAGATGATGGTGGTGGTGGTGGTGGTGGTGATGGTGATGACAATGATGGGGATGATGATGAAACGAGGAAGAGAAAAGCTAAAGGTAAGGTAGTGGCTGTTAAAGAGCCAAAAAAAGAAGAAGGTGATAAGGAAAAGTTCGGGGTTTGTTAACGGTGAGACCCCTGAACCTGTTGTGTTTAGAGTGTTACTCCTCCAGACCCCCAAAAGACAAAGAAGGAAAGAACCTATTTATTCAACTACTCAAGAGACTCAAGTTGTTACTCTTGTTACACCCGCATCCCCTGATACATGTTTTGGCTCTATTCCTCAAACGAGTCACCAACAGATTCCAACACCTATTCCTCAACAAGCACATATGACTGCTATAAGACCCAAGGTGTCAGTTGGAACCATTGGGATTCCCACTCCTGTGTTGAACTTTAACCGGCCTCATGGAACTTTAATGCCTATTCTCACAATCTTTGCCAACATGCTAGTTTAGCAAAAAAATGTTAGATCGGCTTAATCTACTGCATCTTCAAGACAATCAAATAAATGTTTTTCAAATGTATAAAGATGATGTGCGAGTAGATCAAGTAAAAGATATACTATCTATGAAGGCACTGCATCGGTAAAATGGTGAGTTGAGAGCTATGGTAGCTTCTCAGGGGGGAGAAAATCAAGGAACATGGGGATCTGATCTTGCAACTATAGTGCAAAGATAATGAACTTAAGAAGATGAAAAATGAAGCTCATGACGAATATCCTGAAACGGGCCAATATGATAAGCAACCACGTGTCTCAACGTCTGGTCCTTCGTCTGCTCAATGGAGTCAAGTGAGAAGGAAGTTGTTGTGTTTAAGGATTCGACTGATGTCAACATGTTAGTATACGGAATGACAAGACAATCATGTTATATGACAGGGATGGTGCAAAGTCAGGTAAATGCAGATGATAATGAAGAGGGCGAGTTTGTTGAACATTGCCTATCCTAGGAACAAACCTCTATGTTGTTCGACATGAGTAAGGAAGATGTGGATGAATTGGAGAGGAGGGATAATAGAGAAGTGGAAAAATTGGTGGATGTAGGTGTTGATCAATATACTTCAACTAATAACACGTAATACGATGATGTTACTATGGAAGATGTTATAACTGAGGAATAACCCGATATGTATACCAATAACATGCTAAGGAAAGAATTGTGAAGGAAAAGTTGAGTAAAGATAAAGAATCTGATGTGCCCGAGCCTGAGTGGAGAAGATCTTCTGATGTTTTGTTTAATTACAATGCGAAAAAACTTAACAAGTGATTGGAGACTATGAGACATTCTCAACAAAAATACTATCTCCAGTCTAAGGCCAAGCTATCAAAAAATTAGTTGAGGAATTTCTAAGTTTGAAGATGGTTAAGGACGACATTATTTCCTGGATGTACGACCCAAGTTGAAAGTTTGTATCATTAAGTGGTAGAATAGAATGCAGTACTTTGAAAGACTAACTGGCATTATCCCCATGCTTCGGTGGAATGTTCGTGCATTAGCCGACTGGCAGTTTATCAATCGAGGAAATGCTGAGTTAGTTGATTGGTTTTATCGACTATTGGTTCATGAATCTAATCACGGTTTCAAGTCCCAAGTTCATAAGCGCTAAAGAACTGATAGTTATGCCATAGAACTAGGTGAAGCCTCCTCGTATTTTAAAGAAGAATCCTTTGAAAGTTATGCATACATCTTTCATAAGGATTTTAACAGGTGGTATTATGAAGATTAGAATCGTGAAGTTGTGATTGTACTTGGTACAGAAGATAATGTGAAGTTTATCAGAGTCTTTGATCCTATGTGGCTCATGAACATGTCGGAAGCAGATATTCGCGTGTTGTTCAAGAACCAGATCAGGTGGGCTTTCAACAAAGACAATGAGCTAGAAGACCAAGCTATATTGGAAGTGATAAAGACAAAGCACGAGATGAGGGGGGATTTGTTGATACATGGTTTACTATCTTGGTCTTAGTTTACAAGTGTTGGTCTTTTTGTAATAGTCTAGGGGGGTTTATATTGTAATTATGGATAGCCCATTCGCTAAGGATTGTTTAGCGAATGGGGTTTTGGGTTTAGTTAGCCATAGGCAAAGGAAGTTTAGCGTATCAGTTCATTTGGATAGAGGCTATTCGGTAGCCTGTTAGCAAATGTCGTAGCGTATGGAGGTCTATTCGCTAAGCATGTTTAGAAAATGGACCAAGAACTATAATTAGCTTGTAATTGTGTTCTAAAAAATGAATTCAGTCATTTATGAGATATTTTTGTCCAAACTCTGTCCAAATTCTCTCTAAAAACACACACTTACACAAAGTAACCCTAATTGATCTAATTCAACTATAATCATACGACTAGATCCAAGTTTATGCATGAACAATGATGAATCATGCCTCCTCAGATGATCATGTTTACAAGACAACTCAGTTTAGCAAGATGGCCTGTCTCTACAAAATAATGTTTTTTGTGAGAAGGTTTGTATTTTTCATATTTGTATTGTGAACCTTGTACAACCTTTCAAGTGTTCAACCCCTAAGAAGTTTAATCAGTCCAAACCCATGAAGAAAATTAGGTGAGTTACAGACATCTTCTCTTTAATTTTTTTGGGATTGGTATGAATGAGTGTATGTGTCAGCTGAAAAGGTAAAGTTGTCAGGTTTATCGGTTATAGCAATTAATCTGTGAGTTAGTCAAGGCCCATTGTATGGACACAATTTAGGCTATTTTATGAGCACAATTTTGGCAGCACCTCTGTGGTGTGTGTTGGTAATTGTAATTACATATGTGTGTGGCTTCGGTCATGGCATTGTCAAGAAGATAGGACGTATGATTGGTACGTTAGTTTGATAAGATTAGATTGATTTGCTTTAGACACGGTAAGGTATGGTTATGTTTGTGCCTTGGCACGCCATACACTATTGTGTTAATATAATTATTGTCATTGTTTTGGACAAAAATCTTCTAAGGATAATGTATCCAAATCTGTAATTGTGACGTATAGTGCTACGTTATTAACAACAATTGTATCAATGAAATAAGGATGAACAATGTGATTTGTTGCGAGGAAAAACCCATTGATCTTGATAAGATCAAAGGAAAAAAACCCCGGGTGATGACAACTTGTCTATCACCACTTTATTAATATAAAAAAGGTTACAAGTGGTGGAGATATTGATCAGTGTTACAATAAAAGCTAAGTGTGCGAGCTATGAACCAGAGATTGCTCAAGTGTGTGTAAACAAGTGTCTTCTAACTGATCGTCTATCTCGATTATAAACAAAAATAATAACTAACTAAAATTCTTACTTTCACGCCACCACTCAACTAGCTGTTTCTTCATCATTGACCACGTGCGGAATTCGTACAGTAGCGCAAGAATAGGATGACCTAGTCCTCCAGCCGTTATATCTATCATACACAACACCATTCAAATACAACTATTAGTAAACATATAATACCAAGAATCCTTGATCCTTTACAATCTGGAACATATCATAAGGATAAGTGATCCATAAATCGATCAAGGATAGAGGATTCTCAGCATAAATTCTATGCCCTAACAATTGCCCCCAAAATGGCGGGTGTTTATGCTTTACAGATGGCATTTTGAAATTTGAAATCCCTGCAAAATATTAATCGATTAGACAGTTTCCAGAGATAATTATTATCAAAACCCTTGATATTAATCATAACCGCCTATATATGTGATCCCTTTAATCCATTTATAAGCACATACTCCAGCCGTCTATCAGGTATCCTTCTCTCTCCCTCTATTGTTTTTACATTATGAAAAATATGTTTGTCGCCTCTTCTTCTTCTCCCTCTAAACAATCCGACCAGTCCGACGACTCCGAGTTGATGGAGATGCAACCTCATAACCTTATCTCCCATCCATCTATGGATATTTGCAAGCTTACTGATCCCGAGATCGACGAATTCCGGCCACAGTTTCCACCGGAAACTATTTTCTGACCGTACGATACCACCGTACGATGTGATGTTTTCTCTCCGACCTGGGTGTGCTTTCCAGATTGCCCTTTTCTCATTGGTTACACATACCCGTTTCCTCCTTTCACACAGAGTTTCTTCGAATCTACCGACATGTTGTACATTCAAGCTATGACCATGATTTGGCGGGTTCTAGGCACCATTGAATGAATCATTGAGGAAGAAAAGATTGATTTTGGCATCCAGGATCTGTCTCACCTTTATACCCTAACTACCCACGGTTCAAACAGGTTTTTACTAAAATCTAGACCTTGTCAACCCAATCCAATTTCAAAAGTAACCATAAACGATTCCTTCTGGAGGAATCAATTTTTCTTTGTGAATCGAGACTCCATACCCGGTGGGACTGATTTACCTTTGACTTGGGTTAAGAAGGGTAGGATCTTGGATCCTTAATAAAGATACAATCAGTGATAACTGACCTAACTCTGAATCTTTTTCCTTTCTTATTTATAGTTGAGAACTTTGCTTCCCTGACCAAGTTACCTGGAACAGACAAAAAACAAAAAGATTTCTTGCCCTGGATCCCGAGATTAGGATCTTCCAAGCCAGATTCATTGAATCTTTCTGTGAAATCTCCTCAGACTCTGATATGTCAAGTAAGATTTCTATATATATAAATTAGACAAACTAAAATAGAGTACTTATCTGTTGATTAGTCCCTACAGGTGCTCAAAAATACCATAAGTCTGCCAACAAGTTCTCCTTAGAGGATATTGACAGCATGATTACTCCCCAAAGTAACAAGAAGGAAGCTTTGAAGGCAGCAGCAACTTCTGTGCCAAGGACCACGACTACCAGATCCAAGTCAGCAACATCCAAGAGAAAGAGATCTTCTGAGCCCGAGAACCACTTCAACATGATCCTCACTGTAAGTATCCTCTATCATGATGTCTTTGAATTTTAGGATCCAAAATGCTTCTAACTTTTACATAACTGTTGGTTACATGTTGTGAATGCTTGCAAAGGTCACTATGACAAGATTGTGAGCCAGATGAGAGAGAGCCTTTCGGGGATTGGAAGTGCAGCAGTCGCAAAGGATAAAGCCATGGCTCAGCTCACCAAGGACAAGAAGTGGTTGGAGGATCAACTATCCTCAGCAGAAGCCTAACACCAAGAAGAGGTGAAGCAGGCTACCGAAGAGGCAAAGATGTGCGCTGCCAAGTCGGTGCTGCAGGCAAGGATCAAGATGGCGATGAAAGCCAGTGATCCTGCTTTTGACAAAGCAACCTTGGATGTGAATAAGTGGAAGGTGGCTCTGGTGGCTTTAGGTGGTGAAGAGGATGTGGAGATGCTGGACGGGAACGAAGCTGGAACCAGCGGAGTCAATGAGGTGGTGGAGACTGAGGAAGGAACAGATGCAGCAGAAGGTGAAGAGGCTGCATGAATAGGCGATGAAGGATAATGAATACAAGGCCTGAGCCCGTTCTTGTTTTTTCTTTTATTGATGTTTTTATGGATAATGTGATTGTAATGGATAATAGTAATTAGGTTGAAGGATCAGTGATCCTTAAGACAATTTCAAGGGGTGGCAAAGGTGGATGGATCCTCTATTTGTGGGGATGAAGCCTTTGGTGCCCCTATTTTCTTTATTTTCCTGCACTCTATGAACGGTTAGTAACACCTGCTTAACCCGGGTTGATGGTCCATCTTTCGTATGGTGGAATCCGGGTTAAGGATTTGGGGTAAGTCCAGGTGACTTATGATTAATAATAATCTAAAACTTTTGACTATTCGCTTGTTATTTATTATTTTGAAAGTTTGTTTGATATAGCTTTAGCTTTATTAAGAATTTTTAGAAATACTTTGAGTAACAATTTTTAGGATAGAATATCCTTGTAAAAATAGATTAAGAATTTTGTATCCTTAAATAATAGAATTTACAAAGATTTTAACCAAATAAATGTAAATTGATAAATAGAAACCGTACCATAAGGTCTAATTATACCTAGGTTACAATAAGTAATGATTTTTCCGTTATCCTTGTAGAAGTAAGTTTAAGGATTTTGAATCCATAAGTCTTGATCCTAGTAATTGAACTTGGAACATCTGTTGCAAATAACTTATAAGATTAATCGGGGTTAGACCCATTAAATTGGGGACAAGCCCATATAATAAACTGGGGACAAGCCCGTGCAACTGGGGACAGGCCCATGAACTGGGAACAAGCCCAAACTGGGGATAAGCCCAAAAACCGGGGACAAGTCCAACTGGGGACAAGCCCAAACTGGGGACTGGCCCAAAGATCAACTTGGGACTCGCCCAAACCGGGATTTAGCCCAAACGTAAGATAACATGAAAATGTTATAAACCGGTGGTATGGTACGTCTACCATAAATCGTAGGATCTTCCATATAGCCGAAGACAACGAAATTGTCAGCCACTAAGCGTGTACTGGTCCCGCTACCCCGGACTATACGTTGGATAGCGTGCGCTCCAGGCAAGAGTGTAGAAACTCTAATTTATAAGAAAGGTGAAAACCTTTAAACCTTGGAATGACCATCAGGGGTCATACCTTAATCGTGGGCTAGGCCAAGGGAAATAGTAAAGTACCTTAAATGTAAAGGAGAGGTGGTCAACCTCTTGATCATTGAATATCTTACTAATATCCTGCATTGTTACTTAAAACTTGGAAAATACAAATGTTAAGAATATGTTATCCTTAAACTATGAAAAATCTTAAACGAATAAGTGATCAGATAGATATTACCAATTTCAGGATCCTCGATCCTTTTAGGATACTTGATCCTCAAAGGATGCGTGATCCTGATCAGAAATACAATTTTCAAATATTGGATTTTCCCTTATTTAAATTGCGTATCTCCGTCACTTGTAGTGATTTATCATTCAATGAATGAATAAAAACTTGAGGTGGATAGCATTCCAAGCTCTTGGTAACCTGCTGCCTTCCATAGTGAGAAATTGATATGCCCCCTTCCCTGCTTCTGACTCGATTAGATAAGGATCTTCCCACATGAGTGCTAGCTTTCCATCAGCCGGATTGGTTGTATTCTGGATCCTAGTTTCTTCTTCAAATTGTTGATGATTATTTTGTTACTTGATTCCACCTGGCCATTAGCTTGAGGATGCACTGGAGTGGAGGTAATCATTTTGATGCCCCAACTGTCACAAAAGTTAGTGGTTCTTTTCCCGAAAAACTAGGAACCATTATCACAAATAATTTCTGAAGGTATACCGAATCTAGTAATAATATTTCTTTTAACGAAAGATATCACCTATTTTTCGCGGACTTGAACAAAAGCTTCTGCTTCTATCCACTTTGAAAAGTAATCAATCAATGCAAGCATAAATACTTTTCCTACTGGTACCTTAGGTAGCTTACCCACAATATCCATACCCCACTTCATGAAAGGTCATGATGAGGATATAGGATACATAGGTTCTGCTGGTTGATGAAGGACGTTTGCATGCCTTTGACAAGCATCGCACTTCTTTGAGTACTCCATGGCGTCTCTCTTCATTGTTGGCCAGAAGTATCATGTTCTTAGAACCCTAGAAAACAGAGCTCTACCTCCAGTGTGATTACCACAATCTCATTCGTTAAAGTCTTTGAGCACCTCTTGAATTTCAGGATCCTCGATACACCTCAAGTATGGGCCAACAAGAGATTTCCTACACAGAATATCATGTAATAAAATATATTGTGATACCTTGAGTTTGAAGGACTTCGGATTCTCTGTGGCTGGAATTTCTCCATCTTGAATGTACTTTTTAATTTGTAGGATCCAGGATCCTTGACTATTTGAGGATGATGGATCCCAGAGTATAATTTGTTTGCCAGTTGTTATCTCTCCAACTTCTTGTTCTCCTATTGCTAGCGAGAGTATATGGATGATTGGGATCTTCGTATCTTCTGGAATTTTTAAAGATGAGGCTAAATTTGCCAAAGCATCTGCCCTAGCATTCTCTTCCCTTGGTACCTGATCAATACTAAACAATTCGAAGGATTTTGCTAATTCCTTCACAAACGTCTAGATATTTGATTAGTTTTTCACCTTTAACTGCATACGAGCCATTAAAGTGGTTAGCTATCAATAATGAATCTATATATACTTGAAGATACATGATCCTCATGCGTTCAGCTAATTGCAAACCTGCGATCAGAGCTTCATATTCTGCCTCATTATTTGTCGCTTGGAACTCACAGGCTATAGACTGGGGTAATATGTCCCCCCTGTTGGTGATTTCAGTAGGATACCCAATCCTGTTCCTCTTATATTGGAAGCTCCATCTGTAAAGAGGATCCAAGGATCCTTGGTTTCTTCTAGTTGTTGAACCTCCAAGTCGGCTTCTTCCTGTATGTCGCTACTGAAATCAGCCACAAAGTCTGCGAGTGCTTGTGACTTGATGGTTGTTCTAGGTTCATACTGAATATCATATGCACTCAGCTTCACAGCCCATTTAGCCATCCTTCCTGACAATTCTGGTTTTCTAAGCACATTCTTCACAGGATAATTAGTTATCATAATAATAGTATGTGTTTCAAAGTAATGTCTCAATTTAGTAGATTCCATAATAAGTGCAAGAATTAACTTTTCTAAATGAGAATACCTAGCTTCCGCATCTAAAAGACTTTTACTTACATAATGCACGGGATGTTGTTCACCTTCATGATCCTTCACGAGGACATCACTTACTGCATTTCCTGAAACAGCTAGGTACATATATAAGGATTCTCCATCCAAAGCTTCATCAAAGATGGTGCCGAGGATAAGTAATCCTCTAAGGCTTTAAGCACAACTTCATGCTTCTCCGTCCACTCAAACTTCTTGTTTTTCCTAAGGATGTCATAGAAACCTTTGCACTTCTCCGAGGATCTAGAGATGAATCTGTTGAGAGCAACTATTCTTCCCGTCGGCCTCTGGACATTCTTAGCATTCACAGGGGATTTTAGATTGATGGGTTCAGTTTCATGTTATACTGGTCGAGGATATTGAATGCTTCTCCAAGATCTCTGAGGTGATCCTCAGCTCTCTTTGACTTCACAACCATGTCATCTATGTAGACCTCCATAGTCTTGCCTAACTGATCCTTAAATATCATGTTGACTAATCTTTGATATGTTGCCCCTGCATTTCTTAGTCCGAATGGCAGAGCAATATAACAGTATATGCCGGTAGGAGTCATGAATGTTGTATCCTCTTGATCAGATGGTTCCATCTGAATTTTTTGAAATCCAGAGGAAGCATCCATAAAGGTGAGCATCTCATGTCCTGCCGTTGCATCCACCATTGAGTCTATATGTGGTAACGGGAAAGGATCCTTGGGGCATGCCTTGTTTAAATTAGTAAAATCGACACACACCCTCCACTTTCCATTCTTTTTAGAAACAACCACATTAGCTAACCATCGAGGATACTTAACCTCTGTGTTCATACCGTCCTTAAGAAGTTTTTTAACTTCTTCTTGTATGATCGTGTTCCTCTCAGGAGCGAATTTCCTTCGCTTCTGATGGACGGGTTTAACAGATAAATCAAAGCCTAACTTGTGAGTAATTACCTCCTTAGAAATACCTGTCATGTTTGAATGTTTGAAGGAAAACATGGACTTTCTTCATTTTAGGAAGGATATTATATCCTCCTCGATCTCATTAGGGATACTGGATCCTAGGAACACTTTCACATCTGGATACTCAGTATCCAAGGACACTTCCTTTATGTCTTTCTCCCGAGCTTCCAGCACATCCCTAGGATGTTGCTGTGGTTGCTAAGCTATCGTCTGTTTAGCTGTTGGCCTCATTGATGAAGAATAATGGTTCTTGGCTTCGACTTGGTCACCATCTATCCTTACTACTCCCCAAGGAGTTGGTAGTTTGATGCATTGATGGCAAGTAGAGGCTACTGCCTTCATCCCATGTAACCAATGCCTGCCCAAAGTAATAATCAAACCGTCATGATGGGGATCCTAGATGCTTGATTTATCTTCTTCATCGAAGAAGATCCTTTTGTCTGTTGTCAAGGTGGTGGATATAACTGGTCATTCCCCGTTATCCAACTTGGTCTCCTTGGCCAGCCTCTTAGCTGCTGAGAAGAAAGTTCCACATATGTCTGAGCCACCGGAAATGAAGTTGATCACTTGAGCATCTGGTGGGGGCGGAGTTGCTTTTTGAGGAACCTCTTTAGGATCCTGGATCCTGGACTTTTTTCTAACATTTCCTTAAAATGGCCGTTACTCATGAGGTATCCAATTTCCCTCATTAAACCGATGCAATCTTCCGTCATGTGGCCAAAATCCTCATGGAAAGCACACCATTTGGATTTGTCTTTGAAGGTGGTTGACTTCTCGTTCTTTCGGGGCCACCTTGCCTTTTCTCCTAGATCATTCATGGCACAAATCAAGCCCATGTATATACGAAGAAGCAATATTTTGAGATGCTGGGGTAATCCTCATCATCATCTCCTTCTTCAACTGCTCGAATGTTTTGATTGTTGAGATTGGAGTACGGCTTCGAATTGTTGTTTCTATATGAGGATCCTTTATTCTTGTCAGGGGATTCTTGCTTCGTTTAAGCCCCTAACCGTTCCTGGATCCTTTTGTCATCTTCCAGCCGTATGAACCTCAGTGCTCTGTTCCTTACTTCATCCAAAGACCTGCAAGGAGTCATCACAAGATCATCATAAAAGGGGGAGCCCTTCTGATGTCCCATCTTGAATGCTTCAACAGTAGTAGCCATGTCAAGATTGGGGATTTCCCAGTCTTCCCTGCCAAACCTTGTAACAAAATCCCAAAGGTATTCATCACTCGGTTGGATAACTCGGTATAAATCAATAGTTAACTTCTCAAATTTCCTATTACGGGAAAATTGACTGTTGAACAAGTTAACTAAGTGTGAGAAAGAAGTAACAGAAACGAGAGGAAGACTTAGCATCCATTTCAAAGCAGATCCTGATAGTGTAGCTCCAAAACCTTTGCACAGAAAAGCCTCCTTGAGCCTCTCAGGAATCAGGTTGATTTCCATCCTTTCTCTGTATTGAGCTACGTGCTCTTCAGGATCAGTGGTCCCGTCATACACTTTCATGTTGGGGGTTTGAAAGCGTTTCGGGATTTCCGCATCACAGATTGATGGAGAAAATCTGGACTATTTGTGGCTTCCCTCCAGTATTTCGGGGATTGGACGGATCACCCCGGGTACGCTGTATATCGTATACTTGAGTTTCTGCAGTTCCTTAGCCATGGCTTGGTTGATACCTACATCCTGCATGGAACCACGGTTAGCATTTAAGGATATAGGATCATGTGTGTTACCTCCTTTTTGGGTGAAGGTTGGTATTCCAGAAGAGTAGCTGAGGTATGAAGTGTCTGCTACAGGAGTTGGTCCACCAGTAGCGATAGTCTGCATGGGGATAATATCTCCTTTATGAACTTCCAAAGATCTCTGATGCTGAATTCTGGAGGATCCTTGAGTCTGGAGGAAGGATCCTTGAGGCTGGAAGTTATAGGATCCTTGGTAGCATAGCCCAGAGGATCATGGTTGAAGGATCGATGATCTTTGCTGAAAGATCGAGGATCCTTGAGTCTGCTGACCCACTGATCCTGACTGAAGAATGGATGATCCTTGTTGAAAAGTTGAGGATCCTTGAACCTGTTGACCTAGGGATAAGGATAGATGATCCTTGATGGAAAATTGAGGATCTGTGAGTTTTTAGATTCATGGCTCCCGGTTAAAGGATGGATGATCCTTGAGTAGGTTGAGCCAGGGATATTGGAGTGTTAAAATCCAACATCCTGGGCATCAGAGGAGTTTGATACTCCGTCGGCCTATTAGTCTTCTTCAAGCCCTCTATCTCTCGAATGATCCTTTGGTTTGTCTTGCTTTGCTGCTCCATGTATGCTTTGACCTGTGAAAACATAGCAGAAACATCATTGTTATTATTGACCATCGAAGTGGCAGCAGAGGTTTTCGAGCTCTGGAAGACTGGTAGTTGAGTCTTGTTTCCAGCCGCTGTTGTTCTTTGAGCTGCTGCTAGCGGGGGAGGCATCGGTGGCAAGGTCCTTGATGAGTGAGAAACTGATGAAGGCATAGTGGATGAGGCGGAAGATTGTTGAAAGGCCATTAAGAGTGGTATTGATAGAAAAGGTTGAAAGTTGATAGTGTATTTTCTGGATTATAGCACCAATTGCCCCACGGTGAGCGCCAAATTGTTTTGGAAAAAAACTGCTAAGGATAATGTATCCAAATCTGCAATGTGAGGTATAGTGCTACGGTATTAACAACAATTGTATCAATGAAATAAGGATGAACACCGTGATTTGTTGCGAGGAAAAACCCCTTGATCTTGATTAGATCAAAGGAAAAAAAAACCCAGGTGATGACAACTCGTCTATCACCACTTTATTAATATCAAAAAAGGTTACAAATGGTGGAGATATTGATCAGTGTTACAATGAAAGCTAAGTGTGCGAGCTATAACGAGAGATTGCTCAAGTGTGTGTAAACAAGTGTCTTCTAACTGATCGTTTATCTCGATTATAAACAAAAATAATAACTAACTAAAATTCCTACTTTCACGCCACCACTCCACTAGCCGTTTCTTCATCATTGACCACGTGCGAAAGTCGTCTAGTAGCGCAAGAATAGTATGACCTAGTCCTCCAGCCGTTATATTTATCATACACAACACCATTCAAATACAACTATTAGTAAACATATAATACCAAGAATCCTTAATCCTTTACAATCTGGAACATATCATAAGGATAAGTGATCCATAAATCGATCAAGGATAAAGGATTCTCAGCATAAATTCTATGTCCTAACAGTAATGTAGTAAAGCTAAAACCTACTTAATGTGTAACTGACGATGTACAACAAGTTAGCAAGTTCAAGAAATAAGGAATAAGAATTTGCTGATGCACTACAGGTTATATGAGCAGCATGTGGCATCCGTTAGTTCAGTTTTAAAATGTTCGATAATATACATATTTGTTTATGTTGATTAAAGACAAATTGTAAGGTTTCAATTCCATTGGGTTATGATTTTTCAAAGTTTAAGAACCGGTGCATGTCTAAAAACTAATTTTCGAAACTCCCTGGGTTCTGGACATTTCCATATTTGTAAAATAAAAAAAAAGTATAACATACACAAAACATACCATCTATATTTGTAATTCAACATCAACAATTATATAAACCTGACAAAAATACATATATTTTACATGTATGTATATTTATCTATATAATATATATAAATGAAAACATAAAAATTCTACGTGTCGCGATGTGGTCGCTCCCCTTTTTTTGGAGTCACCAGATTTGCTTGATTTTTAAATTGAGGCTTCTCATGCATTTGACCCGAATTCACGGGTATGGGTCTTATCAAATCTAGATATTTCTTAAACGGGTTAACATTTTATTAAATTAAAAGCTAATCTCACCAAATATTTGATATAAAAG
Organism: Bidens hawaiensis; assembly: GCF_021521415.1. Lineage (NCBI taxonomy): Eukaryota > Viridiplantae > Streptophyta > Magnoliopsida > Asterales > Asteraceae > Bidens > Bidens hawaiensis. The sequence continues at coordinate 682,199 of NW_027491674.1, forward strand.
TTCTATAAAGTTGGGATATACTAAAAATTAATATCTGATTTATTGAAAAAAAGATATACATTATTTATAATTAAACAACCAAATTTATAGTAAAAAAATAAACGTGTATTGAGTCTCACCCATATAGCTTTTAAATCATGTTATAACATCTCATTTATTTATGAAACAGTTTATCATCAAACCATAAGTATATTCTTAACTTTCATCCAATAAAAATTCAAAAAATAAATAAATATTAGAAATAAATAATATAAAACAACACCATAATATGAAGGATAAAAACTAGTTAAATATAAAATTTATATACAACATACAATAAAGTATATAACCTACACCTGTGTTTTTTAATAAAAATATAATATACGCAGAAACATATCATATATTTCAACATCAATAATAAATTATAATTAATATTAATCTTTTTAAAGCTAGATTCAAACTTATCATACCAACAAGTCAACTTTGTTGTTCTTGCTACCCATACCATCAACATATAAATAAACACACTTTGGAACAGAAATTGTATCAATATTTCACCGAAATATATCACATTATTTTAACGTTAGGCACAAAAGGTATATATATATATTGTTGAATTATATGATATTTACATGTATAATATGATGCTTAATAGGTCTTGCAGGCATGGATCTTACAGTCATGGTCTACAATGGCTCCGGTTTATACAAAAACAAGGTACCCAGCTTTTACATGAAGGTGATTTAGAGCGTTTCCGAGAGCATCTTTATCTTCATCTCAATTAAAAAAAAACATCATATTTTCTCTTTCATTATTAAATAATATTTTTTTATACTTTTATCATTGATTTTCTGTCTCATTTACTTACATCAATTTTAAAAAAATATTATAAAAATAATAGAGATTGAACAATATTTCTTTAAATTTACTCATGAATAAAAGTTTATCTATCTCTTCCACTCACAACCATTACAACTACTCTATATAATATAGAAAAACGACTCACGATATTTTGAAGGACTTGTTGGGAATTTAATATGTTATAATTAAGTTTCTAACAATTTCTTCCTTAATTTGCTATTTTACATAATTGCGAATCGATCGGTATAATATAGATGTTATTATTATTATTATTATTATTATTATTATTATTATATAAGATAAATATTGCTTTTGGTGCCACAAAATCTTAATAATCATAATTAGTTTGCAATATTTAGGTAATTTATTTGATGGCTAAACACAATGTAGGCATGTGACTTGATGGCTATTATTGTGTTTAAGCATTATTTTACACTTAATGTATGCATGTTGCTTGATGGCTATTATTGTGTTTAAGCATTATACACTTCCTTTTCCTTCCCCGTGCATGGTCGAATCCCCTATGTTAATATGCTTTTTTTAAATGAATTTTATCTCTTATTTTGCATTTAATATGTAACATTTTTTTAGTTCGAGTAATATAACGAACGTAAACAAAAATTCGCCCCGAGTACCATCGCAACGCCTAGGTTTTACTAACCGAATAAACGTAGTGTGAAATGTTGTAACCGAGACCGACCGAATTCATGTTGAGTCACCACTGCGCCACAACTTCCAGGTTTTACCGACCGAATAAATGTAGTTTGAAATGTGTCGTAACCGATATCGACTGAATTTGTGTCGAGTTGCCTCCGCAACATCCGGGTTTTACTAGATCGTATAAACATCATTTTAAATATTTTATTATTTGTATCATAAGTTGTACAAGTTTTTTTTGTTTCTGTATCATAATGAACGTAACCAAACCCCGCCAAATTCACGAAGAGTACATAACAAGATATCAGCTGCCCCAGCGTAACGCGCATGCCTGCGAACAAAACGAGTTATTATTATTATTATTGACTATTTTTTGACGAATTTCTTGCCGTGTAAGTTCGTAGGAAACCGTCAAGATATGTTACTCTTTGTACCAAAATGCTATTATTATTATTATTATTATCAAAAAAATTTCACTCCATTTTGCCTGAAAAAAATTATGACAGTTTCCCGGAAAACTTAATTCTTATTTTCGTGTTGAAATAAAAACCAATAGTACAATTATTGAACCCAGTATTACGAGATTAAGTGACAACCAAGTACAACTATGGATACTAGTCTTTATTGGATTTTTCATCGTGGGTTCTATTTTATGATCGCAGTGAAAGTTAGGTGTGTGATGCGGTTTTGAGTTATAAACTAAAATGAAAACCAAAACTTTGGTTTTTAGTTTTTTGAAATCGTCCAGTTTCGGTCTTATCGGTTTTGGTGTTTTCGGTTTACGTGTTAGTTTAGGTTTCTTGCACACCCATATTGAAAGTTAATTTTATGTATATTTGAGGAGCCACAAAAATTATAAAAAAGATACGACTTTTGATTCCACGCCTTAACACCTTTATGAAATATCCATTCTCTGAGTTCACGATTCTATGTGTCAATCTTCTTCACGAAGCATCCAAATCTAGATTCACTATTTCACGGCTTCAATCTTCCTCTCGAGTCTATTGTTGTGTTTAAGACTATTTATGGTCTTTGTATGATTGAACTTTGTATTGTTGTTGAAAAATCTCGGTTTTATTTGTGTTGCACTTGATAATCTATATTTGAAAAAAATTAGATGTAGAAAAAATAAACTCATGTGAGTTTGGTCTTGTTAAAGAATTTTGAATTCGGATTGGTTTGGTTGTCGGATACAGAAAAAAAAAACTTTCAAATCTAAAAAACCGAATAACCGATATTCGAACCGATGACACCCCCTAAACATTTTTTTGTATAATAATTTCTAAGACGTCATTAAAAAAAGCATAGGATAACAATTTCTTAGTAATTTATTATTTTGTTATAAACTCTATAATATCATACTTTATACCATTTGGAAAACAATTTCTAACAAGTTTTTAAGATTTTTTTATGTCAATTTTTTATATTTTTGTTTTAATCTTCCGTTAACGAAGAGGAAAAGAGGGGGGTGGAGGGGGGGGGGGGGGGGGGCGCTCTTTTCTTTACTTAATGTTATTATTGTTTTTGGTTTATTATTTATGTTCTTGAAGGTTCTTTGTTGACAAGGCTTCTCCACACAACGTCACCATCATATCACCACCGACTTACCTTGTTATCACCCTGATCACTACCATGCATCGACCACTATCTACCAAAAACCAATGTTCATTATTACGATCAGTAGGTTTAACTAGATTTGGAATAACATAATAATAAGGTTGTGTGTAGTGAGGTGGGAAAAATAAAAAGATGTGCGTTGTGGGGTGGCGCCCCTGCCACTCACCCACACTTTAACGAAATTTCATTCGACAAACCAAAACACCACCCACACTTCTCCTTCCACCATGTTCGGATCCCACAAGTAAATTCCTTTGGTTCCATGGATTTCGACCTCTCATTGTTTTCATTTAACATTTTATGCCCTCTTGCCGTGATTTTGTTCAAAGAATCCAGATGACGAATGTTAGGAGCTAGAAGCTTTGGTTAAGAAAAGGTCATGTGTACCGCATGTATAATATCTTCTCCTAATTAAAACTCGAGCATAACATACCTTTCAAAAGACTTCAAACAATTACCATAATTCTACTACACCAATTTTGTTATTGAGAATATAGTGTAGTAAAGACTAAAGAGTCACCTAACACCCTTTTCTTGTAGAAATATTTTGAGAGGAATCCACCTCCATGATCTATTAATTCTAAGCACTTCTCCTACCACCTTTTACAAGAGACATGTTTCGTCGACCCGTGTTCACAAGATTTATTATAAATGACTTCATTAAAGGCCAACGGGAAGGCGTTCTTCTGTTAGGTTCCCAAAATAAAATATTACAGTTCGCAAATAAACTGATAATCCAAGTTGATGTGCTTCGCTCGTTTGTGAGAACTAGGATTCCGAGTCATAAATAAGGCACTCTTGTTGTCACATAGTAGAGTCGAGTGATCGGGTGGTAAGGCATGAAGCTTTCATAATAGATGAGTGACCCACACAATTTTGGCAACCATGTTAGCCATAACATGATATTCAGATTCACAGCTAGACTCGGGGACAGTTGGTTGCTTCTTAGCACTTCATGAGATAAAATTTTCACCAAGAAAAATAGAATAACCATAGGTGGATCATCGTGTCTCAAGACAACGTGCTCAATCAGCATTAGAGTAACCCAAGATAGAATTCGTATGTGGTCGAGTGTAGTGAATCTCAAAGAAGATTGTGCCTTTAACATAAAAAAGAATTCTTTTGACCGAATGAAAATGAGAAAAAAGTTGGTGTATGTGTAAGATTAAATATATAATTATATATATTTATATATGTTCATTATAATCATTTATATTATAATAGATTAAAATATTAGTTATACCTTATTATATATTAGTTTGGTTATTGTTAATTGACCATATTACCCTTACTAGCTAATAAAGGGTTTCCCTTTAGGTGTATATAAAGACAGATAAATATTAACATCAAAACCAAATCACACACATATAACAATTTTCTGTGTCTCCTCTCTCCTAAACCGGGTTCCTCTCAATAACTCTAACATCATCCTTAACTATACATCCTAAAGGGAAACTCGATCAAGATGACAAACATGTCAACTATTTATCATTTTTTCTATTACTTACATGAAGAACTGATCAACATGTAGTATCAGAGCGATGTTGTTTAATCAGTTCTTCATGTTTTCCTTAAATCCGAAATTAAAGTTGAAAAATTGTTTTGATTAAGAACCTGATTCAAATTCACATACAAGATTGATTATAAGCTTTCAGTTAAAAAAAAGTTTTGTTCATCAAAATTTTCGAACGGTTCCAAAGTCCATCATTATCTATGGATATGATCTGTTTTCTAATTATTTTTTTATCTCTTCTAAATTTTGTTTTTTATTTATTCTTTAAATTTTGAAAATTAAATAACACATTAAAATTAGATTTTAAATCACTTAGCAATTAGGATTTGATTGAATTTACTAAAATTGTGTATCTCCGTACGTAACTTTCGATGATTATTATTGTTATTATTATTAATTGTAATCGAATTATAAACTTAGATGGATACACAATATTTTATGAATTTATAATTAAAATCTTTTATAACTAGTTGCATCAATCTTATCAAATAAGTTCATGGTTTCACGGTTTATTAGGATTAACGGTTAATAGGTTTGAGGCTAACAGTTATTGGTTTTATTTTTCCGGTAACTAATTATTTTACCGTGAACCTACATTTTACCAAGAACCATCCCATTGATCGAGAATTCATCCTACCACCTTGAACTTCCTTAATTGATTCGTTTTGTTAAACTTAAACTACATTAAATGTTTTACAAAACTAAATGACTTAATTTGAATGCCTTTTGATGTATCACTTCTGCCCAAAGATGATGTGTTACATTATATCATTCAACTCTAATTGAAAGCTTTTGTTAGTTTTTGCATAAGATGATACAAATGTCTTACTTCTGTCCAAAGGTGATGTGTTACATTTTTATCTAGCAAAACTAGCCCGTGCATAATTAAAATAGTTGTCTCACTTCTGCCCAAAGATGATGTGTTACAATTGTTTTATACGCATACTTAAATAAATTTAATTCTGTCCAAAGGTGATTTATTTTTTGTTTAAGTAGTACTTTTAGTTATAGTCTATTAGTTTGATATTAATAATAGACATATCACATCTTCAATAAACTATAATGATCCTCACATTAATGATCATCATTAATCTAATGATCATAAATTTAATCTGTATTATTCAATATCTCATAACATTACTCACTATAATATTCTTCTATAAATAACTATCTCATCCAAAATCATCCACTCTAATATTAAAACATAATATAAGTTATACATCATAAAGAGTTTCAAAAATATTTAGCTCTTCTCAGTTTTAATTATCTCTTAAGACATGATACGACTATCCAGCTGCTCTTTCTAATAACAATCATTCTATTAAAAACTAGAGCACAATGATGAGTCAATCATAATGTCTTTTATGATAATAATAATAATAAAGAACTTATTTAAATAAATGTTATCACTAGAGTTATTCTAGATTTAGTTTTTCCTAAGACTAATCAAAATAACTTCTAAGATGCACGCATACCTTCTAAATTCTAACTACAAGGTTAAATGGTATCTTTGAATACATCATAATGTACAAAATCATGACCCATAAAATTAAGGGCTTACACATGGAAATAATGACACTTTTTTTAGTACATTACATACTAAAATTTTCAGTAGTACAATTTGGTGCCTTAAGAATCAGCTATAACACTCAGAAGTAACAAAGGAAAATGAGTGTGTTGATCAGCAACATATGTACAAGAAAAGAAATGTCTGGTACTGAAAATAAGATGTTATTCAACTCACACTACTAAAACTTAAAAGAGGATAATTCAAAGGTTCATAGACAACATACAAGTATTACTTCCGGCTTTAAGTTCTCTAAGGAGAAGTCTCATTGCAAATATATGTCATTAGATTAGGCATAAGCATTACAAGACTATCCATAATTCAAAAGAACAACTGGCTAAAACTGATAGTTGTATAAATGATATTTAAGTTTGCTAAACCTAATATCCCAATCAACACATGATTGGTTGAGTCTAGTTCTATATGTTTACCGGAAATCAACAAATAACTAACATGAGTGTTAGTGAAAAATTTAAATGTTAAGGTTATTAGAACCAGGATAAATTGTCTTTTAATTACACTTTATGATACCTTAAATAGTCTGAAGATTAATCAGAATTTAGTATCAATAGTTAAGTTACATTATGACAGTTATGAGGTTTGCATAGCCAACATAAAGTCACTTTTACCTTAAGCTCTCATATTATTTGTTATCAATATTTTTATTGAAACATTTATAAAGTATAACTAGATGATACTATATACTTTCACAACTTTTGTTATCATGCAAATAAAAATTTAACAAAAGACAAATGAGACCTATAAAATTCATCCATTAAAACCAAATTTCATGAGAAATCATGACATGGTTAATGAGGGTGATTTTTCATCTAATCTCATTCTTAGTGTTTTTAATCATGTGTTAGATGCCCTAAACATTATGTGGCTTAAGGAATAAGTATGGGTCCGCCATAAGTAATATTTTACTGACATTCGTGGAACTTATTCAAATGTAATATTCAGACATAATTCTTTTATCATTTAAAATGCTATTTACCTGTAAGATTAAATATATAATTATATATATTTATATATGTCCATTATAATCATTTATATTATAATAGATCAAACTATTAGTTATACATTATTATATATTAGTTTGGTAATTGTTGATGGGTCATATTACTCTTACTTGCTAATAAAGGGTTTCCCCTTGGGTGTATATAAAGAGAGATAAATATTAATATCAAAACCTAATCACACACATATAACTGTTTTATGTGCCTCCTCTCTCCTAAACCGGGTTCCTCTCAAGAACCCTAACACCATCCTTAACTATACATCCTAAAGGGGAACTCGATCAAGATGACAAACATGTCGACTACATCATACTCTATTGCAGTTACTACTCTCTCTGTTGTAACAGGTTCATAGGTCCAATATTTATCATGCTTTCTATTACTTAGATGAAGAACTGATCAACAGTATGAAGAAACTAGCTGACTTGATTGAAAACATAGGAAATATCAAGCTTGTTAATGGTCAAGTATTGGAGAGATCCCACTAATGAATGATATAGACTTACATGCCAAAGAGGAGATTCGTCAGTGGTGAAAGACTCATGAGGAGCAAGAGGAGTGCTAACTAGTTTAGACTCAAGAAAGTCATCTCGTTTAAGAACGATTGTAACATATTTAGACTGAGATAAGAAGAGTTCGCCATCAGTGTAAGAAAATTCAAGGCCCATGAAGTAGCTGAGATATCCCATATCTTTAATAGCAAACTCGTCATTTAAACGAGCCAAAAAGAATTAATGGTGTCTTCATGGTCTATGGTGAGAATTAAATATATGTTGTGATTTCCCAGATCTTTATTTCGTCATTTAAACGAGCCTAAAAGCATTTACTCGTCATACATAAGAAGAGAACGCAGTTGTTGGAACTGAGCCTGAGGGGCCCCTTTTAAGTCATAGAGAACCTTGGATAATTAGCAAACATGGTTCGAATATTGTGGATTGTCAAAACCTGGTGATTGTTCCACAAAGACAGTTTCAGTGAAACCGCCATTGAGAAATGCATTCATTGCATCTATATGGTGCAAAGACCATTGATTTAAGACCCAAAGAGAAAGAATAATTCGGACTGTCAATATTTTGACAACAGGGCTAAACGTATAGGAATAGTCCAGCCCAAGCACTTTTGAGTGACCCTGTGCAACAGGCAAGCTTTGCAGCGATCAATAGAGCCTTTGGACTGATATTTAATACGATAGACCAACTTCGAGCTAACAATGTTGGCAACGGTTGGACGTGGAACCAGAGTCCAGATATGATTTTGTTTCAATGCATCAAGTTCTTTATGCATAACCATCAACCAGTTTTGATTTTTGACAGTTGTTTTAACTCCCTTGGGTATGGTTTTAGCATAAAGAGCGGTTTGAAAACCATGACGAGTTAAGGAAGCCAAATTAGCAATGTGTTCAGGCTTATAGATTCCATCTTTAGCACGAGTTACCATATGGTGTTGATTAGTCGACAACATATGGGAGCCAGACTAGATTAACAAGACTCATGCGAGTGGGAGCTGATAGGCGTAGACTCGACAGATTGTGGTGTGGAGTCGGAGTGGTTGGTATTTGCGAGTTAGATTGGAAACTTGAGATGCGAGATGGACTACTAGGTGTTTTGGAGTGTTCAGATGTGGAGGTAGCGCTATGGGAGTCAAGTTCTGACCCAGTATAATTTTAATGATCAACTATTGGCTCGATGGTGGTACTTGGCCCATGAGTGGAAATAATATCACAAGTTTTGTAATAGGTGCAAGTAGTAGGTTGGGTTTGGGCATGGTTGTTTTAAGAGGTATTTAAGTATTTGGCTTGAGTGTAGGTAGTATGGACCGAGTGGTTCATCAATAAAGCTGAATAGCTCTAAGGAACTAGTATCTAAGGTAAAGTTTCCTTCCAAAGGAAACATAAGTTCATTGAATCGGGCTTGACGGGTGATATAAATATGAGATTTACATGGGTCTAGGCATCCATAATCCTTGAGTTGTGTACTAAAGCTAATATAAACACATAGAATTCTTCGTGGAGCAAGTTTATGTGGTGAATAATCAGGTTCGTCTCCAAAAATTTATAATGGGAATTTTCGTACGTTATTCGGTGTTCTAATCTGGCTTTCATGAGTTATATGGCATTGTGCATGGAATGCCTTAGCAGTTTTCTCATTAGAGGGTGTAGGACTTTTTACAAAGGTAGATACGTGACATAATGCCCAATAGTGTGACAAAGATGACATCGAGGACCATCGCCACGGTAACCACAACCATGCATGGTGCTGGTTTGTATTTTTGTCTTTGGTGCTGAGCATTAAAGGATGCAACATGAAGTGTGGTAGCATGTAATGACTGAAGAAATATCTCATAGCTAAGAGGCGGAAAACTGATCTCAGAAATGGCAATCCGTATGGAGATGGAAAACATCTTAAAAAAGGACCAATACCACAAAGAAACCAATGAAATTTATCTATTTCAGCAATGGGCTTCTCCATTCCAGCTAATTGATCACCAAAATACTTGAATTGACGAATGTATTAAAAACAGTTAATGCACCTTTGGAAAACTAATGGAGAGAGTCACGTAAAGAGTGATCCTCGCCCAATAGAAGTGTTGTTATAGTCAATTTTAAGGGCTATCCAGATCTGCCTCGTTGTAGTAATACCGATAAATTATGATCTTTTCGATCCATGATATGAGTTCTAGATTAGGAACGGTCTTGTTATCACTGGTGATGGTGGACATAGACTGAGGAGAATAACCGTTGATATGAGGAAGGAGACGTTGATAGGAAAATACATGTGTGATAATAATTCGCCACACAAGGTAATTTGGGGAAGTAAGTTTGTTGGTTATCATGTGTATGAAGGTGTACATGGGGAGAAGATTGTTTGAAGAAGAGGCCATAGGAGTGATGGTGAAGGAAGAAAGAGAGTTAGCAAAGAAGGTTAAAGCATTAGAGGTAGTATATGGCTGATACCATGTAGAAGGTTTACGAAATTGAACGTGATACTCTATTATTAATTTACAACATTATATATAATATAACTGTAACAATTACTCCTGTAATGAATCTACTATTATAATAAACAAAAATGATAGTTCAACCACATATCCTTTAATTGGCTTAATATTTTGCCAAGTGGCACCTCTATCTTTTCATCTTTAACTCTTAATTGTTTATTAAAATAAATCATTTAAAACCTTCCATAACTTAATAACTTATCCATGACATTAAAGCACTAGAATTCTAATATGTTTTTTTTTCTATAATATTTAATTTTAACAAAATATAAAGTGTTTCTTAATGATGTCCTTCTACGATATTTGTTTTAAAATTTTAATATAACAATCCATTGTTTTTTTACCATTTAATGACTTATACAAAATATTAGTCTTAATAATTTCAGATTAAAAAGTGAATGTTTTAAATTTTATACTTATTTTTTTTTTAAATTTAAACTATAAGCTACATTTAATACTTTAATTCTTGAAAACCTTTTATGATTTTTAAAATCTTTCACTTTTCGACTTTTTTTTTGAACGGTAAACTTCTCATTAAACAAAAAGGAATGCACAAACCTAACGAAAGGTTGAAACAAACACAAGCAAAACAAATGGGAGCACCATCAAAAGCCTACACCTAAAAACCCAACATCAAGCATGGAGCAAAAGACCTAGACCACCCGTGAACCTAGAACAAAAGATATAGGTCTACACTTAGAGATTGGTGGCTTCAAATGGAAAGCCCCCACTTAGAAGCCAAAGGTCTACCCAACTTGAAAGATTAAAGCCACTTAAATTACCACATATTCACTAGAAGAAAACGAGACCTTCTTTGTAAATATTTTGACCATACCCCTCTATCTATCCCCTTCCCCCATCCCCCTTTTTCACCTCGACTATAACTATAACTACTATTATATTTCAAAAAAAATAATTATAATAATAACAACACTCAAAATATTATAAACTAATTTTTATATAATTTTACTACCCTATGTTTTTTTATTAAAATTGGTTTATTTCACATAAAAAACAAATGTTTAAATGTTATAAGTTTTGGACAAACATCTAATAACGGTAATTTCCATTTTCGGATATGTGGTGTTACATGTTCATGTGCATCAAATTTTGATAAATACATTTCAAGAAAAATACATGTGAATATGATCAAAATATCTAACGATCGATGCTATCCAAAACCTATAATGGTTTCTTGTTATTTGAGATATTTTGTTGCTTCAAAAAGGTGAATATGTTTTTTATATTTATGATAATGTTTTTTATGTTTTAAAGTACTTTTCAGTTTTTGTGAATTAGCATTGTTTTTAAACTCTTGGTATTCGGTGTTTTGCTTATATATATATATATATAGAGAGAGAGAGAGAGAGAGACACACACACACACACACACATATTTGAATGTTAAAACAAAAATTTTAATTTATATTACTTTATAATATAATACATTTATTAAACTTTGTGTATTGTTTATTTAAGTATTTGTATGAGTTGTATCGATCATTTTTTTAAACACTATTTTTGTTAAAAATATAAATCCCGGTATCAATTTAATAATCTTATTATATGATTTATTAGTAACAATCATGTGCTATTAGCAAGAAAAGTTACTTAAATAAATTTTAAACATTATATACAAGGAAAGTTTTTAGAGATTTATGTCACACTTTCTAGATTAAAACTAGAGATGGGGTCAATCTTTTAATATTCAATGAAGAGAGTAACTAAAAATAGGGGTGTGTGTGGTGTTGTTCGGTGCGGTCTTTGGTTAAAACCGAAGCGAAAACCACAACTTCGGTTGTTGTAGTATATGAAACGTTCGGTTTCGGGTTTTTGGTTTTCGTTTTGGTTTCGGTTCGGTTTCGATATTTTCGGTTTTTTCCATTTGATTTTGAAAATTTTAGGTCAGAAGAAAGTTTTCAAAAAATAATTAATTTAGGTATAAATAATTTTGTTAATTGTAAAATAATAGACTATGAAACATTTTACCAAAAAAAATTGAGTTATATGTTTATTAAATTCTTATAAATTACTTCATATAAAATATAAAAAACAAAAATTTAGGAATCCGGTTCGGTTCGGTTTTTTCAGTTTTTATTATATGCAAAACCAAAACCGAACCGTTAGTTCGGTTTTTACAAAATGTAAACCGAACCGACGGTTTTTGTTTCGGTTCGGTTTTTTAGGTTTGAATTTTACAGTTTTTCGGTTCTAGTTTTGTTTTTTGGGTTTCTTGCACACCCCTAACTACAAATGGTGTATATGAAGAAATTTTAGAGATTATTGGAAATTTACCATCTAATTTTCTTTTTCTTTTTTATTTTACAAAAAGTTTATGTTTTTCAACTCTATAATACATATTTATATTTACTCATCTAATACCAAATTAGTATAAGTATTTCACATTGTTTTGTTCTTTTGTTAATATAGTTTACCCAACCCGTGTATACACGGGTATTTAACCTAATATAAGAATATAAAGAATAAAGATTTACAATATTATCTTCAATATTATCTAATACAACCTAATGGAGAAGTCCATCAGTTGACTCGTTGTCTTTTATACGATCATCTCTAAAAACCACTTTTTAAAGTTATGAATCATTCTCTTCTAAATAAGTAGCGCATTCTTTAAAGGATGTACTTTGACCCTTTAGAATATTTGGTTAATGGAATTACTTGAATTTTTAACTAATTCATAGTAAAATCTTTTTTGCCTGGTCATCAAAATGCAAAAAATCTCATTAAATTATTTTGTTTAGCAGAATTCAAGAACCATTCTTAAACTTCACTTTTGCAGGGATTCAATCACTTTTGTACATCTCTAAACTTTTTATTGTATTGTAACTTAGCATATCTGGTCTCACATGACACATCCAACTTCGCACAAGATCTTTGAGAAGTCAAATACCATGCTTCCCTTGCATTCCACCGCTACAAGAAGCCACTCTATCAATGTTCGATGCGGTATGAGCTTGTCTCAACTGGTTGACTCTAGGGAGGAATTAAATGGAAAATGGCAATCGCCAGAAGGTATTGTTAGTTGCTCCACAAATTATGTTCCTTTATCACCCATTAGCTTCTTGGAGAGAGCAGCCGAAGTTTATAAAGAACGGACATCCATCGTTTATGGTCCATCACCTACACATGGCAAGAAACATATCATCGGTGTGTCAAGCTCGCATATGCTCTTAACCACATAGGGGTTTCTCGTGGTGACGTAGTAAGAATTTTGACTCGTTTGGTGCATCAAGTTTTTTAATCAATGTTAATCTTATGGAAATTTCTTAATGTAGGTGGCAACACTAGCACCAAATGTTCCAGCAATGCTAGAACTTCAATTCGCTGTTCCCATGGCTGGAGCCGTTATTTGCAATCTAAACACACGTCTCGACCCTAATATGCTTTCCACCCTTCTCAATCACTCTGAAGCCAAAATCTTATTTGTTGACTACCAACTATTGCGAATGACCGAGGAAGCTATTGATATTCTTAAGAAAACACACTCAAAACATCCTATAGTTGTCGTTATATCTGAACATGGTTCATGGTGTGAATACGAGAGCTTTGTAGCCGGGGGAGCGAGTGAATTTTCCATAATCCACCCGAACAATGAATGTGATCCTATAAGTCTGAATTATACATCTGGCACGACATCAAGGCCCAAAGGGGTTGTTTTTAGCCATCGAGGTGCTTACCTAAGTGCCATATCGTCGGTGTTCATGCGTGGTATGGGAGAGATGCCTACATACCTTTGGTCATTACCTATTTTTCATTGCAACGGATGGTGCTTCTCATGGGGCGTGGCTATAGTTGGTAATAAAGTTACCTTGATTTATTATTGCAGATAAACTATTACTAACCATTATATATAATACAAAAACATTATAATGACTTTTTCAAAGAGATACCAAAAGTTTAATTTTTTGGTAAGTGGGTATTCACCTTACACGTTTATCACAATGTCTAGCTTGCAATTATTTTACAAGGGGTTGTCGCACCTATCAACGCATCTTCTTGAGTTTAAAACAATGTACGGTAAGTTGATTTGTTGACTGACTTCATCATTAATTGATTTAACAACAGGGAACAGTTGCACGTGGTAAGGGCGATTTCTCCTTGGATAATTTGACAACTCATGAGATGTCGTCCTTGGCATGGGTGATTTCTCCATTTCTTGATTTGAATATGGCAAGAGGTCATCCATCCGTGACAGGGCGATTTCTCTAAATATATTTTATTTTTGAACAACGTACAATTCTCTAAATATGTGTTTCTTCCTATTCCTCATTTGACTTACTCAGACGTGTCTAAAGACCAACACGTCACCCTTGAACAGAGGGAAGACAACTTGCTTGTAAAACAATCACTAGAAAATAGCCTCTGTATGCATGTATGTATTAGGTGACTCTTATTGTAACAATTCTGAAGGTTTGCATACACTTATATTTAAGATACATTTGAAGTACCGTATGGGCATATTTTACACTTTTATGATCGACTTTATGGTTACTCATTCTTTTGTTATGACACTTTGTTGTTGCTTAAACAATTTTCTAATTGCGGTATTGATTAACATATTTTTAAACAATTTTAGGTGGCACTAACGTTTGCCTACGACGTTGCGATCCCAAGGTTATATTCGACATTATAGTGGATCACAATGTCACACATTTGGATGGTGCTCCGACTGTCTTGAACATGATTGTAAACTCTCTGTCGACTAATCAGAAACGGCTTTCACATAAGGTTGAGATCTTGACCGGCGGCGCACCTCCACTTCCGACGATTATTTCAAAAATGGAAAACCTGGGGTTTTATGTGAAACACATTTATGGTCTCACCGAAACAGGCGGTCCTGCAACTTCAAATTTGTGGAAACCAGAATGGAATCTGTTGCCTCATGAAGAGCAAATGAAGATTAAAGCACGCCAAGGAGTTAAGAGTTTCATGATGGAAGAAGTCGACGTCAAAGATCCAATTACAATGGAAAGCATAATATGTGATGGGAAGTCATTAGGAGAGGTTATGTTTAGAGGTAATACGATCATGAGCGGATACTTCAAAGATTTAAACGCAACCGAAGAGGCTTTTGCTGGAGGGTGGTTTCGAAGTTGGGATGTTGCTGTGAAACATCCAGATGGATACATTGAAGTAAAGGATCGTTGCAAGGACATCATAATCTCTGGAGGCGAAAATATATGCACGATTGAAGTGGAAAGTGTGATTTATAGCCATCCAGGCGTTCTAGAGGTGGCCGTTGTTGCACGACCTGATGATCATTGGGGTCAAACTCCGTGTGCATTTGTGAAGTTGAAGGATGGTGTTGATGTTGATGGTCAGGAGACTATCGAGTACTGTCGAAATCGCATGCCACATTATATGGCACCTCGTACTGTTGTATTTGATGATTTGCCAAGGAATTCGACTGGTAAAGTACAAAAGTTTGCATTGAGGGACAAGGCAAAATTAATGGGCAGTTTATCTTACTAATTAAATAACAACCCTTCAAACTATTAATCGGAACTATTTACCATTTAAATCTTTGTATTTTTACATTGTTGGCGAAGTGTATTGATGAAGTTTCATTTATTTGGTGATGTGTTTTATTAGTAATGTATAAAACATCTCTATTTTCTCAAAACGTATACACAACAATATACAAAACATTTTATAATAACTCATAAGAATAATAATACTCTTTTAATAGGTGAACTCAAATGTTCACACTCACAAACACGCACGTAGTAATCTATATGTACCACAAGTTACGAGAGAACTGAGAAAAATACTACTAGCTAATTTTTATTTTCCATTTCTTTAAGTTATAAGGTTAGTATTATAAACAACGAAAGAAAAAAAAAATACATGTAGATCACGAAGTAATCTATATGTAACTCTGTAACTACATATAATTTATACACACACCTAGATAAAAGATTTAATACAACATATAACCATGAAATATATATCCAATTAATCATCAGTTTACCTAAACAAACTGATATGGATCATCAATCGATCAATTTTTGACTTGTTCTTAATGAAAAGCTCTTTTGAGCGTGATTATTGATTTGAGCATAATTATTAAAAACATATATGGATTGAGAGGAATTAGATTTTAACCTTGAGCGTAATTTGCGTACGTAATGTACGATAAGCGATTATTGTATAGTAACTCTCTCATTAATTTAGCCGATGAATAGAAATGAAAAGAATAAGAAAATATTTTTTTTCTTTTGTTTGACAGTAATATTCTTCAAAATTTCTCGTATCATGTCTTTTAAGTTTCTCATTATCACTTCTCTAGCTAAATTTAAAATGAAGTCAACCGATTAAATTTTACGCTTACTAGTGATGCATATTCAAAGTAATATTTTATTGAACTTGCGCATGTGGTTGTTAGAAACTTTATTGGTTAGTGCTGTGATACCCGGCAAAATAAAAAATATTATTATATTTCATAAACGAGATTAAGACATGTTTAGACTGGATTAACTGAAGATTAAGACCCATAAGTTAAATATAGTATTTTAAGCTAAGAATGAAGGGAATATATACATTGTAAAACACGTGAGAAGTGAGACGGAATAAAGAAATTCCGGTGATAAATAACGGAGAAACGAACATTTTCGGTTAAACGTGTGAGAATTCAACCCGACATTCGAGAAAGTGTCCAGGGGTGAATCCATCTGAATATTTTAGAGGATCAAAAACCGAGAATGCAGGCGAAAACGTGGCTCAATTCTGAGTTATAACGAAACGGGAAAATGCAAATTAGTAGTTTTGAACACGGTCGTTAAAGCACATGTACCGATGAGCTTGTAAAAGTTGATATTATCTCCGTATTTGAGGTTTAGCATTTAGATAAAATAAATCAAATAGATACCATAAGTTTGGATGAGTTGTTTTTGGGAAAAACAATACTAGTTTTATTAAGTTCGGAATAACACGGAACCGACATTGGTAACAATCGTTAATAACTTATTAACGGAAATAATAAGTTAACGAAACAAGTTTAAGTCGAGAACGGAATAATAATAAGTATATTGACGAAATGTATTTGGAAAATACAACGTCACTTATAGTAGCAGGTTCGTTAAAGCGAGAGACCGAAACAAGATCGCAAACCGCGTTTAAAACGCGCCTATATAAGTGTGCAACCCCACATATTATTCATTCTTCTACAAAATTCTGCTTTATTAGAGAGAGAGATATAGTAGAGAGAGGCAAGAGGATTTCGGTAAGGTGGCCGGCGGCCGGCGGTGGTTCGCGGTGGCCGGTGGTGGTCCGACGCGGTGGTCTGGTGGCAGCCGAGGCCCGTCTTCTACCCGGAACCTTGTTATGTTTTCGGGGCTGTGTGCATACTTGATGTGACAGTTAATACACTTACCTTAAATGGTGAGTGAATGCCTGGTATGATTTATGTGATAGATATATGTCACGATTATGAATGAAAGCTTGTCGGTACGCGAACGTTCTTCGGATATTGCGCGTATAGACAAGGGAGGTAGGTATATGAAAGATGAATGTGTATGATATATAAATATATATGTACAACATATGAATATGTATAAATGACTAAATAAAATATATGTATGTTATGGGTATGTAAAGACAGTATGTACGAAGATGAAGAAAGAGGGATCAGACCCTAATAATATCTGAGATAGAGACATAAGGGATCAGACCCTAATAACATCTGAGATAGAGAAGTAAAAAGGGATCAGACCCTAATAATATTTGAGATAGACAAGAAAGGGATCAGACCCTAAAATATCTGAGATAGACAAAGGAAAGAGGGACCAGGCCCTAATAATATCTGAGATAGACAAGAAATGGACCATACCCTAATAATATCTGAGATAGACAAAGGAAAGAGGGATCAGACCCTAATAATATCTGAGATAGAATATACAGTAATTATATAGTATGAAAGTAATATAAAGTATGAACGTATGTATTAAATTATGTAATGAAAGTGAATTAGTAAAGAAATTATTATGTATCTTCGGATGCGTAATTGAAGGTAAGTAAATGTATTGCATGATGTATGATTTACTAGAACTCACTCAGCGTAGCTGAATTTTAGTATGCACGCAGGCGAGTAGGATGCGACAGCTGGCATGAGCGGGACACATGGCAGAAGGATAGAAGCCTGGCATCTGAAGACCTGTCATGTTTTATAAGTTATGTTTTGGTTTTGAAAGACAAGAAGAATGTTTTAAGACATGTTTATGATTTGATATGCAATGTTTTATGAAAGTTTGATGTTCTGCGTAAGGTTTTAATTAACTCTGATATAAAGAACTGTGTTTATGAGTAAATCCAACGTCCAATGTGAGGCTCTGGTAACGGGGCCTTACAAGTTGGTATCAGAGCAAAGTTCGAGAGATTTAAGCATCCCATATGTTTAGACTCGAACAGAGAATGGGATTTAAGTAAGAAAAGAAAGAAGATGCCAGTCTAAGAATGCCATGTGTCGCTCAAGCAAGCCCAGTAAAGGTAAAGTGTATGATTGAATAATGCATGTTAATATTAGAGATATGATTAATTGACTGCTTTGATTGACTAACTGTTTAAAGTAGAACCAGTACAAATAGACTCATAAAGGGAAGTGTATATGACACGGAGAGTAACGTGATCAGCTAATCACAGCTGGCCACTGTTATTACCTGTTAGCCTTACTATCCTTGTACTAAATAGTTCCTTGAGTGATGATGTTTGTGTTTTCCCTTTTTAGAATACGATAGCTGGAACGGGAGGAAATGTGGGAGCGGGAGGTCGCACTGGACGACGTGGCAGGCCTCGTCGTGCCAGCAACCTTCGGTCGAGACAGCTTCCAACACCAGAGATTAAGGGAGTGCAGCTGGAGGAGGTCCGGTCAACAATGAAGGGGTTCAACTGGATCCCGCAATTCAGGCAGCTATTGTTCAAGCTGTAGCCACTGCTGTGAAGAATATTACTCCGGGAGGGTCTGATGGAAGCCGTGAAAGAACTGCTGGAGGGGCAGGTGGTGATGGTTGGAGAGATGAGGAAGAAGAGAGGGATGCCTCGAGTGGGGTTAATTCTGTGAAAGCTGGTGACAGGAAAAGAGGCCGAGGCGGGTGCAATTATAAGTCCTTCAAAGGATGTGACCCGCCAAAGCTGACTGGTTTGGGTGATGCGATCTCTACTTTTCAGTGGATAACCGCCATGGATAAAATTATCCGCATTAGCAAGTGCCGCCCCGACCAAGCTGTCGGTTACGCTACCCAATCCTTTGGTGATGAGGCGATGTACTGATGGGAATCGATTGAGCAGAGGAAGAGACAAGAGGAAATCAAGGCTATGAAGTGGGAGGATCTGAAGGAACTGGTTAAGAAGAAATTATGTGCTGACGCCGAGGTTGAGAAGGCGGGGATGAAGTTCCTAATTTTTGAAAGCTGGAACGATGACGCATCGTGAGTACACCACCGAGTTTAATCGGATGTCTAGGTTGGTGCCCCATATGGTTAACACTGAAGCTAAGAGAATTAAGTGCTATGTGAGGGGATTGCCACAGAAAGTCCGCACGCTAGTCAGGACGAGTAAACCTGCTACCTTTGACTCTGCTGTCGAACATGCAGAGATGGTTTATGAAGACCTGGCTGCGGATGATGTTGTGGTGGAAGATGAAAAGAAGGAATAGAAGTGGGTTGCTCCTGTTAAATGACCCAGTACTCAGTTGTGGAACTCCAAGGATAAGAAGCAGAAAGTGTGGGAGAAGAGATCGTGAAAGACGTGTGGAAAGATGCATGGGGGTGAGTGTAAGTGGTGAAAAGGATCAGAGGTTTGTTATAAGTGTGGTAAGGCTCATGGTAGGGAATGCAGGATGGGATCGAATGCCTGTTATAAGTGTGGAAAGGTGGGGCATTATGCTCCCGATTGTATTGCAAAACCCGCATGTTACAGGTGCGGTAAGCCGTGACATTTTGCTAAGGAATGCACTGATGGTGGTGCCGGAGGAAGTGGAAAGAAGGATGCTGAACCAACAAGGCCAAGGACTAGAGCCTACATGCTGACTCAAGAACAAGCCAAGCAGATCCCAGATGTTGTCACAGGCACGTTTCTAGTAAACGGTATATCCGCTTCAGTATTGTTTGATTAGGGTGGCAACAAAAGTTTCGTAGCTACACCATTTAGTAAATTAGCTAAAATGAAATGTTGCCGAGTGTTTGAAACTTTTATAGTAGAAACCGCTAGCGACACTTCGGTTAAAATAATGAAAATGGTTAAGGACTGTAAGATAGAGTTAGAGGGACATGAGTTCCCTGTTACTTTGTATGTTATGACCTTAGGAGGGTTCGATGTAGTCTTGGGAATGGATTGGTTATCTGAGTACGAAGCTCAGATAGTGTGTAAGCGTAGGATAATAAGGTTAAAGTCCTTGTATGGTAGTGCAGTGACGGTTTATGGTGATAAGGGAAGTTCTGGACTTAACGTCATTTCGATGATAAAAGCCGAGGGTTTGTTAAGGCGAGGGTGTGGTGCCTACCTGGCATATGTTGTCAACGCTAAGGCTGAGACAAAAGAAATGAAAGATGTTCCTATAGTGCGCGATTACCCAGAAGTATTCCCTGAGGATCTTCCGGGGTTGCCGCCGGAGCGAGAGATAGAATTCCAGATAGATTTAGTACCAGGATCCCAACCCGTCGCGAAAGTGCCTTACCGACTAGCACCGTTCGAGATGAAAGAATTAATGTCCCAACTGCAAGAACTACTCGAAAAAGGTTTCATAAGGCCAAGTGTTTCCCCGTGGGGCGCACTGGTGTTGTTCGTGAAGAAGAAGGATGGAAGTATGAGAATGTGCATAGACTATCGCGAGTTGAACAAGCTTACGGTAAAGAGTAGATATCCTTTGCCATGGATTGATGATCTGTTTGACCAACTGCAAGGTTCAAGTTGGTTCTCACGAATAGATCTCAGATCAGGCTATCATCAGTTGAAGGTGAAAGAGGCAGACATCCCTAAGACAGCGTTTCGGACGCGGTATGGAAACTACGAGTTCCTCGTAATGTCATTCGGTCTAACGAATGCTCCCGCAGCATTTATGGACATGATGAATAGGGTGTGTCGACCAATGTTGGATAAGTTAGTTATCGTCTTCATTGATGATATATTGATTTATTTCAGAAGCGAGTCTGAGCATGCTGAGCATCTGATAGAGGTATTTGAGACTCTAAAGGAAGAGAAGTTGTATGCTAAGTTTTCAAAATGTGCGTTCTAGTTACGAGAAGTGCAATTCTTAGGTCACGTGATTAATCCAGAAGGGATTACCGTGGACCCAGCTAAGATTGAAGCGATAACAAATCGGAAGACTCCGCAGAATCTGACTAATATACGAAGCTTCTTGGGGTTAGCTGGCTACTATAGGAGATTCATCAAAGGTTTCTCCAAGATAACCGCACCGTTGACCGGTATGACCCGAAAGTCGATAGTATTCAGTTAGGGTAAGTTTCAAGACGAAGCTTTTCAGGAGTTAAAGAAGAGACTCACGCAAGCTCCAATCCTTGCTTTACCCGATGGTGACGAGGACCTGGTTGTTTGTACCGATGCTTCACATCGTGAGTTAGGTTGCGTATTGATGCAACGAGGAAATGTGATAGCTTACGCGTCTAGACAGTTGAAGGTTCATGAGAGTACTTACACGACACATGATTTGGAGCTAGCAGCAGTAGTGCATGCTCTTAAGATTTGGAGACACTACTTGTATGGTACTAAGTGTACCATCTACACGGATCATAAGAGTTTGAAATATTTCTTTGAGAAAAAAGAACTGAATATGAGATAGAGAAGGTGGTTAGAGTTGATTAAAGATTATGATTGCGACATTAAATACTATCCTAGTAAAGCTAGTGGTAGCTGACGCGCTAAGTCGTAAGAATGAGGAAGTCCTTGCAACAGTAAAGTCATACCAGCTGATTATGAATTCAAGTCTTTTCGAAGAAATCATCAAAGTACAGTCAGAGGTGTTAGTAGATGAAGGGTTAGTGAAGAAAGAGAGGGTATACGGCCAGCAAGATGAGTTGATGGAAAACACTCATGGCGTTAAGACTAGATTTGACCGTATGTGGATTCCACGCCATGGAGATATTAGAGGTCGAATCTTAGATGAAGCCCATAAGTCAAGATACTCGATTCATCCTGGAGCTATGAAGATGTACCAAGATTTAAAAAGAGATTACTGGTGGCCAGGAATGAAGAATGATGTAGTAGATTATGTCAACAAGTGTTTAACTTGTTTACAAGTCAAAGCCGAACATCAGAAGCCTTATGGAAAAATGCAGCCGCTTGAGATACCTGAATGGAAATGGGAACACATCAACAAGGATTTCATAACTAAGCTACCCCGTACAGCTAAACACCATGATACCATTTGGGTGATAGTGGACCGTTTGACCAAAAGTGCTCACTTTCTGCCTATACGAGAGGCCATCTCATCAGAAACGTTAGCAAGTTTGTTCATTAAAGAGGTAGTATCTAAGCATGGAGTACCATTATTGATCGTGTCAGATAGAGATACACGGTTTACTTCTAGGTTTTGGAAGAAGTTTCATGAAGCTATGGGAACGAGATTAAACATCAGTACGACGTATCATCCTCAAACAGATGGGCAGTCTGAATGGACGATCCAAACCCTTGAGGATATGCTACGTGCTTGTGTTTTAGATTTTGGTGGAAGTTGGGATGATCATCTACATCTGGCGGAGTTCTCCTATAACAACAGTTACCATTCAAGTATTGGTATGCCAGCATTTGAGATGCTTTATGGACGGCGATGTAGGACTCCCGTATGTTGGGGAGAGATCGGTCAGAAAGAGATGGGAAGTTTAGAAGTTGTGCAAGAAACTTCTTCAAAGTTTGATCAGATTAAGGCTAGAATGAAAGCTGCTCAAGACAGACATAAGTCGTATGCTGACAAGCGGCGACGACCGATTGAGTTTAACGTTGGCGACAATGTGATGCTCAAGGTATCGCCTTGGAAAGGGATCATTCGCTTTAGAAAGAGAGGAAAGTAGAGTCCGAGGTACATTGGGCCGTTTAAGATTTTAGATCGTGTGGGAGAAGTAGCTTATAAGATGGATTTTCCTGAAGAGCTAGACGGAATTCATTCAACCTTCCATGTTTCTCACTTGAGGAAATGTCTAGCCGATGACACGTCTCACGTGCCACTGATGGATATTGAAGTTGATGAACAGCTAAACTACATTGAGCAACCGATAGAAATTGTCGATCGCAAGGAGAAGCAACTTCGTCATAAGGTTATACCCTTAGTGAAGGTGATATGGAAGCACCACAAGGGATCAGATGCTACTTGGGAAGCTGAGGATGAGATGCGCAAGTTTTACCCTAATCTTTTCGTGTAGTAGTTAGGTTTCGGGGACGAAACCTCTTTAAGGAGGGAAGACTTGTAACATTCCGAAATTTCAAATAATAATATTTTACATATTATTTCTTATAATTGAAAAGTTATTTGAGTAAATAGATGAATAGTAAAATGGTTAAAAGGGAAAGATAAGGAGGTTAATTAAAGATAATTAATCATGTACTAAAAGGGAAAGATGAGCCTTAGGTCCATGGGCATAAGGGAGTATAAATACCCCTTAAACCCTAAATCTTTCCATTTTCATCCATCTTATCCATCTTATTCTCCCTACACCTCCATAACACACACAAACCCTTTCCTTTTTCAGCTGCAAGATAGAAGGTGAAATCCAAGATCAAACCAAGGCAAATCTGGGTAGATCCTTAATATACAAGCATAATACAAGAATAAAGATTGACAAACAAGCCACACCGTAACCTAGGAACATCATAAAGGTATGTTCTTTACGTTAAAGGTTACATTTTTGTGAACGGTTTGCTATGAAACTTGACCCTAGAGTAGATTGGGTCTAGATGCTTCATAAAAATGCAAACTTGATGATTAAAATGAACACCATAGACCTATGGTTATGTACGGCTCATATATGAGCCCAAGATCTAGCCTAGAACGTTTTTAATCTATAAGGGTCCAAACTTTATGCCTAAAACGAATTAGATCTAGATGATGGAATAGAGACGGGTGTAAAACGGTTAGTATGAATAGAAAGGGTAGTTAAAATTCTGGTTATAAACCATAAAACAGTTAATAGGGATGGGTAAAAAAATGATTAAGATAGAAAGATGAGCTGAACACCCCTAACCAGAAGGATCTCGGCCAAGATAAGGGGTTCTCGGCCACCTTATGGGGTTCTCGGCCAACCTGTGTTTTCGGCCAGGGTTGGATTTCGGTTAACACGAGACTTCGGTCAACACGAGGTCTCGGTCAAACCTGAGTTCTCGGTCAGACCATAGTTCTCGGTCAGGATGGGTTTTCTGTCAAAGGATTTCGGTCAAACATGGATTCTCGGTCAATATATGTTCTCTGCAAGAGTTCTCGGCTGACCCAGTTCCTGTTGGGCCTGAATCAATTAGGCTTAGGTGTTCTTGAATAGTTGGGCCTGGCCTAACTAAATCTACAAACTTTAAGTCCATAACTCATCAAAACTAAGCAAGCCCAACTTAGAAGATAACTTAAAATGTTAATGGAAAATGTGTTAAAACAGTTAATGGAAATAAAATTTTTCCAAGCTGACCTGCCAGTTTAACCCCAGCCAGAGGCTCTTCCCCTTGGACCCCGCTAGGGGCTGCCGCCCATAGAACCCCACTGCCAGGGGCGCTTCCCCCGGACCCCTATTCGTTGTGGGTTATATAAAGATAGAAATACGATATGAGTGGTAATACTTAATTGATACATGTAAATATTATACAGTTAGCCGTGCACAGCTCAAGAAAGGGATTACGATTAACGGTGAACGTAACCGCATTCAGGTGAGTTTCTAGCCCCATTTCCTTGTTATGTTTTCGGGGCTGTGTGCATACTCGATGTGATAGTTAATACACTTACCTTAAATGGTGAGTGAATGCCTGGTATGATTTATGTGATAGATATATGTCATGATTATGAATGAAAGCTTGTCGGTACGCGAACGATCTTCGGATATTGCGCGTATAGACAAGGGAGGTAGGTATATGAAAGATGAGTGTGTATGATATATAAATATATATGTACAACATATGAATATGTATAAATGACTAAATAAAGTATATGTATGTTATGGGTATGTAAAGACAGTATGTACGAAGATGAAGAAAGAGGGATCAGACCTTAATAATATCTGAGATAGAGAAGAAAGGAATCAGACCCTAATAATATCTGAGATAGAGAAGTAAAAAGGGATCAGATCCTAATAATATCTGAGATAGACAAGAAAGGGATCAAACCCTAAAATATATGAGATAGACAAAGGAAAGAGGGATTAGACCCTAATAATATCTGAGATAGACAAGAAATGGATCAGACCCTAATAATATCTGAGATAGACAAAGGAAAGATGGATTAGACCCTAATAATATTTGAGATAGAATGAACAGTAATTATATAGTATGAAAGTAATATAAGTATGAACGTATGTATTAAATTATGTAATGAAAGTAAATGAGTAAAGAAATTATTATGTATCTTCGGAAGCGTAATTGAAGGTAAGTAAATGTATTGCATGATGTATGATTAACTATAAGTCACTCAGCGTAGCTGAATTTTAGTATGCACGCAGGCGATTAGGATGCGACAGCTGGCGTGAGCGGGACGCATGGCAGAAGGATAGAAGCCTGGCATCTGAAGACCTGTCATGTTTTATAAGTTATGTTTTTATTTTTAAAGACAAGAAGAATGTTTTAAGACATGTTTATGATTTGATATGCAATCTTTTATGAAAGTTTGATGTTCCGCGTAAGGTTTTAATTAACTCTGATATAAAGAACTGTGTTTATGAGTAAATCCAACGTCGAATGTTAGGCGCCGGTAACGGGATCTTTCACGTACGGACGATCCGATACCGGAGAAACGTTCGTGACGCAAAAACGAACGCGTTGATATATCCGGATCGCATTGCATGCGGGTTTTGAGTATATTTCTAGACTCGAACCGAACACGAGGAGGTATATCTTTTGTATATTTAAGTGTTGGAAAAGATAAATAACGACAGATTAATATAAATATTGTTATCAAACATAACTTGGACAAAATGTTGTTAATAATTATTTAGAAAACCGCTAGATAACATCGATTGATAAAAATGGTACAATTAAGACTTTGACGATTTTGTGCGTTTGTATATATTTATACACGTGATATTTGGACTGAAATAGTTTATCCGGATAGTGACCACAATTAATATTAAAAATAAATATATACTTTTAGAAAATGTAAACTTTTATATAAAAAAATATGAAAACAAAGTTTTTATATTAAGAATATTAATGTAACACGTTTCGGTATAAATAATAGTAACAATTATATTATTTTTTGTTAAGAAAGTGGTATATAATATATTTGTCAGAATTCAAACACGTGTCTATTAATAAAATAATATTATATTTTAAAATAAATATATACATACTTTTATTAAATAACGTCAAAGTGTAGTTTCGAAATCATATATTAGTTTTACAACGATTATTTGAAACTATGGTGTTCCAGTATATGTATAAGATATGTTAAAACATTTGGTTCAGTTACGATTTTTTCTAAACAATAAAAGTTTGTAATTTAGTTATTAAAATTATAATAAATAAGACACGTGAGGATAAATAAATCAAGTTATGATAGTTTTCCATTCGTATCTATGTTTATGAGTTAATATACTTGGTATTAAATATAGGAATCCGGTTATCATTTTGATGACTATTAATAAGATATTGACGTTGATTGGCATATTATCACACTTGAATGTAATTTGAGCTGAGACAAATGTGAGTTTTCTCGTAAATCCCCATTTTAAATATTTTAGTGATTTATAAATGTTTTTTTTGGCGCGGGGGGGGGGGGGGGGGGGGAGAAGTATGTAAAAAAAGGCTATATATTTTACAAATTGTGTTAAATGAAATGAGTCATTATGAAAGGAAAAACTATTAACCTAGAGAGAGAGTGCCTAAAAATATTGGTAGATCTATCGGGGCGACGCCCCCACTCTTCCAGTCACTCTGGTTGAAAAGGTGGGAATATTTTGATTTTGGTATGTATCAGGTTTATCATAAATGATAGTCATATATGTGTTGTACTCTTTGCTCGTTTACAACTAATACGTTTTGTTTAAGAAATATATAGCTATGTTTGGAAAAATGGAAAATTAAATTCCCATTGATAAGAATGGTGAATAATGAAAATTATCATTGATAAGAATGATTAATAAATGGGTGTAAAGTCTAGAACTGTTACATCGCGGTTTTTAATTGAGAAACTCACCAACGTTTATGTTGACAAAATTATTTTAACATACTTTTGGTGGAATTTATCATTGAAAAGAATGATGTATAAAAGGATGTAAAGTCGAGAACTGTTACATTCCGATTTTAATTGAGAAACTCACCAACATTCGTGTTGACAAAATTATTTTAACAAACTTTTGGAGGGATTTATCATTGAAAAGAATGATGTATAAAAGGATGTAAAGTCGAGAACTGTTACATCCCGAATTTTAATTGAGAAACTCATCAACATTCATATTGACAAAATTCTTTTAACATACTTTTCAAGTAAATGAAGAAAATGGATGCTTCGTGAAGGATTCGGGAAAATGGTGTTGTGCGTTTGAATGAATGATAGTTGGACTTTTAATTTAAAGTAGAACCGTGCATGTATGACACGTGTAAAACTCTGATATTTAATAAAGTCCAACTAAAAGTTCATTATTTTTTAATATAATTGGCTGAACAGCGTCTGTCACTGCCCAAATTAACAAAATTAATTCTTCGTTGCTAAGTTAACGATTTTTGGGGTGTGACAAGTGCAAACTAGTGAATCTAAGTATTCGTCATTAAATGAAAGCAACAACCGTTACAAGTTTAGTACTTGTAAGTGGAGTTAAACATCAACATAAAAAAGTCGAGAGTTGATATAATTTGTTAAAATTTAGCTTATTATTCTTCTTTGCTTTTTTAGTTTATAGATAGTTGAGTTGTACAGAGGTATACAAAATCAAACATAGGAGAACCTTAGTGTAGATTTAATTTTCAATATTTATATTCATTAATTTTCTTGAAATAGTTTGGTTCAATTCAAGAAAGTCGCTAATAGTTGGTGATCATTTTATTTTCAATTCTAGTTCATATATATATATATATATTTTAATGATATAAGGTAGTTTTGTAATAGAACATTGTAATTGGGTCAAACTTCGAAGAAGGCGTCCTCTGCTTGTGCATCCAGTAATTGTTGTGTGAAGCTCTTAGTGGAAAAACAAGCTTACTTGGAAATCTTATAGACAAGAAGAAAAAGGATATCAAGGAAACCCACATAGTGACCTAATTCTGAGTCTAGATGATAAAGTGCCGCAAGAGTTGGCACCATATCTGTTGGCCTAGGCGTATCAAACAACCGAATCAAACGAACAAACAAATAAAACAAACCCCGAACTTTAATCACTTAACAAATCAAGATCAAATCTTCATTCACCCCTTAATCTTGAATTATTCATTTGCTTACTTTTATTCCTTCTTTTCAACTGGCTATAACATACCTGCTTCACAGATTCTTCAAACTTAGCATTCGTTCCTTCAGTGCTTAACTTTGAAGCCATATTGCCATTTTTTTTTTCAACTCGATTCTTCTCATCAATGCGTTCTTGACCAATACTTTCACGAACTCCAAACAAATCATTTGTGATCGTTCCAAACTGAATATCCTTCACTTTTCATAATCGGTTTCACATAATAACTTTCTTTCTTTTCAACTTCAAAGTTGTTAGGATTACAACATACCTGAAGCTTGATGTTGTACGTCATATTTAGATTTCTCTAAACCTTCATCAACAATCTTTCTTTCTGATCATTTAGCCTCAATGTCCCATTAGCTATTTCAATCTAATATTCTTCTTCATCCAACTTTCCCAAACTAAGAAGTTTGGTCTTTAACTTAGGCATATAGAAAACATCACAACACGTTTTCTTTTCACCAGTCTTACTTACCACAGTCTCATTACCTTTACCTTTAATTTCGATCTCGGATCCATCACCAAACTTAATTGACCCAAAACTCGTTCATCTAAGGTAGTAAAAAACTCTTTCTTTCCTGACATATGATGACTTGCACCATTGTCTAAGTACCGTGTTCCTTCATTCTTTTTATCCTTTTTAAACACATCAGGGATAACCCTTTCTTCATTCAAACTTGCGTTCTTTATTGAACAAACTGCCATGAACAAAGAAGGATCAACATCATCTTCTTTTGTCAAATTCTTTTCATTATTCCCCTTGCTTGGTTCTTTACATTCATTCGAGTAGTTTCCAATCTTATCACAGTTGTAGCACGAGTAGTTCCCAATTTCAACAAGATTTGCATTCATTCGAGTACTTCCTTCCACCTTCCCATTCTTCAGAGTTCTTTTTCTGGTATTCAACCCGTTCATCATTCTTACGTTCACCATTCCATCTTGGGTTCTCTCTTCCTCAACCGTTGTATCTTCCACGGCCTCTACCATGTCCTCGGTAGTTTTCAACTTTCTCTTCGGTTTGGGTGAACATGAGCTGACTTTGGGACGAACTTCCATTCACATTCTTGAACTTGTGTCTTTTTTCATCTGTCTTCAAACGTCCAACCACATCTACAAACACAACTGTTTCGATGTCTGCGAGCTGCTCCATTGAAGAAACAATAGGTAAATATTTATCAGACATAGAGTTCAAGAACTTTCTTACCAAAACCTCTTCTTCAAGTACCACTCCCAAGCTCTTATACTTTGATTGTAGTCCACCCAACTTAGCCACATAATCATCAATACTTTCTGTCTCCCCCATCTTCAATCCATCTAACTCGGTTTTTAGCATTTGAACACGAGCTTTCTGAGTTGTTTTTGCACCAAGATGACGGACTCTTAACGCTACCCAAACATATTTTGGTTCTGAATACTTGGCCATCTAATGCATCATATCTTCAAGTAAGGCTTGAAAGATAATACTCAAGGCCATAAACTTCTTTCTTTCTTCAATTCATGTCATATTTTTCTTATCAATCGCATCTTGCAAACCGTTCGCACCCAAAATAACTTTCACCATAACCGACCATGTTACGTAGTTGGTCGAAGTTAACTTCAGTGCTAGCAAAGCAAAACCACCCATCAATACTTTCACCACACCTGAGTTCCCATCAGCCATGACGTGCTAGTTGCTTGACACCTTATATTTTTAAACGTTCAAATCCAAGGTTCTATTTTATCTCAAAAAATAAAACCAAGCTACAATGTTGATTTGAATCCTATGAAACGACGAAACAAAATAAACTCCTTTTTTTTATTTGTTTTGGTACGATGGACAGAAGCAAGAATAAAACTTTGGCTAAAAAATTTACTTGTTGAACCCCACAAATAAATCGATGATGCAATTGATGGTGACAACCTGACCTTACTTCTTTACTTTACTTGCTTGAACACGAACCAAAAACAAACACCGATAACTTCTTTGAAATAACTTCGATAACGAGCCATTACTCTGATATCAATTGTTGGTCTAGACGTATCAAACAACCGAATTGAACGAACAAACAAACAAACAAATATGAGATATTGGGGTGTCAACCTGCGACTCTTTTCATATAATCAAATAAACTTAATAAACGAACATAACTTCAGGAACATACAAGGAGAAGAGACCTATCTTGACTCTCTCAAATAAAACTAATAATCTGAACCCTATTTATAGACCTACGAACAGTGGCGGAACTTGAACAATTACGTTGGGGGGGGGGGGGTCAAAAATTTTAGATTAATCATAAGTTCATACATATAAACCAACCAAATTTTTATCACAAAAAAAAGACCATAAATCCAAAAAAATAACATTTTCTTACACAAACGACAAAAGAAGAAAAATTACAACTTAGCTTGACGACCTTTAAGGTCTTTAAATTCATCGATTACTGATTTCTAATCAAACTTTTCAACAATTTCTTTTGAAAAAAGAATCAATTGTTTTCATCTTTCCCATATTTTTTTATATCTACAAAAAGAAAAAAATTAAACATTCAAATCAATAAACCCTAATATAATTTGTCAATTGGTTCAGTAATCAAACATAAAAATATATAATTATATAAATCATCTAAACTGAAAATTTCACAACATCAAATATAAACCAATGGAAATAATAGATGAATGATTTGGTACAAACCTTTCAGTAGAGAAATATAAATGACTAGTGATGATGAATTGATTATTCAATATTTTGCCAATCACCGTCTCCTGCTGTTCTAAAATTCTATTCAACCATCGGTTTCTAGTTTTGAAGTTTCAATATGAAATCAAATGGCACTACGGCAGCTTCCTAATCCTCCAGCCGTATTAATTTTTTTATTAGTGTATTGGGCTTTCAAACATGGGCCAAATGGATAGACATGGATATGTATGCATGGGTTATATAATATAATTGTAGGCCCAAAATGAGGGGGGCCACAGCCCCTCCCTGTCCTCTATATGGTCCGCATTTGCTTACGAAACTTGTTATCCAAGACAAACCTAACTTGAAAAACAAGACAAACTTATTATAAAATTCAATAATATTCTTGCCATGCTAAACAAATATTAATATAAAACTTAAAAAAACAAACCCCGAACTTTAATCACTTAACAAATCAAGATTAAATCCTCAATATCGAGAGATCGTACATGACAAAATCCGTAGACAACAAGCTTTATCTCAAGAAAAGGTTGTATATGTTCCATATGATCGCTATTAAGTCTCCACAAGATGATACCAACAAATTTAACAAGTTGATATTGGGTTTTGATAAAATAAGAGGTTATACTAAATAAATAAGACATATAAATTGTCTTAACTTCATTACCTCAATATATAAGGATGTGTAGACATTTTAATGTAAGGGATTTAAGGTGAAACATTAACAATATTTAAATGTAAGCATCAAAGGTGAAACAAAGGAAAAGGTTTTGCAATTCTCAATCTAAGTGAAAATTCAAAAGGATGCCTACAAATAGGTTTGCTTTGAAAAAATGAAGTGGATGATGGTAGTTCATCAAGACATCATGTCACTCAATAAGATTGTCTTGTAACATGTTCTAAATAATGGATGGTGAAAAAATGAAGGGGATGATGATAGTGAAAATGTTCTTACGATGTCTTGCCGAGGGGATACTAAATAATGGATCATAGATGCTGGTAACTCATATCATATGACACCAGCAAAAAGTTCTTCAAGGATTTGAAATATGAATAACTTGGTTTTATTGTAATAAGGGATAATAAACCAAGCAGAACTCTAACGTGTGAGAGTGTCACATGGAACTAGTAAACGGGTTTAAATCTAGAAAAAAACTTTCATCGCATTAGGTACCTTTGAAGACGCTACTCGATAATTCATCAGTTTGTTTATTTATGTTTTCATTTACTTTAGTTTGTCGGGTCTAGTACGTTGAACAATTTTGTTTATGTTTCTTTTATTTGGGCTCGTTTGTGAATTTGGCGAACTCGGCCGTACGCCATTATTTTGGTCGCAGGTTGTGGATAAAACCACAGAGAACATCCCACTGTCAGTTCATTTATTTATGTTTCCACAGGTCTAGTAGGTTAAGTAATTTGGTTTAGATCTTCTTTACTTGGGCACGTTTAGGCATTTTTCGGACTGGGCTGTAGGCAACTATTTGGGCTTCTAGTTTGGCTTGTTCGAGCCTTCGGCCTACAAGCCTGATATGCATGGAAGATAGGGTGCATGTTTAAATTATGATTTGTGCCACCATGCTCGATAGGCGGGAGCACTTTATAGGTCCCAATCCGATTTTGCACATTGTGTGCCACTGCTATTTCTTAGCGGGTGCGGTCCCACTCACACTGTGAGTTTTCTGTCTAGTTGACATGTATAATGATTATTATGCCTCTTTATGATGAACAACTCGTACTCCTATGGTAGCAAGAAGTTTCATTTGTGACTCTCCGGCTTAATTTCCCTTCAATATTTAAATGAACCGGTTTTTTCTAAATCTATACTCTTAAAATTATGGAAAAATCAATTTTGGTCCTTGTAAAAGAAAACATGTTTTTTTTTTAAGTTTTCAACCAAACGAACATAAACCATTAACCCAAACTCTAAAAAATGTTTTTTTTAAGTTTATAACTGAATGAACATGAAACATCAACCCGAAACTCTAAAAATATGCTTTTTTAAAAAAAAATTATTTCAACCGAACAAACACGAAACATTAACCTGAAACTCTAAAAAACGTTTTATAAAAGTTTTTAACCGAACGAACATGAAACATCAACCCGAAACTCTAAAAAAACGTTTTTTTTCAGTTTTCAACCGAACGAACGAAACATCAACCCGAAACTCTAAAAAATGTGATTTTTTTAAGTTTTTAACCGAACGAACACGAAACATCAACCCTAAACTCTAAAAAACATGTTCTTTTTTTTTTTTAATTTTCAACCGATCGAACACGGAACATTAGCACGAAACTCTAAAATACTTGTTTTTTTTAAGAGATTTCAACTGAACGGGCTTGAAACCGCGTCCCTAACACCCAAACTTCAACCCGAAAGACTAAAAAAACATGTTTATTTTTCAAAGTTTTCATCCAAACTAGACCGAAACCTCATCCCAAACACCCAAACTTCAACCCGAAACAATATCAAACTTGCCAATAATATATTAACATAACATCCAAAAGATTACAACCACCACAGGAATAAATACGAAACGAGATTACTAAAAACACGGGTTTACTAATAACATAATAGATACTGATATTAATAAACGGGGCCACTAACTACGCCTTCAATTTTAAATCGAGCTACAAAAACCAAAGGCCGATAAACTAACTAGTTTAATAATCGGAAAAAATCGGAAACACTCACCGGAAAACTCACCTGAAAAACGATATTGGTTAATCTGAAAAATTAACCGGAAAAAGTAACCAGAAAAAGGATTTACTAGAGAGATAGGTGCATCGGATCTCCGCAACAAACTGTTAGTGTATGGTTTTGGTCATCTCGAGTCGTTGTAATCGTTTGTAATTTATTATTATTTTTATGTAAGGACAAATTAGTAATTTACTAGTCCCATTCGTTATTGTAAAGGCTCATTCGTTAAGGATGTTTAACGAATGGGGCCATTCGTATTTAACTATGTTCATTCGTTAAGAATGTTTAACGAATGAACATCTAATTGTTATTATTCGGTATAATTCGTCATGGAATGTTGACTAATGGGGTATAACGAATGAGTCATTCCATATACCCATTAATATACTTATGTATTGAAGATGAATGAAGGCCATTCGTTACAGAATGTGTAACGAATGACATTCATCTTCTATATATAGATTGATTCAGTCTACGTAATTTAACAAGTGTTTAAGTTTTATTCTCTCAGGCCGTTACTCTGCCCAATTTGCTACTCAACACTTCGTTCACCTAAATCTATTACCTAATCACCTACATATCATATAACTAGATCCTTATATCAATCAGTACGATTTGATTAATGTATTGAAGCTTATAAGCGTTCTCAAGTGGTATCATTACACAAGCGTTAGATTTTGTGTGTGATTTAAGGTATTTCTCAAGGAATTGATTGAATAATTCACTGATTATTAGTTAAGTTTAGATCCGATTTTGATTTTATCGATTGTAGCTAAATTAGCATGATGAGATGCTAATTAGATGCTGAATTGATTGTAATTGGATTTGGAATTGGTAATGTGTTCTTCGTGGTGATTAAATTGAGTTATTGTGATAGTTTGATATGGAATTGGATTGATGTTGCGTGGTTTAGAAACAGAGGATTCTGTTTGGTTAGTTTTTGAATTTCAGATTGGTGTTAGTTTAAAATTGTGTGTTTGGATTGGTTTGGTTTTGTTTGCGGGACTGAGACAAGTTGATTAAGCTATAGTACGTGTAAATTGGTTAAGTTTTGGTCAATTAATCCATGGATTAGTGATTGTTTGGATCTGGAAATCTGAAACTCCATTGTTAAAGGTTAGAAACTTCATAGTTTCATTCGCTATAATGAATTCATTCATTCGCTACAAGTTTGATACCCATTCGCTATTTGAGTCTAACTGATTCGTGCCACGTGTCAAAGTTGTTACAAAAGAATAACAACCTCATCGTGACTGTAGCGGATTCATTATCACCTATTTGTGATAGAAACACATTTGTCATCACTCATTCATCACAGAAAGTCGTTAGTACCAAGATCATTCGCTATTGAAACACTATACCATCGGTTACTATATTCGTCATCCATTCATTCAGCTATTCGTTTACCTAATCAGGTGCTGATTCATCATCATTGGATCTTCATTCGTTATCATCATTCGTGAAGACTGAGTGTCATTCGTCACTTCATTCATCACGTGATTGATTATTTCATTCGTTAACAGATACCTTATTCGTGATACTGTTCATCATCATTCTATTTCTCACTCATTCATTATCATCTTCATCCATTCGTTCCAACCATTCGTTATTAATATTTACCTTTTGAACCTTTAAGTATCAAGATTGAACATTTTTCACCTTAAACTTTCATTTTTTATCTATACTTTGAGATGGCTGGTTATTACGCACTGGCATCTCAAAATGTATTAATTCAACAGATGTTACATCTTGATGCTGAGATCGGGTCACATTCAAAATGTCCTCGTTTAATGAAGTTTAGTGACTTTGCAAAATGGGAACCACTATTCCAAGGA
This sequence comes from Bidens hawaiensis, assembly GCF_021521415.1. Classification (NCBI taxonomy): domain Eukaryota; kingdom Viridiplantae; phylum Streptophyta; class Magnoliopsida; order Asterales; family Asteraceae; genus Bidens; species Bidens hawaiensis. The sequence continues at coordinate 718,213 of NW_027491674.1, forward strand.
CATCGACGGTCTGAACACCCAGACTGTTCGAGATGTCTAGACGATGTTTATACGGTACCCATGGTTTGTAGTGAAACAACTGGTTTTACCCCAAAAGGCTTTTACTCAGTATTCTTAAGAAGAAAAGAAACTTTGGAGATTGAAACAAAGGCATATTCCACAATGACGATAACATCTAATTGTTATTATTCTGTATCATTAGTCATGGAATGTTGACGAATGGGGTATAACGAATGGGTCATTAGCATACCCATTAATATACTTATGTAATAAAGACGAATGAAGGCCATTCGTTACAGAATGTGTAGCGAATGACATTCGTTTTCTATATATAGACTGATTCAGTCCACGTAATTTAACAATTGCTTAAGTTTTATTCTCTCAGGCCGTTACTCTGCCCAATTTTCTACTCAACACTTCGTTCACCTTAATCTATTACCTAATCACCTACATATATCATAAAACTAGATCCTTATATCAATCGGTATGATTTGATTAACGTATTGAATCTTATAAGCGTTCTCAAGTGCTATCATATCACAGACGTTAGATTTTGTGTGTGATTTAAGGTATTTCGTAATGAATTGATTGAATAATTCACTGATTATTAGTTAAGTTTAGATCTTATTTTTATTTTACCAAATTTAGCTAAATTAGCACGATGAGATGCTAATTAGATACTGAATTGATTGTAATTGGATTCGGAATTGGAATTGTGTTCTTCGTGGTGATCGAATTGAGTTATTGTGATAGTTTGATATGGAATTGGATCGAGATTGTGTGGTTTAGAAACAGAGGATTCTGTTTGGTTATTTTTGGATTTCAGATTGGTGTTGGTTTGAAATTGTGTGTTCGGATTGGTTTGGTTTTGTCCGCGGGATTGAGACGAGTTGATTGAGCTATAGTACGTGTAAATTGGTTAAGTTTTGATCAATTAATCCATGGATTAGTGATCCTCTGGATCATTGTTTGGATCTGGAAATTTGAAACTCCATTGTTGAAGGTTTGAAAGTTCATTGTTTCATTCGTTATGATGAATTCATTCATTCGCTACGAGTTTGATACCCATTCGCTATCTGAGTCTAACTGATTCGTTGAAATGAGGTCGAAGACCCACTCAAAAATAAACCGATTACAACTAATTAGAGTGCAGTAAGCGGGCGTCGAACATAGAGAGTTTGTGGAAAATGTGTCACTAAGTAGCTTTGTAATTAATCTATTTTAAACTAAATGTTGAAAATAAATTCAAGTATTTGGTTGGTTGATTTGATTGATGAAAATAACTGAAAACAATTTAACGAGTTTAACTGAATTAATAAAAAGAATGCTCTCTCCCGATTTCAGGTTTCCAAGGTTGATAATGTTACGTTTACTTTTGGGATGAACTAGACATAGTTCGTGAAAATGCGTTTAATTGTGATAAAAGAGGACTAAGTACTTGGATTGTAAAAACGCAAGGTTGTCACTCGATAATCAGTTTTATATATTTAACCCTAATTCCCTTCCAATAAATCTCGATTGCCTATGGCACCATGAACTGATAGACAAGAATACGAATTATACTATACTAACAATTACTAATCAAACTCACAATCACCATAGTAATTTATTCATAAGATCAAACTACTACCCCACAAATAACATAAACGATTCATAAGTATTCAATTGAAAACCTTACAATTCGAGAGAGAACACAAAGAGAATTAGGCACACATAGTTTGATTCATCATCACATCAATTAGAGTATGCATCTGAATCACCAACACCAAACTAATGATTACAATAACCAAAATATTGCTCTTGGACTCCAAATTCGTCTCTCGGGTGTTATAGAATGAAAGATAGGTGAAAAGACACCAAAAAACGGAATAAAATATCATGAAAACGACGGTTATAAATTCCAGACCGTGGCCCATGGTACCCAGAGTGGGCCACGGTGGCTCCCACGGTGGTCCATGAACTCACGGTACGGTGGGTTCTGGACCTTTTTGATAAATTGGACCGTGGCCCACGGTGCCCATCGTGGGCCACCGTGGGTTCCATGGTGCTAGGGTCCTCCACGGTACGGTGGCTTCTATCAGCATAGGCTAATTGGACCGTGGCCCGCGGTGTAGACGTGGGCCACGGTGGACTTCATCCACAACTTCATTTTTCACATTATTTGACCTCTTACGAGTCTCCGTTTCCCTTTGTTTCCTCGTTATACACCATAATAGCTCTGGAACATCCTTTTAACCCGAAATTAACCACACAACAGTAGTTATCTCGTTCCCATGTAAATAAAACTCAATGCATATATTTTTATATCGATTAAGCACACTAACGGGTCATACTTCAATGCACCCGTCATTCGTGGCACGTGTCAAAGCTATTAAAACTTAATAACAACCTCATTCGTGACTGTAGCTTCGTTATCAGCTATTTGTGATAGAAGCACATTCGTCATCACTCATCCGTCACATAAACCCATTAGTGCCAAGATCACTTGCTTTTGAAACACTATACCGTCCGTTACTACATTCGTCATCCATTTGCTCAGCTATTCGTTTACCTATTCGGGTATTTATTCATCATCATTGGATCTTCATTCATTATAGTTATTCATTATCATCATTCATGAAGACTGAGTGTCATTTGTCACTTCATTCGTCACGTGATTCATTATTTAATTCGTTAACAAGTACCTTATCCGTGATACTGTTCATCATCATTCCATTTCTCACTCATTCGTTGTCATCTTCATCCATTCGTTCCAACCATTCGTTATTAATATTTACCTTTTGAACCTTTAAGTATCAAGCTTGAACATTTGTCACCTTAAACTTTCATTTTTTTATCTATAATTTGAGATGGCTGGTTATTACGCACTGGCATCTCAAAATGTGTTAATGCAACAGATGTTACATCTCGTTGTTGAGATCGGGTCACATTCAAAATGTCCTCGTTTAATGAAGTTTAGTGACTTTGAAAAATGGGAACCAGGACTCCGAACACATCTAGAGTCTGTACACCCAGACTGTTCTAGATGTCCTGACGATGTTTATACAATACCCATAGTTGGTAGTGAAAGAACTGGTTTTACCCCAAAGGCTTTTACTCAGTATTCTCAAGAAGAAAATAAATCTTTGAAGATTGAAACAAAGGCATATTCCACATTGACGATGGAAATACCCGACAATATTATCCATCAAGTGGGAAGTATTAAAATGTGTGCTTCTTTGTTTCAGCATATTAAAATGAGAAGTAGTTAATACTAAGGAGAGTAAGAAGGTTATGCTAAAGTTTCAGTTTAGGAATTTTAACTTATTGAAAGGAGAGACTGTTGAGGAGATACTTACAAGGTTTAGTCATCTAATAGCTGAGATGAATAAATGAAGATGGAATCTACTGAGGTTGATAAGATTGATACTGTTAAAAACGCTTTTCCGAGTTCTTATTTAACGTTTCTCATTATGCTTAAAGAGAATAATTTTTTTAAGAATGAAGATCTTACTGCTATGGAATTCATGCAGAAAGTTGAAGATAGAGAGTATGATTTGAAATGCTAAAAGTCTTCAAAGGAAACTCAAGACCCGACATTATATGGAGGTTCTCTACCATTGAGTAGTTCTACAGCTCCAATTAATGCATTTCTTACTCAAACTTCATAAGATGGATCATCTCCCTTCATTGAACCAAATGTGTGTTTCATGGCATCTGGCTCAAATGCTAATTCTAGTGTCACATCATCACTGAATGTGAATTTGAAAGAGACTAAACATAATTTTGCCTTTATTTGTGCATTCATGACTTCATATGAAAACTTGATAGGTAGCAAAACTTCTACGAGTGAATTGACTGAAGAAGACTATGATCAAATTGATCCAGACGATCCAGAATTGAAGAATCTCAAATGGAACATGACTATGATTGTAGGAAATGTGAAGAAGTTTATGCAACGAACTGGTAAAGATTTACCATCATTCTACCAGCGGGTTGGCTTTGACAAACTTAAGGTATTGAGTTAAGATTTGACACAAAACTGATCAGATGAAAGATTGGAATCTTCTCAACCTCCTCAGAATTCGCTAAGTATGGATCCGGGTACACCTCAGACCTCCGAGCATGCTTTTACTTAGCCGGGTACGATATTTTGTCTATCGGGCAGAATTATCTTCACTAAGTCTCCTTTAGTGAATATCCGAGCAGGGTTTCAAACTAGTGCATTACCGGGTATGGTTCACTAGTATATGCAAGTCCGGGCAAGGATCACTTTATCAAGCAGGATTGTTCTTCTTAGCCAAGTAAAGTTCACTTCCGAGTAAGCTTTAGGCTAACCAAGCTCATGAAGCCAAGAAATTGGAAGACCAGGCAAGGTATTCATTAATAAGTATGGTCCAGGTAGGCTTGATGATCTAATGATATAACTCAAGTATCATCGGGCAAGGTTCAACTTTAGCAAGGAACAGTGCAACCGAGCACACTTTGCTAATAAGTTATTTTATAACAAAGGGTTGAAGGGACCATTGAAGAACAAGGTTTCTCGTAAGGGTTTGTCGGGCAAAGTCTGGCAAAGTCAAGAAGATTGAAGTCTACCCGGTGAGTATTTTACTTGGTAAAATACTCTTCAAGTAAAGTCTACCCGGAAACTGATCCCGAGCACACTTCTATGTTACCAAGTTATGAAGGATGGCCGAGCATACTCGGAAAGACAAGATTGATGCAAAGCCTATCCGGAAGACTTGTTTTACACTTAGAATATTTCTGAATATGTAATTTGAATATGTGTTATCGGATAGGGTTTCTAGAAGGAATGACAGCTGTCCACAGGTGTCAGGCCTATAAATAGAATAATTTAGGGCACACATGGGGACACATAGACATACACACAACAAGGCAGACAGTCACATTTATTAAGAAAGAATATTATGTGTGACGGTTGAAACCTTCCTCATCAAGAAACCCTAAAATGATTATCCACTTTGTATGATTCATTTATATAAATGGAAATCTTTTGAGTAAATCTTGTGTGTGTTGATTACCTTTGAATACTGTTTAAGCAACCATATGTTTGTTATTGATTCCGCCTTTAACAAACGGTGAACTTTCTAAATATAGCAACCCGTCATTAACTCCCTTGTCAACACATCTATTTGTGTGAGTTATGACATGATTCGAGTAAGATCCAGCTGAAATCGGGGACTTGACAAGTGGTATCAGAGCTTGTTGCTGCTATTTGGGAAAGATTCTTGTTGCTGATTGAAGATTTGAAGAAAGATGACGTAAGCAGACCACTGTTTCATTGATTTGTGACGTCAGCATCTCTGTTTTTTCATTTTTCTTCCAGATCTACAATATAACGGTGTTTTCTCTTCCTTATTTCAATTAAAGCTTTAATCTTTATATCTAAATCTTGCTCTAATCATATCAGACACATCAGATCTGAACAACCTGTTTTCAGATCTGATTATTTTTAAAACTTTGATTTTTACTAAAAAAACTGATTTTTTAAGTTTTTGAAAATGTCTGGATATGAGGAACAAGAGGTGTATACTAACAAGATACCAAGATTGTATGGACAGGAAAACTTTACCAAGTGGAAAGTGCTTTTTGAAGCAGCAGTGTGCTACAATGATGTTGATATGTGGAACTCCATCAAAAATGGTCCACAAGCTGCAGCTGAAGAAGGCGCAAATACAGCTGGAACTTTAGCTCTAAGAGAAAGAATGAGAAAGGTGGATGACAGAGCCTTAGCTATGATTAAGCTAGGACTGTCTTGGGAGATTTTAACCAAGGTGGCACATCACACAACTTCCAAGAAAATGTATGATGCCATCCTTGAGATGTATGAAGGGAATACTGAGCTGAAGAACATAAAGAAGCAAAGATTGAAGCAACAGTTGGAAAGGTTCAAGTATAAGGAAGGAGAAAGGTTGAAATCAATACTAGAACGCTTTCTAGGTATTGTGAATGAGTTGAGGACAACTGATTATGTCATGACTGACTTTGATTTAAACACAAAGTTACTCAACTCAATGCCAAAAGAATGGTATACTGCTTGCAGTTCATCCTTCAGAAGCATAATTTCAATGACTTGAAATTGGATGACGTGATATGCTTCCTTCAGGCTGCAGAACTGGAGATGATAGAGAATGAAATGATTAAAGAAGAAAGACCCTGATTCAATGTTTCAAATGCATTGATTGCACCCATGGGAAATTTGACTACCAAGAATCAACAACAAATTCCCATTATTGAAGAACCAGTTGAGCACAATGTTGATACTCCAAAGTCTTTTATTGGTGGTAGTACAAGTAATCAAGGAAATCAGCAGAGATTCAATGTGCAACTGATTGATGACACTGATACTACCTCAATGGCAAGTGGGAATGTACCTCACTCTAGTGGTGGAAATGGTCAAAGCAATGAAACACATGCATTGCTCTCTATGTTTACTGATTCATATAATGCATTTGTTGCAAAGAATCTAATTCACACAAGTGTGGTACAAGATGATTTAGAGCAAATTGATGCAGATGATTTAGAAGACATGGATTTGAAGTGGCAAGCTGCCATGTTAGCTTTGAGAAGTAAGAGGTTGTATAATAGAACTGGCAGATCTCTGGTTTCTGGTCCTAATGAGAGGATTGGATTTGACAAGTCAAAGGCAATATGCTACAATTGCCAACAGCCAACACATTTTGCAAGAGAATGCAACTTGCCAAGGAATTATCAGATGAATCAATTCAAAAATCAACAACCAAGAGGTCAGCAGCAATACCAGCAGAATCAGCAAAGAAACAATAACCAAACTTAACAACAACTTCAATCCCAACAACAATTACAATCCCAACTTCAACAACTTTCAGCCTCACATGAATAATCTTAATCAAGGGGTGCATCAGAATCAAGGTTTTCAAATGAACAATAATCAGAACCTTCAAGCAGTTCAAAATGTTCCAAACAACATTGTTCCAGCCAACCAAAATCAACCAAGAAACCAAGGAAATGTGGCAGTTACTACACAACATGAAGGTAACTTTGATTAGAGCAATCATGAAGAAGACATTGCAGATGATATCAAGAGAGCAAATGTGGCATTCATGGCTATAATTGAGAAAGAAACTGCATCTTCATCTCAGGTACAATCTGCTCCTACTGTTGATTTAAATGAGCTTATCAATGAATTGAAAACAAAAGTAGGGAAGCTGGAAAGTGAGTGTTTTAGGAAACAAAGTATCATCAATACATATGAGGCAAGTGAATTGATAAGTGAGTAAAGAATGAAAAGTTTGGAAGAGGACTGTATAAACAGCTACAGAGCTCAGAAAAGGTTCACAACTAAAATCAATGGGTTTAAGAAAATGGTTATAGAAGAAAAGGTACAGAACACAAAACTACAAGCTGATAATGAATTTTTGAAGAACTTGATCTCCACTGGAAACATCTGTGGAATTTTAAATCAAGTTAAGGAAGAAGACAAGTACAAAGCAGTACCACCACCATTCAACAACAACTTTATGCCAAAAGTTGATAAAGAGAAAAGAAATGCATATCTACAACAATTCATAGATGTTTTTCAAGACAAAGAAGAACTTGTAGATTTGTATAAGAATGTTGAGGTGAGTGAAGAAGGAGAGTTTGTTGTGAAGAAAGAATTGAAAGAAGAAAAGTCAATTGGAGTTCAAGTCTCTGAAGATGACCTTGAGTCAATTGATTTGGATCAAGATGACTTGAGTGATTTGAGTGATCAAATTACTGAAGAGGAAATCAAAGCTGCTGAAAGAGGAAGAAAATACAAGAAACCAGAGTCTGTTGATCAACTTCCAAAGTATCCACCAGTCCCACCAAGAATGAAGAAAAAAAAATGATAAGATGAAAAGAGAACATGTATCTTTTGACATTTGTGAAAAGAAGAAGATAAGCTACAATGCAGTTAGGCCACCAAGCAAGGCTGTGTTGGAAAGGATAAAGCAAAACAAAATGGAGAGAATAACTGAAGAAGTTGAATCAGAAAACTTTATCCCAGTTTATCCATTCTTCTCTAGTCATGAAGTACTGGATGTTGGAGAAGTAGAAACTATGGAAGAATATGAAAAGAGACAGTCAAGGGTTAGAGAAAGCAGTGATGAAGAACCTTGATTATGGAAAAGGTTATCTTTGTCAAAAGCAAACTTGACAGACAGGATATCAAGATTGAGGAGTTTGTGCCTTTTTCAATTGATTTTGATGGTTTAAAGAATCAGAAGACTCTCGGAGTTAAGACACCTAAGCCAAGTGAAAGGTTCAAGAAACCAAAAGAACATGAAAAATTTAAAGGCAAGGTATGGTGCAAGAAGTGTGATGAATATGGTCATCACACAGACTCATGCAATGAGAGATTGAAAATTCAACCATTTCATGTCCCAGATAGAACAAAGTTTGGTCAAGACTTTGTCCTGTACAAACAGAAGTATGATGTATATCTAGGAAAAGGAAAGGTGTGTGGAAATGAAACCATGAACAGAGAAGAAAAGAAATCTGAAAAGGAGACAAGGATTGAGAAGAAAGCTGAAGTAAAAACAAAGAAGCAAGTGACAGAATCAGCAAGGAGAAGTAAATCTCCTAAGAAGCATGAGAAATTGACCAAAAAGAACTATCAGCCATTGAGAATCAAACAAGATACTCAATCAGTCAAATCTGATGAATCTCAAGAATTATCAAGCAGTGAGAAGACAAGAAGAAAAGATGCATATCCTAGAAAGAAACCAACAGAACTCACTGGTGATGAGAAGTTTTTGCTAAAACATGGATATGAACCACATGGTTTCCTTTGGAAACCCAAGACTGAAACAAAAGTTGAGATAGTTGCTGATGTGAGAGACTATTCTGAAAAGAAAGATTATGTGATCAAAGAGTATAACACTGACTCAGCTGAATTACAGACCTCAACTTCACTTGTTAAAACCCTAAGAGAGTGTGGTTATGAAACTGATAATTCAGACAACTTAGAAGTCACTCATGAAGATTCAGAACCAACAACACTCACTTCCCAAGCTGTCAAAGAAACTGAAATTGATGAGTTGCAAGCTGTAGAAGCTTGCACTTCATCACTCAACTAATCAAACTCTTTCTTTTGTGCAGGAACAGTCCACTCCTCTAAATGAAATATGGTATATGGATAGTGATTGTTCTAGGCACATGACTTGTGACAAAAGATCACTTGTTAATTATGAAGAAAAGTATGAAGGACCTGTAGCATTTGGGAGTGATGAAAATGGTGGAAAGATTGTGGAGAAAGGAATCTTAACAAATAGAAAGGTTTCTTTTGATAATGTGTTTCATGTTGAAGTTCTTCAGTATAATCTACTGAGTATATCACAAATGTGTGATAAGAGATACAAAGTCAGTTTTGATGATTCTCACTGTTTCATCTTAAAATCTGAGTTTGTCATTCCACCTGAAATGATTATGATGATGGCACCAAGAAATGGCAACTTGTATGAACTGAATATGAAAGAAGCTGTTTCAAGAGGGGGTGCATGTTTTGTTTCCAAAGCCACTGAAAATGAGTCCAAATTGTGGCATAGGAAACTGTGTCATGTGAACTTAAAGAACATGAATAGACTTGTCAAAGGTGAGCATGTCATAGGCTTACCTATAAGAGAGTTCAAATTGGAAGATCATTATAATTCATGTCAAAAGGGAAAACATCACAAATCTACTCATAAGCCTAAGCTCTTCAATTCAATTGATCAAATACTTGAATTACTTCACATGGATCTTTTTGGTCCTGTGAGTGTGCCAAGTATAGGAAAGAAAAGATACCGTCTTGTGATCATTGATGACTATTCAAGATACACTTTGGTTTATTTCCTAAGTACCAAAGATGAGACTGCAGAGTTGATTAAGGGTTGTGTTACAATGATTGAGAACAAGTTGAATAAGAAGGTTAAAATGATGAGAAGTGACAATGGTACTGAGTTCAATAATGGAGTTGTGCAAGAATTTTGTACAGAAAAGGGAATACTTCAACAATTCTCAGCTCCTAGAACTCCTGAACAAAATGGTGTTGCAGAAAGAAGAAATAGAACTTTAATTGAGGCTGCAAGAACCATGTTAGCAGATGCTAATCTGCCTGTTACCTTTTGGGCTGAAGCAATAAACACTGCTTGCTATGTTCAGAACAGGGTGCTTGTAAACAAAAGGCATAACAAGACTCCATATGAAATATTCCACAACAGAAAGCCTTATATCAAGTTTTTCAAGCCATTTGGATGTAAATGTTTTCTTTTGAACACTAGAGATTATTTGAACAAGTTTCAAACAAAGTCTCTAGATTGTTTCTTTGTTGGATATTCTATACACTCAAAAGCTTACAGAGTACATGTGAAACACTATTTGAGTGTCATAGAATCATCTGACATCATTTTTAATGAGAATCAATTCAATACAGTTGATGGTGCAACATGGCTGTTTGATCATGAAAAGTTAATAAGGTCTTTCAAGATTTATCCTGAAGACTTTGATGATTCATTCTACAAGACCAGTGTAATTAAAGAGAAAAAGAAGAAACCACTGGACTTAGAAAAAATTGTGGAAAAAGGTTGCTAGAAAAGAAAAGGAATATACCTTTGTAAGAATTCCTCAAATGATATTGTTGAACAAGCTCAAGAAGATAATTAAGATGTTCAGAATGATCAAGTTCAGGATGAGGAAGACTCAAGCAACCAAGCAAGTGAAGAAGAAGCTGCATCTACTGCAAGATTTCAGCATTTATTTGAAAGCTTAAATATTGGAAACAATGGTGTATCTACTTCAGGACAACATAATGATGAAGCACCAGAATTTCATGATGCAGAGACTGATTTGATCATTGAAGAATAGGAACTCAATGAGTCAAATCTTGACACAACGGTGTCTACAGATATGATTGTTCAAAGTCCTTATGTGGAAAAGAATCATCCTTCTGAAAACATCATTGGATATTTGCATGAAAGAGTTACAAGAAGTCACTCAGAATTTGCAAACATCTGTCTTTACTCCTGTTTTCTATCCCAAATAGAACCTAAGAATATTGCTCAAGCACTGAAAGACAATAGTTGGGTGGAAGCCATGCAGGAAGAATTGGCACAGTTTAGAGATCTACATGTGTGGGATATTGTTGATAAGCCATTTGACAGATATGCAATAGGAACCAAATGGGTTTTTAGGAACAAAAGGGATGAGAGGGGTTTGGTGATTAAGAACAAAGCTAGACTTGTGGCTCTGGGATGTCTTCAAGAGGAAGGAATAGACTTTGAGGAAGTCTTTGCTCCTGTAGCAAGACTTGAAGCTATCAGGATCTTTCTTGCGTATGCTGCCTCAAAGAACATTAAGGTGTTCCAGCTTGATGTTATGTCTGCATTCCTAAATGGAAAGATAGATGAAGAGGTGTATGTAGCTCAACCTCCAGGTTTTGAGGATCCTTTGTATCCAAACAGGGTGTATAAGCTAAACAAAGACCTTTATGGATTGCATCAGGCTCCTAGAGCTTGGTATGATGAGCTGTCAAATCATCTTATTGAAAATGGTTTCAAAAGAGGAGCCATTGACAAGACACTCTTCTACAAAGGAAAGGGATCAGACTTGCTTCTGTTACAAGTGTATGTTGATGATATCATCTTTGGTTCTACAAATGAACAAATGTGTATGGAGTTTGAAGGGGTAATGAAGTCCAAATACAACATGAGTTCAATGGGAGAAATGAACTTCTTTCTAGGATTACAAGTTCAACAAAAGGCTGAAGGGATCTTCATTCACCAAAATAAGTATGTGCAGGACATCTTGAATAAGTTCAACTGTCATGAGTACAAGACTGCCTCAACTCCAATGGATACCAAGGAAAAGATGATTGCAGATGAAAAGGGGAAGCCTGTAGATGAACATGAATACAGAGCAAAAATTGGATCTCTGATGTATCTGACTGCTACAAGACCAGATATCATGTTTGCTATATGTGTGTGTGCAAGATTCCAGTCAAGTCCAAGAGTCTCCCAAATGAATGCTGTTAAAAGAATATTCTGATATTTGAAGGGAAGACCAGATTTGGGAATTTGGTATCCAAAGAATCAATCATTTGATCTGATTGCCTACACAGACAGTGATTATGATGGCTGCAATATGAGCAGAAAGTCAACATCAGGAGGATGTCAATTCTTAGGAGAAAGGCTAGTGTCATGGCAATGCAAGAAGCAAACAACTGTCTCAATCTCAACTGCAGAAGCTAAATATGTTGCTGCATCTGCCTGCTGTGCACAAGTTCTATGGATTCAGAACCAGATGCTGGACTATGGTTTGAATTTCCTGAACACCCCTATTCTTATTGATGATACTGCTGCATATTTTACTATTAAGAATCCAGTTCAACATTCTAAGACTAAGCACATTGAAATCATACATCATTTCATCAGAGATTGTAGTGAAAAGGTTTGATTGAAATGCAAAGAGTTGATACAAGTGAAAATTTGGCTGACCTATTCACCAAACCACTTGATAGAACCAGGTTCAACTTTCTTTTGAAAGCCCTGGGAATGATCAACTATGATGAAATCTGATTAAGGATGTGTGCTTGGTTGTATACCTCTATGTGCTAATTGATTACTTTGTTTAGAGGTTTCACAAATTGAATCTTATGTGAATATGCTTAAGTGTGATACTGAGTATGCCACTGAATATGTTGACAGTTATGTGCTTTGACTGATTATGTGTGCAAAGAATGACATGATTGATTTGATTAATATGATTCCATGTTTATCAGTTAATGTGTGTTTGTGATGTTAAGATAAGTAGTCTTGTTATGAATTATCTGCTAAAATGCTTATCTGGCATCACTGCTTAATTGGTTGAATATGTGCTTTATCTGATCCTCTAATGTTATTAAGATAGGATAGACATTGAATGGTAGTGCTGTCTGCTTGTCTTGATGATGTTATGTTTGATTAAGATTTGACTATGTGCTGCAATTGTTTATGTCAAAATGTGTTTTATGTCAAAATTAAGTGATAAAATGAATTTTCTAATGAATTTTGCATAAATACTCTATTTTGAATCAAAACATGAGCATGTTGTTAATGGTGTTGAGACATGATAATACTATTCAGTTCAAGCTTTAAAGAAGCTTAAAAGGAGGATTTTTCAATGAAAAAGTCTCAGGTAGTTATCTTTGCTGAAAATTATGTCATTTGCCCAGTTGGAAGGACATACACTTGTGTATGTTTGGTCCTGAAATCTGCAAAGATTAAAGGATAGCCAATAACCAGAAAACTGAAAGCATTTGGGGCAATTATAACTTGTTTTCTATTCATTCAATTAAAACTATGTCAATAGCTCTAACTTTGAAAGGACATATATTAACATGTATGTTTGGTCCTGTTGACCACTTGTGGTCAAACAGAATAGCCATTTACCTGACAATTAAGAGACATTGGGGTGATTGAATATTAAACTGAATATATATGGGAAATGATAGTACATTGACTACTTAGTCAATCATATGGATTTATTAGGCTAAAAGGGCTCTTAGTACAGTCATTGACATGTATGGTTGCTTTCTCATGATATGTAAAATCTAAGGTGATATAAACTTAAAGAAAATGATAAAATTTATGTGGAGTTACGTTGCTGTCTATGCATGTTCCTAGATAAATCTTTTCAAATGATAGGCAGAAAAGTGATTATCCAGTCATACACAAGCCTGTTGGTCTTTGGTTACCTTAAATAAATCATCGTTTAAAGGAATGACAAAGAACTAATGTGAAATACTTTAATTTCAAATGTTTATTCAACATGTTCACAAATTTTTATTGAGAAAATACAAACATGAGGGTTAATTACATAACTACAAGGGTGGAGACACTCATATAAGTCCTTTAAACATCCTGAATGAAAGGCCTGTAAGACCGACTTGCGTTGCATGTAAGTCCAACGTTCAACCTCACATATGTTTGTGGATTTGAAAAGAAATATCTTATAAATTTTCAAAAATATGTTCTGTCATTAAAGTTTTTAACCAAAACCAGGGGGTCAAAGTCAAATTGGGGTGATCTGGAGAAAGCCAAATAAGCCTTGAGGATAGATAAGGAACATCAGAAAACAATATGTGTTATCCATTGAATTTTCTGCAAATTTAATTGAAAATAATCATATCACCAAAGAAATGAAAATCATGTTAAGTCTAGACCTGCTGTTGACCTGTCTGTGTAGTCATAATAATGCTGAGAATGAAGTATTGAGAAAGCTACTTAGTCAATATGATCCCATTTCTGAGATCTTGTCAGTTTACAAAAGGAAATTGTTTTGAAATGAAACATAACTAAAATTTGATCTCTAAATGCACCATTTGCTCTTAAACTATGATCTTTAAAGATAAAATTGTTCTGACAAATCTGACAAGTGATTTAAGTCAAAAAGTGTTGCATTTTTCCTAAAATAGGTTGAATATGTTAATTCGGGTAAGGTTTGATGTTATTGGACCTTACCAAGCACAAACTGTTTGTTTATGTATTTTCGAGTAAGGTGTGATGTTCTCAAAACCTCTTCGAGTACAAAACAGTTGAATATGTTTTCATATGCATTTTCGGGTAAGGTTTGATGATTCATAGCCTTTCCGAGCAAGCTTTGTCATTTTTGACTAAGTTTATGATTTTCAAGCATGCTGTGAAGTATTTACACTTTTCGGGTAAGGTACACCATTGTACAAACTTCCCGAGCAAGCTTGAAGTCTTGAGATGATTACGTGTTCAAGCTAGCCTATTAACAAGAGAAAATTTGTTTCGGGCAAGCTTTGCATTTTGTTTATGCTGATTGTTACTCCAAGCAAACTTTGTGAACTCCTTGAGTACACCAGGTTAGCTTTGTATATGTGAATATGTTTTCTTTGAAATTACTAGTGTTTTCGGGTAAACCTTGTTTTCCGAACACACTTTATATTTCGGGTACACTTTGGTTCCCCTGATATACTCGGTAATTTTCAAAATTTGGTTTTCCGAGTACACTGTCTGCTAGAAGTCCTTTCCGGGCACACTTTGTACTCTAGGAAGATTACTAAGGTATACTTTGTATAAGAAGATTGTTCGGGCACACTAACATTGTGAAGGCTTCTCGGGCACACTATGTTTTCAAGTATGCTTGATTGAATATACTTTTATTGTAATTGATTGCAGATGATTCTTATTTTTGTTAGGATTTTTGCTAGATTAAGATTTTAATTTAAATTTGAGAAATTTATATGGGCATCTTAATTGATTCCTAGTAAGAATGTTTATTTGATATTTATAATTGATTAATTATCTTGTGATTAATTTCTCAAGAAATCTGGTATTTCGGGTAAGCTTTCTTCATAGTGTCTTGACTTTAAATTACATAGCTTGATCAAGCAAGGTTTGTGATTAAAAGGGTTTAATATTATTCGGGTAAGATTTGTGTAAGAGGGAGTATACCGAGTAGACTTTGCAAAGGAGTACTTTTCCGAGTAAGGTTTGCTAATTCTAAAATGATAAAAATTATTTAAGTGGATACTGTTACTATTTGACAATTAATAATTCACAACACGACAAAAAGCATTTAAAACCCACTTTAAAAAGGTATATAAGAGGGAGTTAGGCAAAATTTTCAACATTATATTTCCCTCTCTCTCTCTCTTTCCACTGCAATTGCTTATTCGCATAGAAACCAAACCGACCTATCTCATTCATTATTAATCCAAACCCTAACTTGAATCAGCCCTCTAATTCCGACTCGGTAAGCATTAATCATGTGTTTTCCGACTACGATTAGACTATAATGGGCTTTGATTATGTATTTGATTACTAATATTTTGTTTATGTGTTTAGGTTATAAACTTGTCGAAGAACAGGTTCTTGAAGATTCTTTTTCTCTTCTTCATTTTTATAATTTGAAATTGGGTAAAGATATAAACTTTTATGCTACTTTCACTTTAAATATGTTTGATTGTGATGTTCAGATATGGCAGAACAGGATCAACCCAAGTATGCTTTTGAAAAGAAGCATAACATGTGTGCTCTACTTCAAGTCACACCTTACAACGAGCCAGTGGCACCAATGATTAACTGGATGGCTCGATCAAACGTCAGTTTTGCTTTTACTTAATGCCCTATCATCTACAGAAATCATTCACTGGATTTCTGGAGATCTGCTGAATTGGTTGAAGATGTCAATGGAAAAAGAATAGAGGCAACTGTGGCAAGACAAGAAATACATATAACCGAGAGATGATAAGAAAATGCCTACAGTTGAATGATGATAACCATTATCATATAAACTTCAATACAACACACCTGATGAAAATATTTGAAGAGACAATGGGTTATCAGGGAACTGTACATGATGGACAGTTTCAAAAGGGGATGTTTCCAATGATGTATAGATTCCTCATTCATCATGTGATATAAGGGTTTGCTCCAAGAAAGGGGTCATGGACTTTGATGAGTCATGACTTAGAAAATGCCACTGTTGGGATTATGTATGACCTTCCCTTCAACTTTTCAAAGATGATATTTGATGGACTGGTAGCAAACTTGAAGAAGGCAGAGAAGGACAGATTCTTGCAATACCCAAGGTTCCTGCAGATAATCTTTAATAGAGAATTAAGATATTTACCCACTATGGGAATTACACACCTACTGCAGAATCCTAATACATACAACAGAATTAAGAATCCTTGAGTTGCAAATAGATTCAATTCTGAAGTTCCATTTGAGATCTTGCCTTGGTTGTTGAACCAGGACTTGAATGTGATGCCAGTGCCTGAGTTAAGCTCAGAGGAGGAAGGAGGAGATGATGTAGAGAGTGACGATGATGGCTCTGATGATGAAGATGATAATGTTGATGGAGATGAAGGAGGAGGTGGAGTAGCCATGAATGTTGACGCACCTAATGAGGGGGAGCAACTTGAAGATCAAGAACAACCCATTCCAACACCACCACAATCACCACCAAACATTGACCAACCCATTATACCATCACCACCACAAACTCCACCACATCAACCCACTCATTCCCCACCCCAAATCCTAACCATTAGCCAACCTGAAACATTAACCCATATATCCCAATACCACAAACACCACCAACATCCAGCCCTATACACTCAGATCCTTTCATCCCAAGCCCACATCAAACACAATCACCACAACAATCAAATTTCCAAACTCACACCACAACCCATGAACAAACTGAGTATGAACCATTTTCTACATCACCACCTACAACACCACCCACTGACATTGACTTGTTGACCTTGTTAAAAGAAAATGCTGAGTTGAAGAGAAGAAATGAGGAGGTCACTATGGAGAATGTCATGTTATTAGATCAATTGGTAAGGGCAAAAGTGAGAATTCAAACCCTAGAGCGGGAGGTTGAGAAGACCTCAGCTGCCCCAAAACAGGGGGAGAATGAAATAATGCCAACTGACTCGTGTGTGAATGTTGAGATTGTAACTGTAACTGGTGTAGAGACTGTAGACATTTTGAAACTGATCTTAAATGCTTATGATGATTGTGAGGAGGATAGTGAGGAGAGAAGAGTTGAAGATGATGAATATGAAGGTGACAAATCAGAGGTGGAAGAACAAGATTATGACTTTAATGATGAAATAATGCATGTTGAATGGAGTGAAGAGATTGATGAAGGGACAGGGGATGAGATTGAAAAGACAGATGTTGAGAGAATGTAGCTGCTACTGACTTAGCTACTGATGTTTTCAATGCTACTGACTTAGCTACTGATGTCTTAACTGACATAGCTACTATGTCTTGACTGATGTACAGACAGATGTAGAGACTGAAGTAATGATTGATGAAAATGCTACTATTGAGGAGCTTATAAACACTGAACCAGAAACTGATCAACAAGCAAGTTCCAAGAGAGTAGAGCATGATCTAGAACTAGAAGCACTTGAGAAAGAAATAGATGAATTTGTACAGTCTGAAGATGAAGAGGATGAGAGAAAAAGAATTGAGAAAGGTAAAGCAAAAGTCTGTGAAGAAG
The DNA here is from genome assembly GCF_021521415.1 of Bidens hawaiensis. Taxonomy (NCBI): domain Eukaryota; kingdom Viridiplantae; phylum Streptophyta; class Magnoliopsida; order Asterales; family Asteraceae; genus Bidens; species Bidens hawaiensis. Next base: position 736,219 of record NW_027491674.1, read on the forward strand.
AGCCTATTAAGGCATATCTAGAGAAATATGTGTTGTTTACAGATGATGAAATTGCTGCTGCTGCTGCCTTAAGAGAACAAAAGAATATTCTAAGGGAGACAAGGGATAGGGAGATATTGGCTCAAACACTGACTCCAGAAGAAATGGCAGAGCAAGAAAATTTGATCAATCAAGCCAATCTTGCTAAAGAAATTTTTGAAGAGGTGGTTGATCAAGAAGCAATTGAAACACTGATTATGATGAACAGGACTGAGGAAGCTGACAATTCCTTGGCTATGGTGGTTAGTATGTTTCAACCACAAAGCCAACCTGAAAATGAATCTGAAAAGGCTTGTGAATCTGAAGAAATGCCACAAAAGGAACCTGAAAGGAAACCTGAAAGGCCTACTGGTGAATCTGTTGAAGAAATGTTGGCTAATATCACCAGAATCAGGATGGAAAGAGCCAAAAGGTTTGAACAAGTATATACAAGAAAGAGGATGTTTGATGAACAGAAAAGAACTAATGAGAGAAGATCAAAGAGTGGAAAATGGGATGAAAAGAACAAATGCTATGTTGAGACTCCTGATGATGAGGGGGATAATGATAGTAGTCCAATCAGAGCAATTCCACTGCAGACACTGCAACCTGGTCAACAGATTCTAGGTGTTCCTGATGTACCTGCTCAAACTGAATCAAACCCAAAGCATCCACCCTATGATGAACCCAAGATTGATGCTATGAACAACCTAACTGAAGAGGAGGATGAATCTGAGGATTCAGATAATGATGATAATCCTGATGATGATCAAGGAAAAGGAGGTGAAGTTGTTAATGCTGAATCTCCACAGGTTGAAATAACTAATGAACAGAGAGCCAATATTGAGTCAAGTATGAGAAAAGCTAAGAGAAATCATCCATTGGTTGTAAAATTAAGGAGGTATGGCATAAGTTTTGAAACTTTGGCTGATCTTGATAATGATCAGTTGCAAAAGAGACTTGACAAAGAGAGAGATGGTTTCAAGAAAAGGATGGAACAAAAGAATAGAGACTGCCAGAAATACAAAGAATATCTCAGAAGGCATAATTATTTAGAGAAAGATCTGTCTCACTTCACAGTTGACCAACTCCAAGACCTTTACAACAGTGAAAGAGAAAAGGTTATTGAAAAATGTGTGAAAGAGAATGAGAAGACTGAGAAATTGGAAAATTTGAAGAAGAAATTTGGAGGTATGTGTGGTTACTTGCTTGAGAAAGGGTTAAAGCCTGAGATGGTTGAGAACCTATCTAGAGAATCAGTATTGGATCAGTACAACAAACTGAAAAGAAAAGAAAAATTGAAGAGGGTCCAAACTGAGAGCTCTACCAAACAAGCTGAAACATCTATTGAAACTCAAATAGAGAAAAGAAAGATAATTACTCTGAGGGAGAAACAGAAGATACAGAGTGAAAAGGAAGTGTCTAAGGAAGTTCCTGTTGTTGAAACCCCTAATCCACAATAAGTGGATTCTGAATCTGAAGATGAACCTTGTATTCCTTGGGAAAATGAAGAGATGATCAACATTCTAAGGAATATAATGATTACTCAAAGAGGAATGGGTGAAGCCTCTTTCAAGGCTTTGGAAAAGGAGGATTTGAAATATCTCTTCCATATTCAAAAAGCTGAATGGCAGAAAGCTCTAAAAGAAGGTGAGAACCCTAGATACTATGCAGATGGAAGTTTTGTACCTGCTGGTTTGTCAAGAACTCCTGGTATGGAGAATATGTTGCTAGCTCTTAGAGATGCAGGAGCAAATGTTGTTGAGCTTGCCAACCTTCCAACTGAAATGGTGGAAGCAGTCTACATCAAATTCTTTAATTTGGGGCCCAGAAAACCCAAGAAGTTTGTTCCTTTCAGACCACCAATTTCAAGAAGATATCCATAAGGTGGAAGAGGTGAAGGTGGAAGAGGTGAAAGTGGAAGAGGAGAATCAAGTAGATCTGCACAAAAAAGAACAACAAGACCACAGTCAGATGTGGATCTTCCTAGAGAGATTTACTATGATTCTGTGTGTGAATGCATAAGAGTGATTATGGAAAGTAGAAAACTAAGAGATATAGTTGTGAGAAGTGATTTCTATGAATACACTCAAGAACAATTAGAAAGAATGACAACACTCACTTTGTATGATTTTAAAAACAGAAACATAGTGGCTGGAAAACAGATGAATAATCTTTCAAATTTCTTAGGAGATGAAGCAGACAGAGGATTCAGATTCCTAAAAGAAAAGAGAAACTGGAAGACTGCCCAACTTCACAGATCAAAGAGAACCGCAAAGTTAAGAAGGATGGACATAGCTGAAACAAACTACAAGATGAGTGTCAAAGACAAGCATCCACTGTCAAACATGAACACATGCATAAGTCTTGAGAGAAGAATGATACGCCCCAACTACACAGTCCAAAGAAATGGAATTATTACTAAAGTGGAATACAAAGAAAAAGATGACCATTACTTGCTGAGAAATTCTGATGGAAAAATACTGGGGATTATCAAGAAGGATGAAGATTTGAATTGCTTACATGATGAAGATCTAATGGATATTAGGGACTGGGTCATACCAGAAGGTCATACTCATTACCAAGCCCTTGATATCTTCAGAATGAGAGATGCATCAGTGATAACAAACAGAAGGCAAGCCGCTTACAGTGCATGGAAAAGACAAAATTCCTAGACTAGGCTTTTACTTTGTAATGTCTTATGACAGCCTTTTTGAATATGTAATTGTTGTTTATGATAATTGAATATGTAATTTGACTTTTAATTTGATGTGTATTTTGACTAAGTGTAAGTAACCTTAGAAATGTTTTGGGTCAGCTGAGGTGTTCCAATCTAGGAGGAGATTGTTGAGTCAAGATTTGACAAAAAACTGATCAGATGAAAGATTGGTATCTTCTCAACCTCCTCAGAATTCGCTAAGTATGGATCCGGGTACACCTCAGACCTCCGAGCATGCTTTTACTTAGCCGGGTACGATATTTTGTCTATCGGGCAGAATTATCTTCACTAAGTCTCCTTTAGTGAATATCCGAGCAGGGTTTGCAAACTAGTGCATTACCGGGTATGGTTCACTAGTATATGCAAGTCCGGGCAAGGATCACTTTATCAAGCAGGATTGTTCTTCTTAGCCAAGTAAAGTTCACTTCCGAGTAAGCTTTAGGCTAACCAAGCTCATGAAGCCGAGAAATTGGAAGACCGGGCAAGGTATTCATTAATAAGTATGGTCCAGGTAGGCTTGATGATCTAATGATATAACTCAAGTATCATCGGGCAAGGTTCAACTTATGCAAGGAACAGTGCAACCGAGCACACTTTGCTAATAAGTTATTTTCTAACAAAGGGTTTAAGGGACCATTGAAGAACAAGGTTTCTCGTAAGGGTTTGTCGGGCAAAGTCTGGCAAAGTCAAGAAGATTGAAGTCTACCCGGTGAGTATTTTACTTGGTAAAATACTCTTCAACTAAAGTCTACCCGGAAACTGATCCCGAGTACACTTCTATGTTACCAAGTTATGAAGGATGGCCGAGCATACTCGGAAAGACAAGATTGATGCAAAGCCTACCCGGAAGACTTGTTTTACACTTAGAATATTTCTGAATATGTAATTTGAATATGTATTATCGGATAGGGTTTCTAGAAGGAATGACAGCTGTCCACAGGTGTCAGGTCTATAAATAGAATAATTTAGGGCACACCTGGGGACACATAGACATACACACAACAAGACAGACAGTCACATTTATTAAGAAAGAATATTATGTGTGACGGTTGAAACCTTCTGTAGGTTCCCAGCCGGATCTACACGGAAATACCTCGTTCTACGTAGGTACGGAATCCCTACGTAAGACGATACGAGTGTAGAATCGATATACGTTAAACACAAGCAAACACACGTTACAATAACCAAAGAACACGTTGTATTGCAACTAATAACACGTGATATATCAATCACCGATTACACGAACTGAACAACTGATTACAAACAAGCCGTAACCTAACACTTATATCATTCGACAACTTCGCCTAACATGCTAGGAGAAGTTGTCACTAACTTCGCTTTTTCCACAAGTTCGCCTATATCAGGCGAACTTGTGAGACAACTTCGCTTAATCATAAATACAAAACATACTAACTCGATTACAGACACTAGATACTTAACTACTGACATCATGCACCAACAGACTCCCCCTTGGCAGTAGCTTCATATCTCTATCTTCAAACACGTGTCTCGTAATCCCAAAAATCTTGTATCTTCCATCTTCAAGCATGAACGCCTTCTCGTACACAAACTGAAACTACTCTTTGGTATTTCTTTGCTTCTTCTTTCCAGGCAGGAATATAAAATATCTTTTTCTCATTTAGCACCTGCAGATCAGCTTGAGACAAATTCACTAAGTGCATTGGATCATACACTCTCATCAGCTCCTGTTCATCTTCATCCTCCATTACCGCCTCAGCCGTTTCACTATCAACGTACCACCATTTCAGATCCTTTAGCACGTCCTTGGGCATTTGTTTCATCGGCACTTCTTTTAAGCACCGGATCGGCTTATACTTCATTATCATTCAAGGCTTGCCATCTGCTCTCATTCCTCTGTCTCTGTCTTCAACGAGCTTTCCTTTCTGCGGTTTCAACAGCTCGAACTTTTTCTCCTTTATGCTTTCCTTCCAGACTATCTTTTTAATGATCCTAGCCATGTTATCATCACTCTTGTTTATCAACCCCAACCTGGCTAAGTCCTTCACTTCACACTCAGGCAATGTATTCAACGATCTCAACAACCTCTTGAAATACTGAACCCCATCATACCGTTTAATCACAAAGAGCCTCAACTGCTCATCATATAACCAGCAAATAATCCCCTTTTTCGCTTCAGCATAACCCTTGATGTTGTAACTTTTCTTGAACATAGTAGGGACCGCCGGTTTCTTAGTCTTTACGAACCACTGAGCGTAGCCTTCTTTCCATCTTGGCTGCTCCTCTCATTCAGTCTCATCACATTCCGTATTTTGACCCAGATCTGTCTTTTCAACTGCCGGAATTTCATGCTCAATGTTCTCCTCCACAATCTCTCCTTCTTCAGCTTCATTGTCAATCACGATCTCAGCTCCTATCTTCTCGATCTCTTCCAACGGTAACACATCATCATCACCTATAACATCATCATCCTCAGCATCCACAACCACCACATCATCACCCCTGAACCACCAGCTGCACTCGTTGACTCCCCCTGAGATGTGGAAGCCCCAAGAGCTTGTTCAGTTCTTGGCAACTCTCCACCTGCATCTTTCGATGCATTGGGATCATCGTCTCGATCGTTATGCTTCTTCGTCCTCAGCTCGTCACCCTTACAGCTCGTCTCCCCCTGAGATGCCAAGAACTGTTTCAAGGCATCAAATATTTTACCATGCTCGATCAGGAGGGACGACTGAATTTGATTCTCCGCAACGAGGCGCTGAATAGCATGAGTCTGGATTAGATTTACCCTTGATTGTTCTGCCACGACCCTTTCAAGCGCTGCTATTCTTTCCGAGTCGGATAAGGTTGCATCGAAATCAAACCTCATATGTGATATGTCTTGAGCGTACGGAGGAGGGATTCCCAATGTAACTGGCACCTCAGAAACAGGTGGAAACGTAACCGCAGGTGGTATCGTAACCGACAACCCTGCAGTGGCAACAACCGTTGACTCAATAAACCTTGCAACGACCTCCGATGGAGTAAGAGTTGGAGGGGGCAAGGACACAATCTCCGGAGCCTGGAGCTTAAATGTAGTGGGTGGTATGCCAAAAGAAGATGAGGTAGTTACCACGGGAACATCCGTGGCGCTTGGCCCTGTAACTGGCAATGATGAAGGGACCATGGTCATACCAAACAGTGCGGGTGGAGTGAAACGAACCACTCTTGAGCTCTCACCAGCTCCCGAACCTGCACCTGTCCTTTCCCTTCTCGCTCTACGAACCAAACAATGTAAATCTTCATCAAAATCCGAATCACTGTCATCGGTGTCTCTCTTTCTCTTCCCATGAATCCTTTCTTGTGTAACTAAAATCCGTCTAGCTTCAGCCACATCATCATCTGAGGAATCAGAGTCAGCCTCCGTCGTAGCTGCCATTTCCACATCCACACTAGTAACACGTGCAACCGAGACCTGTACATCTTCCTCTGGATCAACACGTTCCATATCAAAGAATCCTTGGCTGCCAAAAGCAGCTTCAAGATCAACGTGTTCCTCCGGTGCCACAACAGGAGCAGCAGGTAAAGCTTGTTGTACCTCAGGCGGTGGTTGAGGTGCCGGATCCCGAAACTCGTCCCCACGAGCTGGAACATACTCTGGGTTGATCAAGTACCCAAATAATGGAGTATGTCGAGGACGGAGCTCAGGTTTACTCCTCGCACTTGATGATCTGCACTGGGCGAAGATTCGCTTGCTGACACTTTCCACATACCGAATCGGACGGCGCTGAGGTAACGAGGGGGCCACGTGATTCAAGATCATTTGATGGAATCTTGGGTACATTAAGAATCTCTCACGCGCCACCGCTCGTCTTTGACGGTCTATCTCGTAGAACACCATCTGACTAAAGCTATAACGCTTGTTGTAAGTCAGTGCAGTCATTGCCGACTGCATGGTCGCACCCATTCCATCCGTACCGGCCTTTCTCCCCGACATACACACGATCATCACGTGCATAAGAAAGCGCCATTGATCTAACAAGAAACCCTTGCGTCTCTGAGTATCCCCCAAAGGACCAGAATAGCCCATTCTCAGAAAAGCACCATCTCTGAATGGAGCCACGAAGTCTGTAAGGTCATTTCTCGTTTCATCCCCAAACTGCAAAGCCACCCTGATCTGCTCAGACGAGAACTGCACTACCTGATTGTTAACCGTTGCACGCATAACTGGGGGCTTGACTCGACAATCATATTCAACTGTCTGCCAGAAATCTTCTATGTTTGGCAAAGAGATAGGCATTGTTGTAGTAACAACACCGCTCGCATCCGGGTCCAGAGTTATGTACATGTTATGCCCCAGGAAAAACTGCCGATTGTTATCTCCTCCTTCGTCACCACCTGCACCACCTGCTCCCGCTACAGCTGCCATATCTGTAACACAAACTGTCTAAGTTAGAGAAACGTCGAAGCAAATCACAACTTCGCCTTTTACCATGAGCGAAGTTATGATTGTGTCTGTATAGGCGAAGTTAGAGAAAGGGCGAAGTTGTGAATAACTTCGCCTTTAATACAACTTCGCCTGATTACAGCTAAAATAATATATAAAAAGGCAGGCGAACGTTAATGTTAACTTCGCCTAACCACAACTTCGCTCCTTAAACAACTTCGCCTCTGATTGATTAAAATTAAAGGATAAGGCGTAGTTAAACCTTAGGCGAAGTTAGGAATAACTTCGCCTAATCTCTAACTTCGCCTAAACTGAAGCGGCAACAGTTCAGTAGGCTAAACAAAGTGTATTTTGGATAATTTGTCGATTGTGGACACTAAGAAACATGTTTTTATGAAGATCTAGACGATCAAGTCGGTTACGACCACGTATAAATGAGTTTAAAAAGTGGGTGTTGAGGGTTTGATTGACCGGGGTCCCGTATCGGACCAAAACAACATCTTATTAACGCAATCGACATAGATTATCATCTACACAACATCTACACACCTTATCACGGATTGAAATTGATTAATATGAAGGTTTGATTCACAAGATAACTTCGCCGAGGATTAACAGTTGATAAGTTCGCTGGTTTATGAAAAGTAAAAGTAAAAAGAGTTTGACTATAAGACTTCTTTATATACCTTCAATATTATACAGGCGAAGTTAGGGTTACCTTCGCTTACCCCTTAACTTCGCCTGTTTAATAAGTTCGTCTATAATTTCACAACTTCGCTTATATTAAAAGTTACACAACAAGCCCTTATAAATTGAACATTTTTCCATTAACTTTTAAAACCTCCTTTAAAGCGTTAAACTAAATATGATCAACGACCAGGTAACCAGGTATTAAACCATAATACGACCTAAGTAAAATCAAACATTGAGATAGAATACTCGGGATCAAATTTCAGTCTTGACAAGGACTTACATGTTTTAGAAAAGATCCGAACAGGAATCATACTAATTAAGTGACTGTCACTTAGATCCATGTTCAGCTGTATTATGACATAAAGAAACAGGTTGTAAGCAGGTAAATAACTTAGTATGGTTTTCATCGCTTCTGTGATACGGGTTAGGTTCAATTAAGCTCAAAATATAAATGGGCAACACATCAGAGATTGTGATGCCTCCTATCTATTCTCAAAGCTTATTTGGCTTTCCCCTAGTCACCCCGAGTTGGCCTCGACCCGTAGTGTCTGATTAAATCATATGTAGACTTCGATTATTAGAGTCTTCTTCCCGTTCTCTTTCTTGCATCTTGATTGAGAAGTATTAACATTATAAGCTTTAGAATGTCTCAAAATTTTATTTATTTATTTATTTATTTATTTTTTTTTACACAGCTTCAGAGTAGTAAACAACTGCAAGTCCCGAATGGATCACTGCAGTTTCTTGACACGCTATCTTCACGGGAATCAGAACACTCACGGGCTCGTGTATGACTGGGTAATCGCTTTTCTGCCTATCATTCGAAAAGGTATATATGGAGACATGCACAACTCTTAAGGATTTTCCACGTAAGATCAAGGAGATTTAGTTAGTATCACTTCTACTTTTACGCACCATAAAAAGCTACCATGACATACAATGACTGTTCTAAAGACTTTTAGGCCTAATAACTTCACTAGTTAAGCACACAGAATTAGTTTTTCTATCACTTTCCAAGGTTGGATCAATTTTCTTTTAAACATAGTAAAGAAACTTTTTACGAAGTAGTAGACTTGAAAAATTATTTCATCTCCCTAAAAATATTTTAAATTCTATCGCCCCGATCAAGTCAAAGTTTTCAGGTAAACGGCTATCCTGAGGATCCAATGGATCAGCTGGACCGACCACATACAAGTATGTGTCCTTTTAACTGAGTATGAACGACTAATTTTCAGCAAAAGAATAAAAACACATCATAAACCGCCCCGGTCACATTCAGTCATCTGGTTAATGGCTATCCTCTTACTCTACAGGTAGAGATGAGGACCCAACATATCTGAAGATATGTCCTTCAAACTGAAGCAACCGACATAATTCTAAGCGATAGTGACGTTTTTTTTTTTTTTTTTTTTTTTTTTTAACAAAGACGAAAAACACGGTTACTCGGGATTGATCATCCCATTTAGCTCAACAAGGTTTAGAAAACGATTTTTGTCAAACGCTTTAGTAAACAAATCAGCGAAATTATCTAACGAATCAACCTTTTCGAGCACAATTAATTTCTTCTCAGCACAATCCCGTATAAAATGATGACGAATGTCAATGTGTTTAGTTTTGCTATGCTTTACGGGATTGTTAGTTACTGAGATAGCAGCAGTGTTATCTATGCAAATAGGAGTATGAGAGAACTTCAGACCGTAATCGCGTAATTGCTGTTGTATCCAAAGAACCTGAGAGCAGCAGTTCGATGCTGCCATGTACTTTGCTTCACATGTAGAAATGGTGACTGAGGTCTGCTTCTTGCACTGCCATGACACTAATCTGCCTCCAAGAAACTGGCATCCTCCGGTTGTTGACTTCCGATTCTGATTGCATCCACCATAGTCAGAATCCGTGTAAGCGACCAACTCCAAGTCTCCCCCTTTCGTGTACCATAACCCCAGCTTAGGCTTGCCCTTGAGATATCGCAATATCCTCTTCACACCCTTCATATGAGATTCCTTTGGGTTTGCTTGAAAGCGAGCACAAAGACAAACTGCAAACATAATATTAGGTCTAGATGCAGTTAAGTACATTAAAGAACCTATGATTGCCCGATATTGGGTGGGGTCCACGCCTGCATCACTGTCTGAATCAGCACCCAGTTTATGGTTGACGCAAACTGGAGTGTCAAATGCAGTGCTGTCCTCCATCTTGAAGCGTTTGAGAACGTCTTGGACATACTTAGTCTGATGAACGAACATCCCATCTTTCTTCTGATCAACCTGCAATCCTAAAAAGAAGGTTAGTTCACCCATAGCACTCATTTCAAACCTCTGTTTCATGATGGCTTCAAACTCCTGACACATGGCGACTTTTGATGCAGCGAAGATGATGTCGTCCACGTAGACTTGAACCAGAAGAAAGTCTCTTCCATTTTTCTTAACGAACAGTGTACTATCTCCTTCCCCTTTCAAATTCATTCTCAAGCAAGTAATCGGATAGAGTTGAGTACCAGGCACGAGGGGCCTGATGTAGCCCATAAAGCGCTTTACTTAGCTTGTACACGTGATCAGGAAAGTCTGGGTCAGGAAAACCCGGAGGTTGCTCAACGTACACAACCTCATCGACTTTACCGTTAAGAAACGCACTCTTCACGTCTAACTGGAACACCTTCATCTCCTTGTGTGCAGCAAATGCCAAAAACAATCTAATTGCTACCAATCTCGCCACAGGAGCAAACACTTCATTGTAGTCGATCCCCTCTTGCTGATTAAAACCTTTTACAACCAGCCTCACCTTGTTCCTGATAATTATCCCTTTTTCATCTCTCTTGCATTTGAAAACCCATTTTGTGCCAATCGCATGCACATTTTTCGGTTTTGCAACCAATTTCCAAACCTCCATCTTCTCGAACTCGGCTAACTCTTCTTGCATGGCTTTGACCCACGAGCTGTCTTTTAGAGCCATTTGATAGTTCTTCGGTTCAATCTGGCTGATGAAGCAGGTGTACAAGCACTCGTTAATGATACCTGTTTCTTTAATACTTGTGTAAACACAAGTGTCCTCATTCAAGCTTCGTCTTGTTTGTACACCATCAGACAGATCACCTATCACTTTCTCCAAAGGGTGATATTTATGAACTCCTGTAGTCGGAACCGAACTGACTTGCAGATTATCTTCCAGGTTCGAAGATAGTTCATCAATGGGCGATTGTTGCTGAGAGTGAAAAGGATTGAAGAATTCGTCTTCAGTAGAGGCAGCAAGAGTGTCGACAACAGTTGACGAGGAAGGTTGACATTCATCGTACTGCGGTCGTTGCACAAAATTTTCTTCCTCATCATAAAGAATCTTCGTAGCTATTCTCTCATCAACTTCTGCACAATCCAAGTAAGGCAAATTAAAAGATTTAAAAAGCTTATCATAATCGAAAGCCCCAGCGGGTCCCGTGCTTGGTTTTGGTGATTTGTAACTTGTGATGTCAGTGTTACACACCACCTCAACCTTGCTGGTCGATAAATTAAAGACTCGTCTGTTGGGTGTCCCAACAACATATCCGACTAAAATACCTTCGTCGACTATCTCACCAAATTTTGAGTTCGTCTTTAAAATCGAACACGGGGACCCGAATGGTTCGAGACCATTGAAGTTAGGCTTTCTACCATGCATAAGTTCATAACATGTTTTATTCAATCTTTTAACAGTTAAAACTCGATTAAGGATATAACAGGCTGTTGCAACAGCTTCAGCCCAGAACACCACAGGAAGTTTAGCATCAGCCAGCATGGTTCTGGCTCCTTCAATTAGCGTTCTGTTCTTCCTCTTAGCCACCACATTTTGTTGCGGAGTATACGGAGCGCTGTAGTGGTGGTCTATCCCTTTCTGTAAGCAGAATATCTCCATCTGATAGTTTTTGAACTCTGTCCCATTGTCACTCCTGATGTATTTAACCTTTCTCCCCATAATATTCTCAACCTTGGTAATCAAGTTAGTTACCAACTGAACCGTTTCATCCTTTGTCTTCAGGAAATATACCCAAGAATATCGAGAGAAATCATCAGTTATCACCAAGCAGTACGATGTTCCACCTAGGCTTTTTACATTCACGGGACCGAAGAGTTCCATGTGAAGTAGGTCTAGGGTACTGACTATTGAATTGATCTTCTTGGTGTGATGAGGTTTCTTGTGTTGCTTTCCGTTTTTGCACGATAAGCATTGGTCTTCAAAGTTGAAATTTTTTAAGGAAACACCAAGCACCAGCCCATTCTTGACAATGTAGTTCATTTTTCGAAGATGTATATGCCCCATTCTTCGATGCCATAACTCGGACTCCGATTCAGTTGCTTTTGACAGAAGACATGATTTTTCTGTTGCTATCTCAGTCGACCTCATGTCCATTACATATGTATTCTTTTCCCTTGGAGCCTTCATCACTATCCATGCCTCTGGTATCTTGAAACCAGGATACAGTACAATCGCTTCATTTTTGGTAAAGTGCACAGTGTAATCTTTGTCACAGATCTGAGACACACTTAGCAAATTATGCTTCAGCTCTTCAACGAAATTCACCTTTTCTAACTTCATTTTACCATTAGTTACCATCCCAATTACAGTAATTCTACCACCACTCTCTCCAGCAAAACTTACTCTACCTCCCTGAACAGGTTTCCATTCGTGTAACAAATTCTTGTTATCAGTCATGTGCCGAGAACAGCCGCTATCCACAACCCATAGATTGTTTGCAGCCCTGTTCAACTGTTCCTGCACGATTAAAGCAAAGGATTAAAATCTAGGGACCCAAGACCTATTGGTCTTGGGTCGATTAAATCTGTTAAAAGGCATCCCGTACTTTGGCTGTCCAAAGTTAGTATTAGTATGATTTCTGTAAGTCCTAAAAGGATACCTTCTTGTAGATTGACTATGGGGCCATCCAAACCTTCGTGAATTAAATGAATTGTACCCAATGGTTTGGTTGTTAACAAAGAAAAACTGAGATTGACATCTTTGAAATCTTGGTTTAGTCCAATGTCTGAACATTGGTAAATTTGCGTTCTGTCTATTATAATAATTACGGTTTGGTTTATTCTCAGTTTTCGGATGCCTCATACCTCTGAATCTCTGATCTAGAGGGCAATCAGCAATCAGGTGTCCTATTTGATTACATATGAAACAACTCCTGTGTTCAACTTTCGTCTCAACAGTTGTTTTAGATGTTGAGGTTGCATTACTGCCCGTTTGTCTAACATATGGTGGGACATACGGGTTTAGTAGAGAATTCTTTTCAGTTGGTTTATGGTCCTCTCCACGTTTTAGTAACACTACCTCTTTTTTTGTCTCACTAGACTCGGATGTTTTGTCCGAATTTGATGAGACAGAACTAGGAACAAAAATCTTAACATTCGAAACAGGCTTACTCGTTTCGTTTTTACTAACTTCTGGATCTTTAATCGTAACCTTAACAGGAACTGTCTGACCAATTTCAACATCAACAGATTTCTGATTACTAGGATCATACGTATAGTTATGATTATAAGGTGGTGGAACTTCAGAATATCCAATTACTCCCCTTTTAACTGGGGAACGTTGATCACTTACGAGGTGATCAAGTATAGCAGAGGAATTTCTAAATTGCTTAAGCTTTCTGTTTAGTTCCACCACTTTCACCTGGTAATCAGCTATCTGTTTATCCCTTTCAGCAATTAGTTTGGTTTTCTCTTCTAACACTTCATAGCTAAGATCAATTACTTGTATTTTTTCAGCTAGACTGGCTTTAAGACTTCTGATACCTTTTTCGCTAGCTTTTATTATTACCGAGTAACTGTTTTCTCTAGTTTTAGTGTAATGATGATCTTCTTTTAATGTTTTAAATTGAGCATCCAAACTAACAAACTGATCAGTTATTGTTTTCAATTGTTCAGACAGATTTTCACATTTCGTACAAGGGAGTTTAGAACTTACCTCAGAAAGCTGATCGTTCACTTCTGCCATGTAAGCTTGATTTTCTCCAGTCACTTTCTCACTTCCTGCAGTTTCGATGTTCACCAAATTTGCATGTTCGAAGTCTTCCTCAACTTGTAGATTCCAGTTATACCCGCTATTGTGTCTAGATAACATAGCCTTATTTTCACTACCACCACCACTCTGTTGTGTAGACCTGTTTTGACTACGTTCTACTCTGTCATTTGTGCATTCTTTAGCAAAGTGGCCATTCTGTTGACAGTTATAACACCGGACTTTTGACTTATCAAAACCTGGTCTTTCACCAACGAATTTTCTACCAGTCTTCTTCATAAACCTTTTAACTCTTCTTACTATCATTGCCATCTGCCACTGCAGATCCATCTCTTCTAGATCATCAGCATCAATCTGATCATAGTCTTCATCCAAAGTTGCGGGATCGACTATTTTTCCTTTGATGTAGTTTTCATAAGAAGCAATGAAAGATGCATCGAGAGCAAACTGCTGTTCAGCAGATTTAACACTCATGGGCATCTGAGAGTATTTGTTGTTCGGAACACTTGAGGAAAAACTACCCTTTGTTGCTTGAGGTTTAGAAGCATTTCTTCCACCAGCTACGAAACACACATCACCATCCATGTTGAGAGTTACATGACCTTCATGAGTTGAGTTAGCGCTCGAGTCTCCCTTTGAGTAGTAAGCAGATGATTCTGACTTTGAACTTGAACTTGAATTAACTTTCGCACCATACATTCCCGGATCTTGAACCTGATCAGTTGGTGTCTCTTTTCGAACCATGTTAAGTTCAAAAGTTCGTAGTTTATTGACTGCTGTTTCCAAGTCAATGTTGGCAAACTCTTTATCTTCTCTCATCAAGACAGTGTACATTTCCCATTTCGGTGGGAGAGCATCAAGAAGTTTTTCTACGATCTCCTCTTCTTTGTAAACAATGGAATAATTGCTGAGTTCGGTCATCAGGTGATAATATCTTGTGATGATATCATCAAGTGATTCATTCTTCAAATACTTGAACACCGAGAATTGGGTTTTGAGTAGCTTAATCTTGGATGCACGTATCCCCACATTACCTTCATATCGGTTTTCAAGCGCTTCCCATAGCTCTCTGGCGGTTTTATATTTTCTGAAGGTGTGAAGAATCTCTTGTGGAAGAGCCACTGTTATCGCAGCATGAGCTTTGCTTTCAGCCTCATACATCTTCTTTTCTTCCTCTTCCATTTTATTGTACTTCTTAATTTGGTCACGACCCTCAAACAAGGCCGTTGGTGGAATGTATCCATCTTGAATGCACACCCACATCTTAGCATCTTGATATTTCACATACTACTCAAACTGATCTTTCCAAGCCACGAAATTGGTTCCCTTAAGCATTTTCGGTGCCTTAGTAGCTGAACCTGCTTCCACCTCCATTTTTACCAGTTCCGTAATATTTATGGAAGTCATCTTTTATAGAAGTAAGAAACGAAAACACAAAGAAACCCAATTTTTTTTTTAATTTTTCTGAACAGTACCAGTAGGCGAAGTTAAACTTAACTTCGCTTAAGTCTTAACTTCGCTTGATTTTTCAACTTCGCTTTCTTCTCAACTTCGCCTGATTAGGCGAAGTTGTGGATAACTTCGCTTAAGTTAAGCAAACTTGTGAGGTAGGCGAAGTTGTTAATAACTTCGCTTAACCTTATATCTTCGCCTAAACCCTACAAACAGTGGCGGCAACTTCGCCTGATGAACACAACGTTTTTGCAGGTTTGATTTTGATGTTTTGCGAGGTGTGCGAAGGTGTAATGGGTTGTTTTTGGTGGAGTGAGGTGAGTTAGACATAAAAACTCGGTATTACAACGTAAACTCGTCCCGCGAATAGTCGAACGGAACGATTTCTACACCCGTGTGATAATCCCGAACCACACAATCACGAGAAAATGCTTTGATACCAATTGTAGGTTCCCAGCCGGATCTACACGGAAATACCTCGTTCTACGTAGGTGCGGAATCCCTACGTAAGACGATACGAGTGTAGAATCGATATACGTTAAACACAAGCAAACACACGTTACAATAACCAAAGAACACGTTGTATTGCAACTAATAACACGTGATATATCAATCACCGATTACACGAACTGAACAACTGATTACAAACAAGCCGTAACCTAACACTTATATCATTCGACAACTTCGCCTAACATGCTAGGCGAAGTTGTCACTAACTTCGCTTGTTCCACAAGTTCTCCTATATCAGGCGAACTTGTGAGACAACTTCGCTTAATCATAAATACAAAACATACTAACTCGATTACAGACACTAGATACTTAACTACTGACATCATGCACCAACACCTTCCTTATCAAGAAACCCTAAAATGATTATCCACTTTGTATGATTCATTTATATAAATGGAAATCTTTTGAGTAAATCTTGTGTGTGTTGATTACCTTTGAATACTGTTTAAGCAACCATATGTTTGTTATTGATTCCGCTTTTAACAAACGGTGAACTTTCTAAATATAGCAACCCGTCATTAACTCCCTTGTCAACACATCTATTTGTGTGAGTTATGACATGATTCGAGTAAGATCCAGCTGAAATCGGGGACCTGACATAAGGTTAAATGTTATAATTGCCAAGAATTTGGTCATTTTGCTAAGGAGCGTGATAAGCCGAAGAAGGAATACAATGGACCCTGATCTCAAGACAGAAGTTCAGGAAAGAATCTTACTGAGATGAAAGATAAACCTTCTGGGGGGGGGATCTTCAAAGGCTGTGGGATCACAATCTTTACTAACAGTTGAAGGGATTGATTGGAATCAACGATTGTTGGGAAATGACAATTAAGCTAATCTTGCAATGTTTGATCAAGTGGAAAGTTTTCAAGATGCTAGTGGATTAGGATTGACTTCTGAATTTGAAGTTGAAACCGAATCAGACTCAGATGTCTCATGAAACATGCAACCGACAAATTTTGCATGCATGGAAAAAATCAACGAGGTTAGGCCTTCATCTGCTTCTGTTAAGTTATCAGAAAATGTGTCATGTTGTGATTGTATATCTATTAAGTCAAAAGTTGACTTAATTAATACTCAAAATGATTCACTAATGAATGAACTTGCTTCAATCAAGGATACATGCAGACAATCATTAGAGTCACAAAAGAAATCTAAGGATAAAATTGAGGGATTGTCTGTGAGTAATCATGATCTGAAAGCAGAACTTTCAGTGTAAATGACCATTAATGAAAAAAATAGTTTTAAGAAATTCTCAAATAAAGAACAAAAATTACTGAGCTTGAAAATGAGGTTTTGGAGTTGAAAAGCAAACAAGACAAGTTTAGAAATTCATTCTTTTTGTTAAATGAAATTATTGAAGAACTCGGTAAACAAAAGGGTTTTAAAAACGGTTTAGGCTTTGTTGAAGTTCCTCCACCATTACATGATAACTATTCCCAAAATCCTTTTGCGGGAAAAGAAGAAGTTGTAACTGAACCAGTCATTCATATGGAGAAACCAAAGCAAAGCGACAAAGAAAAACTCACTGTTAAAACTTCAACTTAAGAACCACATATTCAAAGCAACAAAGTCTTTGTTGAGAACGTCATCATTGAAGATGTTGTTGAACCAGAAATTGTACACAAGGAATCGAATATTCCACGTTCGAATCACATTTTGTGTGAACCTTAAGAGTTTGAGAAGGCTGTGTACAGTTCAAGTACATTTAAAGTGAAAGAGACTAAACAAGCTAAGGTTAAAGCTAAGAAATCAGAAAAAACCAAAAGTTTCTGATGCGGATTTGATGTGTTTCATCAATCCAGCTCCTTCTAATTTAAAAACCAACGTGTGTTTAATTTAGAAGGTCTTAGCAAAGTATTCGCTGAGAAAGACATTCCACTTAATTTGATCAAGCCTGAGTTGATCGAAAATATCTTTAACAATGAAACTTCAAAGATACAAGATCTTGAGCATGCATTCGTTAAATCCAAAGTATCAAACACAACAAGTCCATTGGTTAAAGCCAAACAATTGTTAAAATATATCAATAAAGTTCAATTTGTTAACTCAGCTGGAGCTGACACGTTACATAGTTTCTCTAATTGTTCAATCCTTGATTTTTATATTAAAAAGAAATATGTTACATTTGATGACTTGAACAAAGTGCATGCTTTTGGTGTTTCTCATCAGCCTTCTGTTGCACCAGTTTCTGTCAAACCGCAATGTGCGTTCATTGATATGAGAACATGCTTCTTATGTGGTGAACGAGGGCACGTTTTAAGAAACTGTGGAATGAAGTAATCACTTTTATATTCATCCGTTTATCAAAGAACAATGCAAACCAGTTCCTTTGGTTAAAGAAATTCTGAAAGACCCATGTCTTGTGATGATAAGACGCACATCATGTTTTCAAATGTGAATCCACGCAAGGTGATTCATGTTGATGAAATCAATGTTAATTTAAAACCAAAATTTTTTCCTACGTAACCAATGTGTAAAAACGTGAACACAAATGTAGTTCAAGCTGCATACTTGAGACTAAAGTTAAAAAGGACTGTGACTTGTTCACAAGTAGCTAAACCACATTTGGATCCAGTCAGTATTAAATCTTCAAATGAAATTAAAGAGGTACCCAAGACTGAGGCCTGGGCTGCCTTTTTGAACTAATCATTTTACCTTTATGTTCAGAGTTTATCCAAGACTATATCTGGTGAACACTGGATTATGGATAGTGGATGCTCTCATCATATTACCGGTAACATTGACCTACTAACCAATGTCAAGAATATTCAAGGGGGTTATGTAGCATTCGCGGGTAATTCTAGGGGAATGATTATAAAGCAATGAAATGTTTCGAATGGTAGTATTACATTCGAGAACGTAAATTATTGTGATAAGGTGAATCAAAATTTGCTGAGCGTGTCTCAGATTTGTGATAAGAAGTATACCACTGTATTTGCTGACAAAGAGTTCATAATACTCAAACCAGGCTATGTCATTCCAAAAGACATGGTTGTTATGCGGTCTCCTAGGTTAAATGATATTTATGTACTTAATATGAGTACTAAGGTATCGACTAAGACTTCTGTTGAAACGTGTTTTGTCTCAAAAGCAACTGAGAAAGACTCGATTATGTGGCATAGGGATATGGGTCACATTCATGTCAGAAAGATGAACTACCTAATGGAAAATGATTTGGTGGATGGGGTTTCCCTAAAGCATTTCAAGCTGACCGATCACTATGTTGCATGAAATAAGGGTAAACAGAAGAAAAAGTCGCACCCGTCTAAGTTAATTAATTCCATTAATACTCCTCTGGAATGAATTCATATTTATTTGTTTGGTCCTGTGAATCATGAGAGTATTTCTGGAGATTGGTATTGTCTAGTTGTCACCGATGACTATTCGAGGTACCCTTGTGTGTTATTTATTTTTTCTAAAGATCATACACCAGTTCTTGTCTAAAATCTAATCACGAAGATCGAATCACATCATAAAAACAAGGTGAGACGTATTCGGAGTGATAATGGTAAATAGTTCAAGAATACTATATTGGAATTAATTTGTATTCAAAAGGGAATCCATCGAGAATATAGTGCTCCATATGTACCACAACAGAATGGTGTGGCTGAATTGAAGAACCGAACATTGATTGAAGCAACAAGAACAATGCTTGCTGATTTAAAGTTTGCTGTCCAATTTTGGAATGAGGCCGTGAACACTACTTGCTACACGCTTAATCGTGTTCTGACAGTTAAGAAGCTAGGTAGCACGAGTTACGAGCTTCTGTATAACAGTAATCCTAATTTAAAGTTTTTGGAACCTTTCGGGTGTCCTTGCACGATACTGAAAGGAGATGCGGGAAAATTCAAAGAAAAGGCTATCGAGGGTTATTTCGGGTGTCTTCAACTTTACTTCGGGTTGTGTTGAGGAATGGTATCATGTTGACTGGCAGAGTTACACAACACCTCCTTCCGACAAGGGTCTTAATTGGATGTTTGACTATGAGAGTTTATTTAACTCGCTTACTCCCATAGTTGATCTCCCTGATGAAGAATTGGTGCGTGCGTGTTTGGAAGATCAATTTTTTTCCAGACCAAGGGCTTTGACTTCTAATTGTGATAATGTTCTACAAGATGATTATCAAGATACGTTTGATGTTTTTTCTATTTCATCGGATGATGGTCATTTTGTTGATTCTTTTTTAGTACCGTTTCTTGAAACTCATGTGGCTGGTTAATTATCTCATGATGCTGAAGAGAATCTCACTAATTTAACTGATAATGTTGTTGTGCCTGAGAATCCGACACTTCGGATTCACACGTATCATCTTCAGGACAACATCATTGGTGATCTTGATGCTGGTGTTCAGACACGTCATCAGATTGCTAGTTCCAACGATTCTAATGTATTGTGTGGGTATGCTGATATGCATTCATCGGGAATTCGTCTTGGGTAGAAGCTACGCAAAAAGAGTTGCAACAGTTTAGTCGACCGGGTGTGTGGGATCTTATTGATATATCTGATAGAGTAAAGAAGTGTATTCCGACCGAATGGGTCTTTAAATGTAAGAAGGATGATCGTGGGGTCATCGCCAGAAATAAAGCATGATTGGTTGTGCAAGGATTCACTAGCAGGAAGGCGTAGATTACACGAAAGTATATGCTCCAGTTGCATGATTGGAGGCTATACGTATATTTTTGGCCTATGCAGCTTTCAAGAATATTAAAGTTTATCAAATTGACATCAAGAGGGTGTTTCTCAATGGGGGACTTCATGAAGAGGTGTTCGTGAAACAACCTCCTGGTTTTGAAGATCCGGACTATCCTGACCGTGTTTATCGATTAAACAAGGCGCTTTAATGGTCTCCACCAAGCCCCGAGAGCTTGGTATTACATGCTTGCTGACCATCTTACGGATAGTGGCTTCAACGGAGGAACTGTGGATTGTATCCTTTTATACAAGACTGTTGGAGAAGATTTGCTCCTCGTTCAGATATATGTCAATGACATCATATTGGGTTCTACAAACGACAAGTTGTGTAAGGATTTTGAGAAGTCAATCTAGACGAAATTTAAGATGAGCTCGATGAGGGTGATGAATTTCTTCTTAGAGTTGCAGGTTCACCAGTTTGACACTAAAATTTTCATACATCAGACGAAATATGTGACCGACGTCTTGAGCCAATTCAAGATAACTACCGGAAAAGCCCCTCCAACGCCTCTACCCGTGGGTCACAATTTGTCACCGGACGAATTAGAGGTTACCGTTGATCCTACCCTATACTGTTCTATGATAGGTTCTTTAATGTATCTCAATGCTTCTCGTCCTGATATCATGTTTGATGTTTGTTTATGTGCCAGGTACCAATCGAGTCCCCGAGTGACTCATCTGGCGGTGGTTAAACGTACACTTCACTATCTAAGGGGTAATCCTGACACCGGGTTATGGTATCCCAATGATGATAGCTTTGATTTCATTGTGTGTTCCGATTCAGACTATGGAGGATGCAAGATCAACTTCAAGTCAACTACGGTGGGTTGTCAATTTCTAGGAAGCCGGCTTGTTTCCTGGCAGTGTCAAAAGCAGACAATGGTCTCCACTTCAACCAGACCTGCTATTAACAGGTTCTTTAGATCCAGCAACATTTGCGAGATTACAGTTTGAAGTTTCTTACTACTCCCATATATTTTGATAACTCAGCTGCTATTTGTATCACGAAGAACCCCGTGCACCACTCTAAGATGAAGCACATCGAAATTCGATATCATTTTATCTGTGATTGTTTTGAAAAGAAATTAATCGATCTGACGAAGGTGCACACGGATTTTCAGAAAGCTGATCTGTTTACCATAGCTTTCAACAAAATTTGCTTTAATTTTTTGCTTGGTTTAAATGGATTGAAAACTCTTACTAATATCCTTAAGCTCGGATAATCACCTTTTATTTTGTATAACTTTTATTTTATTTTGGTTATTTTAATATTTTGGTTATTGGGGGAGATAAAAGGAAAAAAATACACAATACAAAAATATTGTGCTTTATGTTTGTACCGAGAAAAACCAAAAACATTCAAGTATTTCATAAATACAATAACATTAAAAAATTCTCCTTAAAAATGATTTTTGAAGCAAAAAAGAGAAGATGACAGTACATTGATCATCTAGTCCCATATCTAGAAAGAAATAAGCTTAAAAGACTGTGTGTTTAGCTGCATTGGTAGGTCTTAAACAAACTACTAGAGTAAAGTATGTGATATAAACATAAGAATTGCCAATTTGAAAGAGGTGTTAGTCTCTTTCAAAAGTCTCGGTAATGAAGGAAGAAAAGTAATAGCCTGTCATACTCAAGCCCTATGTCTGTTTGATTGCCAATAACAAAACAAAGTTCTAAATAAAATGCATGTAGTTTATGGTTAACACTTCAACGGTGTATGGTTTATGGCCTCAAATCCTTTATTGATGGGATGCATTCGGTTTCTGGACACTGTGAGTCTTTATGCGGTTTATTATCTGGATATTCATAATATGAATATTTCACTTTCTTTAAGAGCGAAACCTAAGTCAATAAACTTGATCACTGTTGTACTTCGTACAAACTCATTACTTAATCCGCTGTGAGTCATACATTGTTCCTCCCTTGCATGCATCTTAATACCAGTAAGAAACGGACCCCAGGGGATATAATGTCTGTAAGCCAACAGATGAACTCGTGCATACTCATTCACAGTCAAGGAAGCTTGGTGTATTGCTTGATAACGGGGGTATACCTTGTAGTGGGGATTATGAGCTTAGATTGCTTATTCAGTTATAAATCATAAATTTTTGATCTTGAGGCATAATGGTTAAGTCAAGTTAGGGTGACATGGTAAAAATCAAATTAAGACGGAATCGATATTAGAGGTTGATTGTTTCTAATAATATGTGCTTTAATTGAAACTAAATCATATCACAAAACACTTGAAACTTTGTTCTAAGATTTAAGTGGACAACAATATCAATGACCGACTTAACACCAGTCATAATAACGCTGAAATTTAAAACTGAGGTGGAAGGGTGACTTAGTCAATATGATTCTCTGCTCGACTCACAAAAATATTTACTGCTTTCATAGAATAGATTTCATATTTTCTTAATTTTAATTGTTTTTAATTCGAAAATATACAAAATCCAAAAATAACAAAAAGATTTTTCCATGTTTTTATTTAATTAATTTATTTAATTCTTTTAAGTTAGTCGGCTTTAAGTTAATTCAGTTAACTTATGTGTTTTGAACGCAAAACACGTTAAGGTATTACATTTTACCCTGAGCGGTAAAGATTTTTAAGGTAAAGTTTATCGGGACAAGGGTTTCGATGCATTATTTAAATCTAAAATTTTGTAAATGACCTTTTTTCATTTTTAATTTATTATTTAACATAACATTCATTATTTTAAGAATAACGAATGGAACCCATTCGCTATTATTAAGAATAAAGAATGATGGTCATTCGGATTTTAAAACAATAATGAATATGCTTATTCATTAACTTCATTCGCTTCCGCTACATTGATAACGTATGACCACATTCGTCATTTATAATGACAATGAATGAAGCATGAATCATTGGTGATTCATTTGGAAAATTAACTTAAACTTGATTCGTTAACTTTGGGTAACGAATATGACTCATTCGTTAATCTTGAATTAACACATGAGTCTATCCATCTGCATAGGGTTGCATGCATATCTAACTGTATATAAAGAATAGTAGGTGAACGAATCGCCTCATTCGTTCACCTCGTTTATTACGAAAACAAAAAGAAATCCTGCCAATTTTTGTCCAGAAATCCGATTTTCATAAAACCAATTTTCTTCGATTGAGTGATAATCATAAGGTAAAAACGAATCAAATGTGATAAAGTTCGTCAAATTTCGTCCACATTTGCAAGTTTAATATGTCAATTTATTAATCGAGTTAATGTATTAGTCAATAGTATTAGTTAAACATGATGTTTGGGTCATTGATTGATTAGGGTTACTCAACGATGTCATTCCGAGTTTGTTGATATAACTTGTGTATAGATTCATCGTCGTTCATGGTTTAATTGAAATCTGGATGCATGTTGACTGTGAAAGTTCTTTCAATTTTGACCTTGACTTTGGATAGTCAAACTAAGATAATTATTGGTGCTTATTCGTTATAATCAATGAATGGCTGGTCATTCGTATCTAGTTGATACGAATGAACACATTCGTTGAATCTCAATAACGAATCAACCATATTAGTGTGATTTTGTAATGAATGAACCTCTCATTCATCTTACAGATTCCATGAATGAAATCATTCATTCAAGTACATTCATTATTCACTCACTCGTCATCGTGATCTAACGGATCTGTCCATTCGTCATAATGAATGAAGCCATTCGTCATAACGAATGTGATAGAGAATGATACTTAAACAAAATGCATTTTTCATTAAGTATTAATGAGAATTTGATTTTCAACCTAATTAAGTTCGGTTTTACTAATATTCGGGTTTTGTGATTACAGCAATGGCTGACGAAATTATTCCAGATGCTCCAGCACAACATAATCCTATCATTCAAGAGGATCCTGGTGTTCCAGATGCTAAATCACAAGTTGCTACACATCACGTACAACCTCAAGTACAACAACAACAACAACAACAACATGCACCAACTGCTCTCGAGTTGGCTTATGGCAAGAAACACAATATATGTGCATTCGTATAGTAGAATTTAGCTGATCAAGACTTATTTGGAGGTATCATTGCTTTCTTACATAGATCCCGGATCTATTATGCTATAACCGCTAATGTCCTAGTACATTTTAGCATGATCCGACTGTTTTGGGATACTGCTAAGTATGTGGAGTCAGAAAACCACATTGTTGCTATCTCCGTTACCCACGCCTCCTGTTATATCGATGGCAACTTCTCCTACTACAACAATAATGTTGATACAACCTTAGGCTTTATCTTATATTAGATTTACCCGTCCACAAGGTCCAGTGTAGTTTGTACCTCAAAATTTTACATATCCAGCCGCTTGCACAGCAAGTGGATATGCTACTTAGTTTGAGTCATCTGTATGAGAATCTGATGGCAGCCGAACGCCAGTAGAAAGACCAGATGTTGATGAATCAACGTTAGTTGTGAGTTACATCTCCTATTGCGAAAAGGGGAAAAAGGAACTCCGTGAGATTGTTACGTCTCTAGAGGAGAGAATAAATGAACATGAGGATCTTATTATTCAATTGACATGTAAAGAAGATGCCTTGAAGAAACTGAAGAATGATAATGAAGATAAGGATCACGATGCTGCTGGTTCAAGTGGAAGTGAGCCAAAACAAGCTCATGGTTCATCTAAGGCAGGTACGAGTAGTGGTGCTAGAAATGATCGACAGATGGTAGTTTATTAAAACACTACCAATGCCATGTCTATCGAGTCGATTAAATCCAACACCATATTATTTATGGATTATAAGAAGGGTGTTATGATGAGTACCGCTAATGCCGATGAGATCTAGGAGGGTGAGTTCGTTCATCATGCCATGTCTCGTGATGATCGACAGATGGTAGTTTATTAAAACACTACCAATGCCATGTCTATCGAGTCGATTAAAGCCAACACCATATTATTTATGGATTATAAGAAGGGTGTTATGATGAGCACCGCTAATGCCGATGAGATCTAGGAGGGTGAGTTCGTTCATCATGCCCTGTCTCGTGATCAAATTTCTTTGTTGTTGGGGTTTAATGATGAAGAAATTGATGCGTTGGAGACAGAGGAGGATGTTGACGTAATTAACGATGAGAAAGTTTCGTTTGATATGAGTATTCCACATGGGAATATGTCGTTTATTTATGAGGACGAGGATATTGAGATCGAGGATGTAACAACAGAGAAGTACCATGATCTTTACACACGTTCAAATGTAAATCAGGGTGTTTCATTATTTACTATAGAACATATCAAAGCTACCGAAGATCATCTGGAAAAAAGGACAAAGATGAAAGATAAAGTATCAGAAGAGGGATCGAGTTTGTTGGATCCTGATGCTGAGGGATGGTTTGGGAGCCACAACAAGTCCCTAACCTCTAAGATCATTGAAGCTTATAGGTATGTGGACCAAGATCACTAGTTGGATTTCATTGCATGTGTCAAATCAAATTAGAAGACCAAATTCAAGGCCGTGCCAACCGTCAAAGGTGACATCGTTTCTTGGTTATATGATTCAGAGTTACGAGTTTGTATCATTAAGTGAGAGAACATCGTTCAGTACTTTCAATATGTTATTGACGTTCTCTCAATGCAGAGGTGGGATGTGCGGACTCTCGCCAATTGGCCTTTCATCGACCATGGTGAAAATCAACTAGGCGGATGGCTTCACCAACATCTACTCTTTGAGGTTAACCACGGGTTTAAAATTTTTAAGTTGCAGGTTCCAACCAGTATCGATGAGATTGATCCTAAAACTGGTTGGAGGAAGCCCGTGTTAAAGTTCAATCCGCCAAAGACAATGAAGCGAGTGGCATTGAAGACGTTTCCCTCAAGATCTTCACTTGTCATTCAACCGGTGGTATTGCGACAACCGTACGGGCGAAGAGGTTACTGTTTTGGGAAAAGGGCGGAAACCTAATTTTATACGAGTTATATATTCTATGTGGCTCGTTAACTTATCAGAGACGGGTAATGAAGTGTTGTTCGAGAACATGATTCTTTTTTCAAATCATGAAGACTATGACCGCGCTATGCAATTACAAGGTGTTGTTTGTGTTTGTCGCGCATTTGGGGTTCATAGTTGTGCTGATTGGAAGTCAAAGAGATTCAAGTAATTTTAAGACAAAGAGCACAAGACGAGGGGGTGTTTGTTAGTGCACGGTTTTGGTCGTCTCGAGTCTTTGTAATCGTTTGTAATTTATTATTAATTTAGTGTAATTGAAAATTAGTAATTTACTAGTCCCATTCGTTATTGTAAAGGCTCATTCGTTAAGGATGTTTAATGAATGAGGCCGTTCGTATTTAACTATGTTCATTCGTTAAAGATGTTAAACGAATGAACATATAATCGTTATTATTGTGTATCTTTAGTCATGGAATGTTGACGACTAGGGTATAGGTATAGCGAATGAGTCATTCGCTATGCCCATTAATATACTTATGTAATGAAGACGAATGCAGGCCACTCGCTACGGAATGTGTAACGAATGGCATTCGTCTTCTATATATAGACTGATTCATTCTACGTAGTTTAACATGTGTTTAAGTTTTATTCTCTCATGCCGTTACTCTACCCAATTTGCTACTCTACAGTTCGTTCACCATAATATATTACCTAATCACCTACATATATCATATAACTAGATCCTTTTATCAATCAGTATGATTTGATTAACGTATTGAAGCTTATAAACGTTCTCACAAACTTATAATCCATGTCTTGAAGGGTCTACACGGCGTTGTCACACCCCGACTTAAGTAACGGAATATGTTGGCGTGTAACGTGTAGATAGGAAAGTGGCTCATAAGACACTAATTAAAGCGATGGCAATTATTTAATTCATTATTATTAGAACAATCACGCAATTACAATAAATGAAATCAGTTACATTTAATACGCTTATATTTTTGAATAAATATACTAAGGTCAACATAATGTCTTCGATCTTGAACAATATCAGCTACTTGTACCTGTAGCATGTATAAATATAGAGTTTGTGAACACGAATTTGGTGAGAATAGCTAAGTTTAGTTACATACGTTCATACACACACACACACACACATATATATATATATATATATAGGTAAATCACAAATTATATGTAAATGGTGAGCATTACAATTCTTATGAAAATGTAAACAACTAAATAGATGTGGACATGTTCCTATTGATACAAAATCAACATATTTGGGTAAGTCTATAAACATAGTAGATGAGGATGTGATACCAACCACCAAACATAAAATAAACACTTAAGCACATAGAGCATAGTCATAGATCATGAAATCATCATACATAAACATATATTGAATTGTGTTTGAATAGATGCGGTAAAAAAAACTATAAGTAACGTAAATAAGGTATACATGTTACCCCCAAAATGAGTAAAGGATAAAAATGGGTATGTAACTCACCTGAAATAAGGAGTACGTTAACAAGTTGACGATTTCATTGGTCACGCGAGTAATTCCCGACAATTTATCCTAATTTAAAAGTATGCTCAAAGTAAATATATTAATGAGAATAAAAACCAAGACATGAGAATTGGGATTTATAAATGATTTAAGTTCGTTTAAGCTAGTACAAAGTATATTTGGTTTTAATATCGTAAAAGTGTGATAAAAATCATAATTATTTTAGATATTTTTATAAGTGATTTACAGTTTGTAAGACTCTGTTCCCGGTGCCCTACATTGGCATTGGATTTACTCATAAACACAGTTATAAATATCAGAGTTAATTTAAACTTTCGTGAAAATAATAAAAGTCAACCATTCATTACAAACATTCAATACTTGTATTTAAAGCATAACATAAAGTAGCTTATTAAAACATCATGACAAGTCTTCTTTGGATGCCAGTCCCTTCAAACCATGCCATGTGTCTGCCTTTCAAGCCAACTGCTTCAATCTATTTACCTGCGTGCATACTAAGAGTCAGCTACGCTGAGTGAGTTCTAGTTAATCAGGTAATGTACAATACATTCACATACTTATACATACGCATCCGAAGATACATATTATATAACCTGCTTACATTTCTTTCGTACATACATAAGTATATACTTTCTTTCTTTCTTTCTTCCATACTTTTATATTAAATCTTACTTTACATACTTATATGTTTTACAGAACATTATGCCCTACTTCCTCGAGTATTGTAAAGATTTATAATTCTATATAAAGTTACACGTATATATATTCATAGATGTATATAAGTTTAGATGAAAGAAATTTTATTTTGAGTGGCTAGAGGTGATCGGTTTGTTAAATGATTGGAAATAATATTGTTTTGTATTTTAAATTAAAAGAAAGATGATGTGCTGAAACACGGTCAATAAAAACCTAACCAAATCTAAACACTCTAGTTATTAATTTATAAATCTAGACTCTTCTAATGCTAGACCACTAGACAGACAAGTGTACCTATAAACCGTAGTAAAGCTTAATGAAGTCCGGATATCGAACCCAAAGGACATCAGCGACACCTAAACTAGACTTTGACTCAACTAAACTGGATTTATTGTTTTTTGTGTTTTTTATTTATTAACTATAAACTAAATAACACTTAGACTAAAACTGACATGGAAACAAGACACGGAAATATAGGTTTGGAACTTATATAGGGGAAACACCTACCTAGGCAAGGAATTCTACAATTAAGACCTGTAACCGGATTCTAAAATTATAAAACTATAGGAATAACCAAAGTATGCTAGATCACCTCCCGGTCTCACCTTAACTAACCATGCTAATGTACCCAAAGACTAAATTACATCTCGGTCTCTCAAATCACAAAACACCCTAAGGCGTGAAGAGGTATTCTTATTGAATTCAGTTATAATTCGGATTTGTAAGAATCTAAGAGAATCTAGGGTAACTTCCTCCCGTGCAATCACCACCCAAACCCGCTAAAGACCATAACAGGCGACACATAATTACCTCCCGATCTCTCAAGTGGTAGAATATAAGTTATCGCTAAACTCTCAATCACCGTTCCTTTGGAATACGTTAACAATAGACCGTAAACTAGTTGTAAACACATAGTAAACAACCTAATATGCATCTATACATGAAAGAGATACACAAAGACGCATAAGGAACAGTTAATTGATCATAAATTAATACAAAATATGCACATGCATCACAACCAAACACAATAAAAACTTTACCAAGGCATGAACCAATCAGTAATAATCCAAAACCGAAATAAAGTGAGTCTAAAATGTATGCATCCTAACCCAAGTAGTATAACAGATTAGCCGCTCATAATAATCGATGAAACAAAGATACAATAAGTATTTCGGTTCATCAAAAAAGAAATAAATAAAGTTGAGCTACTAGCTTGCGAGTTTATATTAATTGACCTGTGTGCCTGCTTGCTTCTTTATTTGATTTCCAGCCGTGAATTTATTGAGATCCTAGCGAGGGAGCTTGCTTGTTAATTCTTTTCTTCCTTTTCTAGCTTTATAGCTTTCGAACCGTCGCCTCAACAGGGAGCTTGCTTTAATTTTTCTTTTTTCAGCCGACCCACTAATATTTTTTTTAGTTTTCTTATTGATTTCACTTGTGTATTATACTGTCCCGACACACATAAGCTTTGAATTGGCAAGCTAATTTTGGTGCAGCCCACCATTTCTCTTGATCTAGCAAAATATAATACTATTGTGTACGTTCACTTACCACGTATTACCTGTTTGTTTACCAATGTGTATCATATAATTAGAGATCAACCAGTTATTTAGTGAAATTATTTTTGTTTTTACTATTCAACTTATGTTACGTTTCACTATTTTTCCATTTGGCTTATATATATATATATATATATATATATATATATGGTTAGTATCATTTAAGAACTCTAAAAAAGTTAAAACTCTTAGGAACTCAACATAACCAAACATTTTTTATTTTTCTTTGTTAACATTATTTAAGAGTAGTTTTATCATATTTTATATAAAAAAATTTGATTACATATATAAATAACAAGTTTACATATGTGTAAAGTTTATGTACTAACAAATTTACATAGGAGTAAACAAAACATAGATATGTATAAAAACTAATTTTCAAAATTGTAATCGTAAATATAGATATAAAAAATGATAAAGTTACACTCAACTAACATTAAGATACAAATTTTTTTTATAAAAAACATTAGTTTTCAAGGGTTTTTTCGAGTTCTTAAATAATTTAACAGTTCTGTAATGATACTCATAATATATATATATATATATATATATATATATATATATATATATATATATATAGCAAGGTTAAAATAAGAAGTAAAACTATCCTAAAAAGTGTAAAAGTGGTTTTTACCCTTAAAAAATAAAACACACCGAACAAAAACCACACAGAACTAACAAACAAAAACACACCAAACAAAAACACACTAACAATATCCACCATCAGATGATCACATCCAACGCCCGATATTACTTCTCACACTTCTTACAAATAACTCACTTCTTATTCTAACCCCACCCTATATATATATATATATATATATATATATATATATATATATATATATGCTTCATTCTTTTGAAACTAGACATATACAAAAACCAGATAAATATAATAAGAACATTGAATTAATAAAAGAAACCAATCAGCTGTTTTTATTGTTGAGAGTTGATTTACTCGCTTATCTCAGCTTTAATAAAAGTACTCTGTTTCAGCTCGTGTAATCACAAAATCTAAAGTCCAAATATGCGCCAATTAAACGAATTTTTCATAAAATAAAATAACTTTAAAGCCACTCAAAAGTGTAAGAAACAGTTGTAATATTTATATATAATTTAGCTAATATTAAATATCCCCACACTTAAACCTTTTTCGTTCCCGAAAAATATATAATGCAATGGAATCAGAATTCAAGACTGATCTTTAAAACATATAGGTTAATTTAAGAATAGATAAACGCAAAAACTACGATTGCCGATATTGTTGTCCACTTAAACCCAGCACCAGCCTATCAAGCCCCCTATCATATTTAACAATTAAATTCTAGTTATTTCAATAAACCTATGGGTCTCACGCCTAAAGAGTTACAGATCTGCTTACCCCCCCCCCCCCATCTCAAGCATAGTCAAGACAGTTTAAAACCGGGTTAATGCAGACTGGTTCAACCAATCACCGTAAGCTAAAAATCCTTTAATGGTAAGAAGAAAATACACTTAGATGGAAATATGGATGATAGGTCAATTGAGGTCGTATGAGCATGCCCTAAATATTACTGGACTTTGTCCTATGTATTCCCTAAGATTATATTTATCGACTAAAAACATTGAGTCCCAATAGTGTATCCTCAGAGTTACCATCACCTTGGTAACACGTAAACTCTCTGTCCCGTCTAGTATGTGCATTTTGGCATCTTTTTCTATTTTTAAGAATGCTTCTTTAACATTTTCATTACATAACTTTCTCATGTTTTTTTTTCGGTCCAACTCTTGGATTACTTATAACTTTCATAACATATTTTTTTTCATTCTTTTTTTTGGTTGTGCACTTAGGCATCTTTAACCTAGAAATATAACTAATGACTAAGCTCGTATAAAGATGGACACTGTGGGACGCCACCAATCGTTATTTACTTTCATTAAACAGAGTGGTGTGCTAGTTTAAGTGCATTTAACTCTTACCACCAAGTTAGTCAGATTACGGTAACACTTCATATGCCTTATTGAATTTTCAGCTTCACTACCCCCCTCAAGATAAGAACCCACAAGGTTTATGATCTATTAAGTATATTAATAATATTCAAGAGAAACTTTTCAAAGCTAGTTGGGGCTACCGGCGCATTCCAAGTCTAGTGCGTTATCTTTATTTAATCTCGTATATAATAGTAGTTTTGAAAAACCAATCTCAAATTATTTTATCATTTTCCATTATTTGAAAAAAATTTCGTTAAATATTCGGGACATTTTTCACACTTTTTTTTTATATTTTTTGGATTTATTATTATTATTATTTGATTTTTTTTTTGATAAAAACGTCCATTTCCCACCCCAATACTTAAATGTAACATTTTCCTCAATGAGACAGGAAAAAGACAAAAAAATAAAACAACATTCAAATATATGTAAAGTGGAAAAGACTCCCGTGTTAAATATGACGATATGCCTCATGAGGAGTGTTCTGTGCCATTCAATTCGAACAAAATCTTCACACTCCAGTACTCTCTACCAAGCTGTCATTTACGAACGAAAGCAACAATCAATAATCAAATAGCCTCCCAAAACTTGAATCAAACCCTATAGAATCAACCATCCAATAACATCTCTGAAGCAACTTGAAAGCAAGCAAAGAAACACCAACACAAAAGAGAAAGAAAACCAAATATAAAAAGAAAATTTATTGTCGGGTTGCCTCCCGGGAAGCGTTGAGTTTACAGAAGAGTCTTCAGCCGGACTCACTCCCGAAATCCCAATCAGAATGCTTTTCTTTTATCAAACCCTGGTCTAACCCATTTAGTTCAACCCGTTCAACATATTTAATCAAATAACATATAGTGAAACTAAAAAGCATTTTAAAACATTCAAACTGGTTAGACCGCCAATACTTAAATTTACTCGGACCAAACCTAATACGTGGCATATAATGAGGAAAATGGTTATTCTTTCATTACAATGTTGTCCTATAATTCTTAATCTACCATTTTTGAACCCTCAAAACGCGTTGATCCAAGCATTTTTGCTCCCTATTCCATGTCTTCGTCGATTTTGTTGGCGATCCACTATCTAGTTCCTCCACAGAGCTGCTAAAAATCATATGATATGGCGACCCAAATCCCACAATATTCTGATCCTCTTCTGTTGCCACTTCCTCTTCATTTTCGTTTGTTGAACACTTGATCTCCATTGTTGGCTTCCCAATGATTAGAGTCTCTAAGTAGATAAGATCACGAGCAGGGTAAAATTCTTCATGCTCTTCTTTTTCATTTTCCATCTTGTCAAGTGGCTCCTCAATAACATTTTCAATTAGATTCGTGTAATCAGGTTGCTCCAACTCCATCTCTTCTATCATGCCATCATCATCATCATCATCATCATCATCATCATCATCATCATCATCATCATCATCATCATCATCATCATCATCATCATCATCATCATCATCATCATCATCATCATCATCAGAAGTCATCATTCATTGGTTCTGCTTCATAGCTCCAAAACATGGGATCCTGATCGGTAGATCTAACTTCTTGTTGAACCGAAGATGGGACTAGCTTGTCCATTATCGTCTCTGGTTTCAAAGTGATATCCTCATACACAACATTATCCTCTTCATAAACGGCTTCCTGTCCCTTGTAAGAAAATCTCTAAATTTGATATCTAGAATCTAACTCGTCTAACCTAGCTTCAAATGCCTATATCTTATGGAGTCTTTCTAATTCTATCAACTCATCAAGCCTGGCTTCCATTGCCTCAAATATTTGGACTCTTTCTATTTTGATTAACTTATCAAGCCTGGCTTCCATTGCCTCAAATTTTTGGAGTGTTTTACGTTCCTCTTGTTTGGCTCTTTCCAACATCTTCGACATAAAATACTCCTAAACTGACTCGATGTATTAAACATAATAACTATACTCGATAAAATAAAACATAAACTAAATTATCTTAAAAACGACTAGACACGGTAAATCTAAGACATGGACTCACAAGACACACCACAACTAAAGACACAAAAAGACCAATTAATCAACTAAGTTCCATCAAAGCTAGTTTTGCTATCACCTAAGTGTCCCCAAAAAACGACACCAAATACTTGATGTGCTGAAACGCGGTATATTAAAACCTTACCTAATCTAGATAGTCTAGTTTTTAATTTATAAATCTAGACTCTTTTAATGCTAGATCACTAGACAGGAAAGTGTACCTATCGACTGTAGTAAAGCCTAATGAAGTCCGGTTATCGAACCTAAATGACACTAGCGACACCTAAACTAGACTCTGACTCAACTAAACTAGATTAATTGATTTTGTGTTTTTTTATTTATTAACTATAAACTAAATAATACTTTGACTAAAACTGACATGGAAACAAGAAACGAGCGAATAGGTTTGAAAATTATATAGGGGAAATAACTACCTAGGCAAGGAATCCGACTAGTCAACTTGTAAACTCTCGGAATTGGATTTATGATCTGTAACCGAATTCTATAATGATGAAACTTAAGGAATAACCAAAGTATTCTAGATCACCTCCCAGTCTCACCTTACCTAACTATGCTAAGGTACCCAAAGACTAAGTTACCTCCAGGTCTCTCAAATCACAAAAAAACCCTAAGGCGTGAAAGGGTATTCTTATTGAATTCGGTTATAATTCGGATCCGTAAGATTTTAAGGGAATTTAGGGTAACTCCCTCCCGTGTAATCACGACTTATGCTAGAATAGATATAGGGGTTTTATTGAGCATATAATTCCGATCATATTCCATATGCAAATTACCTTGTATGAGTAGGAATCGAAGGAGAACGAGAAGCCAGGTTTCGGCCAAGAACACGACTTTGAATTGATTAGTAACGACTTTGTTTACTGTAATTGATATAGATTTTAGGTTCATTATGTGAAGGAGAGTTTGCGGGACGGTTTTACTGAATTTTTGCCTCATATTTAAGCTGTAAAAAGGTCGGGTCAGTCCATGTTTTGATTAGTGGAAAATTGATCCAAGTCGATCGAATTAGCCGTAAATTAGCAAAGTTACCATATAGATGATTCATGTGTTGGACAAGACGTGAGGAAAAATTTTTAAATCCGCGTTTGACGGCCTAAATCATGGGTTTAAATCAAGTAGGGGGTGCGGTCAGTGTTGACGACGTTGAAAGGGAGGGAAAAAAGAGAAAGGTATTGTAATATTTGCGAACTGGTCCCTGGGGTTTAGTTACTTGATTAGTGTAGAGGTTAAAACATACATAAATGATATTTATCGTACCTTGTTTACAAATAAATGAAGTACGAGGGACGCATAACGACATTAATAAAATAATAATAAAATTCGATTTTTTTATTAATAGCAAGAATCATAATAAAAAAACTAAATGGGTCTAGTTTTTTTTTTTTTGTTGAAAAGTAACGAAAGTTATAGGGGTTTTCTTCTAGCTTTTCCATCCTTCATTCTACATGATAGTGCTCGAAACGTAATATTTCGAATTTATCATGTATTTCTCGGTTCCTTTGTTCCGCCACCATGTTGATGTTTACTAACTCGTCCATTTTATCGCGTAAGCACATGAGTTCCTAAACTACATCTATAGTCACCTATCTTTCTCTCACATAACTTGGCCTCCATCCTCCCCTATTGATGGTCAATTCCTTAGAAGGAATGTATGAAAAGGGGTATGTTAAAAGAATGGGAAATGATTGTCATTTATAGGTACGCAGGAGGGCAACACACAAGGCCGTGGTGATATAAACAAGGACGTGTTTGGCGAGTGACATAAGTTCCAGTTTCAGATAGTTGTACGATTGCAGGAATGCTGAGTTGTTACAATTTTAAGGTGACCATGACCCTTGTTGGTCTAAACACAGCTGTGCTTAGTCGTTTACCAAGATTTTTTGTATTTTCTGTTGTATAATTGTCTTGGTTTTGGATTGTCGGTTAAGTGTGTGCAAATCTTACCCCTTAAACATAAATAAATTTCATTCCATAGAAAAGTCCTCGGTTACATTAGTTCTAAAAACACATAAAATAAAAACACATAAAACCAGAAAATAACATATAGAACCGGGTTAAGCCCATGGTCTTAAGTACACAATCCCTAGAGTCCTCAATAAGCAAACCAGAAGATGTAGGAGAAGGGTCTCCAAAGCCTCCTTCTCCTGGTAGGTTCCCGCCAAAAGGATCACCTCCATCTAAGGATGGTGGTGGTGGTGGTGGGATGAACCCTAGCCGGATGGACTGGATTTGGATTAACTCATTGATTTCACGGAGCTTTGTCTTCAATTCTTCCACAATCTCGGTTAGAGCTAGGTCTCTTTTCTCATTATGCATAAGCATGTTGGTAAACTGGACAAATATATTAAAGGAATACCGACCCCACCCATGGTGAGCTCCCTTTGGGTGGGTGATTACACCATAGAAACACACACAATAAAAACTAACAATTAAGTCCTATTTATAGCTACAACCAAACTTTCTTGAATATTTCCTCCCCCAGTCAATATTGTCTTTATTTGGTTGACCATAATAATTCAACGGGTTTCGTTATTTTGATATCATAAGTCATATTTTGGTCTTACGTCACCCCCTTGACTTATGATATCAACATTTTTATCGACGAAAACCCAATCAATATTGACTTTATTTGGTCAACTAGAAGAATAAACGACTTACTAGGCATGAACCGGCTCCACATGATTAGATAAAGAATTAAACATATTAGATATATACGGTGGGCTTACTAACCTTTGTAGGCCCATGCTCCATCTCTTGTATTTCTAAGCCTAGTTATTAGACCCAATACTTTTAGGCCCAACCTAAGCCCAACTCATTGTAAAACCATTAATTAGGGCTAAAAAACACAAAGCTTTCAGCCGCCATCATTTTCAGACCACCGTGACGGCTGCCAGAAAATTGATCGTCGAAGACATCACCGCCGCCGGCCACATTCAAGAATAAAGTTGAATTAGTTGATTCGACCCGCTCTAATACCACTTGTAGGTCCCTAAACCGGATCGACAAATGAACGGACTTTTTTCTATAAAGAGATCGAGACGGGGGTGTGATATCATACCATTGATGAATAATTTAGAGATAATATAGATAACGAACGATCTTGTAATAAAAAAATGGATATATATATATATATTAAAAGAATACGGAACCTACCCAAGGTGAGCTCCCCTTGGGTGGGTGATCACGCGATACAAACACACACATAAAAACTAACAATTAAGTACTGTTTATAGCTACAACCAAATATTCTAGAATATATCCTCCCCGTTGAAGATAAACGCGTGCATCGAAGCTCTTTTCTTGTATCCAAATTTCTCACCCACCTTAATTATTTTCTTGAACATAATATATATTAAATGGGTTTCGTTCTTTTGATATCATAAGTCATATTTTCTCCTTACAATCACACCCCTGACTTATGATATCAATTAGTTTTTCCGAAGAAAAATCCATATCATATTGACTTTCTTTGGTCAACTCTAATAATAAACGATTTACTCGGCATGAACCGGCTCTACATGATTAGATTAAATCTTAGACATTATAGATAAATCTAGTGCCTTACTAACCTTTGTAGGCCCATACTCCATCTCTTGTATTTCTAAGCCCAGCTACTAGACCCAATATATTTAGGTCCAACCTAAGCCAGATAATTTTAGAACTCATAATTAGGGCACAAAAAATCACAATGCTTTTAGCTGCCATCATCTTCAGACAACGGTGACAGCTGCTGGAAAATCGATCGTCGAAGACATCAACACTGCTGGCCACATCCAGCCTCCAACACCACTCACCACCACCAAACACCAACATCACTCATCGAAAAAACGTCACTGTCAAACGAAGTCACCATTAATATTCTAAACAACACTCATCATTGTCCCATCATCTTGCCGCCATTTAAGTATTACCATCATCCATAGGCATTCAACGGTGATGCCACAACCACGAAATAACCTCTTCCCTCACCTACTTCCGTTAATCTCCTCCATCTCCGACCGGAAAATCGTTGAAAAAAAATTCCGGTTCCATAACATCCTAAGGGTTGAAGTCTAAAAACCATATTCCAGCATTATCAGCCGCTGGCCACCATATGCCATCTGAGGTCATCGGCCATCGTCTTCATGATACAACTGTGATCCATCACCACTACGCACCACCATCACAGATCACCAGTGACCAGTTCCATCGCCGGAAAAATTAGCCGGATCTTCGGCCCACCGGAAAACCGACCTCCTACAACAATCAGAGATAACCGACACTCACTGGATACAAACTAAATATCGGAGTTTGATTTATACATCTCTAATCTCTGGAATAGACTCCAGAGAAGACCCTTAGGCTCGCCGGAATTTCAGCGCATGAAGGAACCGTATCCAACCTCCCGAAATGCCGGATCTACAAATACGAACTTCTAGCATGATTATTTCCAACTTTATTTCCAAGATCTTCAAAATTTATTTTCAAAATTTCAACGGGTCTTCAAGAAATTAACATCTAGGTTCGAGTAATCACGGAACTAAAACCCGAAGAACAAGAATAAAGTTGAATTAGTTGATTCGAGCCGCTCAGATACCACTTGTATGTCCCTAAACAGGATCCAACAAATGAATGGATTTTTTTTCTAGAAAGATATCGAGACGGGTGAGTGATATCATACCATCCATGAATAATATAGAGATAATATAGATAACGAACGATCTCGTAATCGCAAAAATGGATATATATATATCAAAGGAATACCGACCCCTCCCAAGGTGAGCTCCAATTGGGTGGGTTATTACATAATACAAACACACACATAATAACTAACAATTAAGTCCTATTTATAGCTACAACCAAACATTCTAGAATGTCTCCTCCCCGTTGAAGCTAAACGCGTGCACTGAAGCTCTTTTCTTGTATCTGCATTTCTCGACCGCTTTAATTATTTGCTTGACCATAATAAATTTATCGTAAGTCATATTTTGGCCTTACATAATTTTTACTCTTCAGTTTGACTTTCTTGTTTCAAGACTCTTTGACTCGAATTTTCTCATCGTTCCTTTATCTTTCCAGGTAATAAAACATGCGTTTTACATTAATAAAAATAAAATCCATCAATCAATTTTACAGGTTTATGGAGTTTCGTGGGTCAATTTGATCCCGACGTGTTTAGGGTTATATAAGTTAATTTTTGTATTTTTTTTTATCAATTATCATACCTTCTGTTCAAAACTATCTTTCAGACCAGATACCTTTTATGTTTGCCATTAAATTTGAGTGTACCAACCAGAACCTAACTTCAGATTCGAAGTTCAGATTCTAAACAATATCAGCTTGCTTAAACACTTAAAATCTCATAACTTGAGTTCTATTTATCCCTTTACTGTGATTCCATTGGTATTATTCTCAGTTTTAATCCTACTTTATTTTCTTAATTTTTTAGGTTCATTCTTGTCAGCAGTGCGCTAAAGTCTCAATCTTCGTTTTTCTTTTCTTATTATCACTAATCTCACATAAATAATGAGGTGAGTAATCTCTCCCTTTTTTCTATTATTTATAAACAATTTGTGGGGAGTTTATGCATACCATTCCAATAAGCTTT
This sequence comes from Bidens hawaiensis, assembly GCF_021521415.1. NCBI lineage: Eukaryota > Viridiplantae > Streptophyta > Magnoliopsida > Asterales > Asteraceae > Bidens > Bidens hawaiensis. The sequence goes on from NW_027491674.1 coordinate 775,995, forward strand.
TACATAAATTATAACAAACAAATCATTTTTTTCTATTATGTTGTGATTCAATTATGTGTTATGTGTGAATCGCTTAATTGTTTAGTTAATGTTTCAATCAGGTCCATCATAATACATCTCATCGAATTGTGTTCGATTACTCACGGTCAACTAGCACCACTATTTGTACTAAATTGTATTACACACTTGAGCATTGATTTATTACTTTTCTTTATTGTATATATAAAATTTGATGATTTACTCGCTCAAAATGTGTTGTTGACAAATTATTGTATTTTTAGGCATATAGTAGGCGGTATTGAATTTTGCAAGTTTGAATCTCGTAGAATTAGACCTTTAGGATATCAACTAATAATAATTGTTTAGTTAAATGATTGTAATGTGTATTGTGTTTATTTATGAATATTGTAATATGTATTGTGATTAATATTTAACAAAGTAATATTAATATTATCTCTTTTAATTATATTGGTGTCTTGCGAGCTATGAGAAATCAGTTCGCGCCGCCCCCAACATTTCCGCCTTAGGTTGAGCTGTGAAAATTTGTTTCCTACGTCACGTAGTGCCACGGGATGGATAAACCAAAATTTTGATTTCTGACATTTATGACACTTGAACTTTGAATAAATGCGATATTAAGCTAAAATAAGCTAGTTTAAGGTCTACTGGCTTGATTAAACACGATATAACAACATAAAATAAGATAAATGCCATAGATACTCAATAAATACGTGGTTTAATACAGATTATCCGAATAACAAAACCGGGCCATGTATGAAATACCAATACAAGAAATGGAAAACACAAATGTTACAGTATTCTCTACTTTTGGGAATTTCGTCCTGAAATTAGAGAACAAGCCGTATCAAAAAGATGTGGATACTTGGTCTTCATTTGATCTTCACGTTCCTAAGTAAACTAGGCACCACGTTTAGATTCCTAGCGAACTTTGATGGCTTTGTTTAGTCATTTTATCCTTATGATCCATAATTTCCATGGGTCTATCAATAGCCGCATAGATTCATCAACATGTACCTATTTTATCCTTATGGTCCATAATTTCCATGGGTCTTTCAATAGCCGCATAGATTCATCAACATGTACCTCATAGAGGGGGATACGAAGATACCTATCGCTGTAACACCCCGGCTAAAGCGGAAAACGCCCGGGTGCGACGTACAGATTGCCCAAAACACATGTGACACTATTAACTGACAATATTATCATTATCTCATTGACAATTCAAATAACAAGTACTTTTACAAATAAGAAAAATACAAGGAAATAAACAAGTCAAACACTTTATTATTGATAATCCTATGTGTAGTGTCTTCGCTTGTTTCATCCTCTAATAAGCAAACATGTAACATATGTATAATATAATGTCAACTAACTTAATAGTTGGTGAGTTCCCACAGTTTTTTTATATAATAGATAAAAATTATACAATTCCATAAAAACTCGTGAAAAGCAAATAAGGTCCTTTCCAATTGGGATTATGCACCAATGTACTCGGTTAATGAGGCCCTTTTCCACTCATAACAACAAGGTCTCGAGTGCAAAGGGGGGTGGGCGTATGATCATACTATATTGAAGTAATCCATGATCAAGTAATATTGAGTAAGTTACAAGTAAGCACACAAATCCATGTATGAATTGTAGTTTGTAAGAAAAATCATAAACAATTGGATTTTTGTAGAATACATATGCTACCCCCAAAACAATAAAAGAGTAAGGGGGGGGGGGGGGTTCGAGAAACTCACATTTGAAATTGGTAGGACAAATTGGAAACGAAAAGCAAAGCGCGTTATATGAAACCGAACGATCGAATATCGCGAGCTAAAATAATAAACAATATAATTATTAACTAAATAATGGAAAATAAAGGTTGGTTTTAAGGTTCATGCATTATTGTTTATTTATATACCTTTACTTATTTTATTGTATTGAAATATTAAAGTTTAATGGATTTGACGATTTATTATAATAATATTATTTATAAGTTATATACTAAATTTGTCTATAATAATGTTACGGGATTCTAGTATTACCGGTATATTTTAGTTTAACGATTGACGGTTTAGATTTTATAAAGTTACAACAATATTATATTATTTATATATATTACGAGTTTTAATAAAGGGTTCGGGTTTGTAAAAACTGGATTCTTGGATCAAAATGTTAAAGAAACATAAAACACCTATTATTTAACTATAAAAATGATTTTTGTTATTTTATAAGAATTTATAAACATATAATTGATTTATTAAAAACTATTAATAATGGTTTTTAAAATAAACAAAATATATATGCAGTGACCCAGGTTTGAACCCGGGACTCCATGGCCATATCTAACATACACAACCAATGGACCAATCTGCCTTTTGTGTTATAAGATTTAAAACATAAATATAAATATAACAATTCCAGTTCATCATCTTCTTGAACAAACCCTAGATTCAATTCTTCCAATCCGTTCCAGGATTGTTAAATTAATGTTAGGGGTTTTATTATTCGGGTTGAAACTAAACTAAACAATATAATAATCACCTTGGATGATGCCGGAAAGATGGTGGACGGCGAGTTGGCTGAAGCCATGATATTAAGAAAAATTTCGAGATTTAAAACTGTTTGTTTGTGCAATGTTATGCTCGAAAAACGTTTAGGAGACGATTATCGTTCTATTTATAGTCTCAATTGCATTTATTGGTGTTTAATTCGAGTTAATTAGGCTGTTGATTATCGTCCGATCGGTGGCGCAATTAATACGAATTTATTAGTGCGTAAATGATGAAATTAATCATGAATTAATGTTTATAATTAGTGGAGAGATCGTTTGGGAGGATTAACAGATTAAAATGAAGTGTAAATGGGTGATTTAAGGAGTCGCCGGCGCCGGAAATCCGGCGACCGGACTTGCGGTCGGAAAAACGAGGTAAGGGGTGGGGACGGGATCTAGGCTGGGTTGATTAATATTATATATTATAATTAAAAAACAATTTACATTATAGCCCCTAGACTTCTCAAACCTTTATAATTTGTTTTTTTTTAACTTTGTTTACTCTTTAACTCTTAAACTTCATAGTTATACCTATTTGATTAAAAACTTGTTATATTTTGTATTATCTTTGGATTGTTTACTTTTTATACTCACATAGTTTAAACTTGATTATTTTTTTAACGTTTAAGGCTCGAAGATTCGTAGATTGAATGATACGAATAGATAATGAACATAAACGAACTTTAAATATTTGAATATGATATAAATTGTTAGCTTTCAAAAACAAGTACATTGAAATGACAAAACGGGTCGGTTCAATAAAAACAAATACAAATACGAATACGAAAAATTGAAAAATGTCACAGCATTCCCTACTTTTGAGAATTTTTCGTCCCGAAATTAAGTGGAAGAATCCGTAACGAAAAGATGAATATACTTTGTTCGCATTTGATCTTCTCGTTCCCAAGTGAATTCAGCGCCACGCTTAGATTCCCAACAAACCTTTACCAAAGGTATACAACTTCGTTTAGTTTCCTTGTCTTTGCGATCCATTATTTCCACCGGTTTCTCGACAAAGTGCATTGTCTCATCGATGCGCATTTCGTCGAGTGGTACATGGAGATTTCCTTCAGCAAGACATTTCTTCAGATTTGAAACATGAAACGTCGGATGTACGTTAGAAAGCTCTTGAGGAAGTTCAAGTGTGTAAGCAACACTACCAACACGAGCAATAATCTTGAAGGTCCAACGAAACGAGGAGATAGTTTGCCCTTCTTGCCAAAACGAACACCACCTTTCCAAGGAGATACCTTGAGAAGGACACGGTCACCAACATTAAACTCGAGAGGTCGTCGTCGGTTATCGGCGTAACTCTTTTGACGGCTACGAGTGGTTAAGAGGTTTTGTCGGATTTGAGCGATCAAATCAGTGGTTTCTTAAACAAGTTCCGGACCGGTGATTTGGGTTTCACCAATTTCGTTCCAACAGATAGGTGATCGACATTTACGACCATAGAGAGCTTGGAACAGAGCCATACCGATACTCAAATGGAAACTATTATTGTACGAGAACTCAATCAAGTGAAGATGATAATCCTAGTTTCCACCAAAATCCATGATACATGACCTAAGAATGTCTTCTAGCGTTTGAATCGTCTGCTCGGATTGTCCATCGGTTTGAGGATGGTAGGTGGTGCTAAGATCCAATCGAGTTCCCAACGCATTTTGAAGTGATGACCAGAAGTGAGAAGTAAAACGACAATCACGATCGGAAATGATACGCAAAGGTATACCATGACGACAAACAATACGCTGAACATATATATGAGCTAGTTGATCAACCGAATTTCATTGATCTGGATGAAATGAGCAGATTTAGTCAAACGGTCAACTATAACCCATATACCGTCATGTCGGTTTCGAGTGGTCGGAACTTTAGCGCAAGTAAGGCATTTTCCCACATATAACGCGATGTCTTTCTTCATACCGGGCCACCAAAATGTGGTCCGTAGATCAAAATAAATCTTATCCGCACCGGGATGGATGGAATATCAAGACTTATGAGCTTCGTACATGATGAATGTGAGAAGATCGTCATGATTAGGAACCCACAAATGATTGAGGTAATACAACAAACCATCGCGCTTAGTTTCAAGTTGATTCTCGACACCACAGGATATTTCATCATGCATATTACCCTCGGTGATAGAGACATGTTGGGCTTCAAAGATACGAAGTTGGAGATCGGTTTGAACGGTCACACAATGAAGCAGAATTGATTTCACATGGGTCTTTCGACTAAGGGCGTCGGCTACAACATTCGCTTTAGCAAGATGATAGCGAATTTCGCAGTCGTAGTCACTACGTAGTTCGTCCCATCATCGTTGCCGCATGTTTAGATCTTTTTGGTCGAAAATATGTTGAAGATTCTTAAGGTCGGTGAATACCACGCACTTAGTACCATAGAGATAATGTCTCCAAATTTTCAACGCGAATACAACAGCACCGAGTTCGAGATCGTGCGTTGTATAATTCTTTTCAATAACCTTAAGTTGTCGCGAAGCATATGTGATGACTTTACCTCGTTGCATAGGGACAAAACCAAGGCCTTGGTTGAAAGCATCACAGTAGACAAAAAATCCTCATTGCCCTCAGGATGTGCAAGGATCGGTGCATCGCAAAGAATGCGTTTTAGAGTTTGAAAAGCTTCATCTTGCTTTGACCCCCATTCATAAGGTTTATCCTTGTGAGTTAGTGAGGTTAGGGGCAAAGCGGTCTTGGAAAAATTAAGAATGAAGCGACGATAATAAACCGCAAGTCCAAGAAATGACCGAACTTCGGTAGGAGTGGTTGGAGTTTTCCAATTCTTAACGGCCTCGATTTTGGCTAGGTCAACGTGGATACCCTTTTCGTTTATTATATGCCTTAAGAACGGAATTTCTTTCAACCAGAACTTGCACTTTGAGAATTAACATAAAGTTTATCCTTCCTTAAGAGATCAAGGACAGAATGAAGATGTTTCTCGTGCTCGACTTTGGACTTGGAATAAATAAGAATGCCGTCAATAAAGGCAATTACGAATTTATCTAAGTAAGGTTTTCATACGCGGTTCATGAGGTCCATTGATGTGCGAAAATATATATATAAATAAAACACAAGTCGCAACTAAGCTTTAAAAACCAAACAATCTATCCTAGTTCACACAAACGGCAAGTGTACCGGTCGCGTATAGCACAGATGAAGAAAGTCTGGATATCGAACTCGAAGACACGTGAAAACGTTTATAATCACTAAACTCTAACCAAGACTCACCAAAATATTTAATTGATTTTTTTAAATTTAATTTAACTACTTAACTTAACTAAATGAAAACTTTTGACAAAACTTCGGAAACTTTGACTGCAGTGATAAAAACGTCTACCTAGGTAAGAATCATATTGAAGGAGATGACAAGACAATGGATTGAAAACTCTCACGACACCGGTTCTAAAGGATGACACAACTAAGGTTCGCTCAAGAAGGTCAGATCACCTCTCGGTCTCACTAACAAACTCTAACTTATTTTAGTTGATTTTAAGAACAAACCGGGAAAACAAATTATTAACGTGTTCTAATACCGACTCACCTCTCGGTCTCACCGACACACTAGCCTAATGGAAACGAATACTATGCAACCAAGGATAGAGAAACAATTCAACTTAACTTAAACTAGACCAACTAATCGCTCAAACACCCAAACCCAACAAGAACAAAACCCGCTCTCGCGCGATCTTAATTCTAACAAGTAAAAGTAATGAGACGAGTTTACTTTTTATCACCTCTCGGTCTCTAAGAAGGTATTTCACAACTGATTTTATTTTATTTAATTTACCCACTTATCCCTACGGTTGTACACCCCGCAAATAAACCCTAAACACAAAGTAAAGAGCCTTAAACATGCAACAACTAATCAAAACCGATTCAATTAATTAAAGCACGAGGTTATTAGGTATAATCAAACAAAACACAGCCACCAAACACAATCTAATTTACTATTAAATTAAACTTTACATTAACAATTTAAGCCATGATCATTAATAATCCATATTACTAGTCAAAACCTAACAATATTCATCAAACCTAGGTAGAACAAACAAGATTAGCTACTCATTAATTTTGGACAGCCATTAACATTCAAGTAAAACAACATAAACATCAACATAAACATAATCAAACTCATTCAAGATCCAAGAATAACTAAATCAAAGTCAAACAATCAATTACTTGCAAAACAATCCAAAGAAAAAGATCAATTCAACTAGTTAGGGTTCTTGAACAATAAACAAAGTTTAAAGATTATTACTTAGGGTTATAGGGCTGAGATTATGGATGTATTTGATGCCTAGAGGCTGCACAAGAGTCTCCTTGGTGTTCTTCTTCCTCTCCATCCGTCACAGCCACCACAGCCGCCAACTATTCTTCTTTTTCCTTCCTTATTTGCTGCTGCCGATCGGAACTCTTGAAGGAGTTAGGGTTTTTTTTTTAATTTCGGGATTTAGGCTGTGTTATTGGCTGAAAACTAAATTAATTATCTTAATATAATATTATGTAAGGCTTCTAACTTGTGGGCTTGGGTTGGGCCTTGAGTTGTAGCTTTAAAACTTGACCAACAAGGCCTCTAGAATCTTCCAAATTAACTCTTTTTTCACCATCTTTCAGAATCCTACAATTAACATTTAAACTTTGTAAATTATTGCACTTAACCCCCAATACTTTCATAAAATAAACAATTAAGCATAAAAACCATGATAAAATCATAAGAAAAGTAAGTGTGTTTTACTACACATCAAACATCCTCACACTTAAGACTTTTTCGTCCCTGAAAAAGATTTGACTGCAGTTGGATCAGAATCGGAAAATCAAAGTCAAATCAAACATATAGGTTAGATTTTAAAGCTCAGAAAAACGCAAAAACCGCGATCATCGATATTGTTGTCCACCTAAACCCATGCCTTAATCTTTACCGGGACAAATAAGATCCGACAATAATATTACTTAGTGGTTTACACAATTAAGACCCGCTTATTTTCAGCTTTTACCGGACCAGACCACCCCAACTTGACTTAAACCTCAAAATTAGCAGAATTAAAACTTTGTTGCTCAATATTTATGAATAGTTAAGACGATCAAGGGTATTGTTTATCCACCTAAGCTTAAGCATCAAAGTCTACCAAGCAGCCATTAGATACGATTAAGGTTCAATTTATTAATAGCTAGTGTTCCCCACAACATGACATACCCCCGTTCTCAAGCAATACCCCAAATCCATCACCATAGGTGAGTATGCAAAATTTCATCTGTAGGGCTTACATGTAGCGTGTCCCTTGTGGTCCGTTTCTTAATGGTAATGAGACGCGAGCAAGGGGACCCCACATGGCTAACAGCGTGGATGATCAAGTTTGTAGTGTATTTGTACTTTTGTACTTTTTGTGATCATGTTTATAGACTTATAAGGGTTTGCTCTTTGGCTTTATTTTAAATATCCTCAACCCCACTTAGGAATTGTGAATACCCAGATAAATAGATTGCATACAGACCCATGGTCTCCGGACCCGAAGCATCCCATCAATACAGGATTTAAGGTTATAAAACCATACGCCAATGAGGTGTAAAACACTAAACTAGCAGTTTAAGATTTATATCACAGGCTACACGGCATACTCTAACGTTAAACCTACCCAAGCATCATATGATAACGTATTCAAATTTTTAAAACTCATGATATTTCCACTTTTTCATACCAAAATTTGAGGCTTGAGTATGGCCCGACCTTTCATTGCTTATTTTCTACGGACAAAATGCTTTACCCACAAAAGATTTCCGTTTAACCGTTTTATCAAATTTGCCCTTTCATTTTCAAGGCTGAGCCTACCAACACATCCCAAGTTAAGTGCGTTTTCTTTTATTTATCTCATATTAGTAGTAGTTTGAAAAACCGATTTCCGATAAATATCATCATCTCCTACTTTAATGAAAAAAGAAACTAAAAACAAGGGACAATTTTTTTTTAAACAACGTACGAAAACGAAAAACAAGTGAAAACTTTTTATATTTTTTTTTAATTTTTTTTTCTACAACTAAGTAAAATAAATTCCCATCCCCACACTTAGAACGAAATCGTCCTCGATGAGAACAAGGAAAAGAAATAAAATAAATATAAAACGTAAAGCATAAAATTAAAACTTGAAAGAACAGAAATTAAAATAGAGAACGGGTTACTCCCCTGGTTTTAGATGCAGATTCTTCATCAGCTGTGTATGACTCGAACGAACGACCGTATAGCATTTCATTCGCGGCCGCAACCTCTGGTGAACCAGTTCCGAAACGCCATCAAAGCTTCCATGCGCATAATAATACCTGTAAAAACTCAAACTCGCTCGCATGTAACGGCGTACAAAACAGAAAACAAAAACATAAAAAATAAACATATTTTTGTGTTTTTGAATTTTTTAAATTTTTTGATTTTTATTAAATATTTATTTTTATTTTTATTATTTTTATGTTTTTATAAATATAAATAAAAATAAAACAAATAAAAACAGATAATAAAGAGAATCATAATACAAACTCTACAACTCGGGCTGTCTCCCGAGTGATGCATGTATCACGACTATTCCTCGGTGAATGAGTCAAGGTAGAACACCTCGACTGTCTGATCAGTTATCGGCTCTCCTATGTAGTGCTTCAATCTATGGCCGTTCACCTTAAACTTCCCGCTTCGATCTTGTATCTCAATCGTGCCTTACGGAAAAACCTCAGTGAACGTGAACGGTCCCGACTATCGGGATTTCAACTTTCCCGGGAATAACCTCAACCGTGAGTTATACAGTAAAACCTTATCCCCACACTTGAACTGCTTATTACCCTTCAATTTCCTGTCATGCAGTTCCTTCGTATGCTCCTTATACCGAAATGATTGTGCATATGCGTGATCCCGGAGCTCCTCTAATTCGTGTAATTGATGTAAACGATTACCCTCTGCGGCGGGTAAATCCAAATTAACCCTTTGAAGGGCCCATGAAGCGCGGTGTTCCAATTCAACAGGAAGATGACAGGCCTTCCCATAAATCATCCGAAATGGTGTGGAACCAGTCGGAGTCTTGTAGGCTGTACGGAAGGCCCACAGAGCGTCATCTTATTTGTCGGACAAATCCTGACGATTTGAACCAACCGTTTTCTCGAGAATACGTTTGATTCCCCTATTACTCACTTCTACTTGCCCGCTAGTCTGTGGGTGGTGGGCCGTCGCAAGCCGATGGGTGACCCCATAACGCTTCAACGCCTTATCAATCTGCTAGTTGCAAAAGTGAGTACCTCGATCACTGATCAAGGCTTTCGGGACTCCAAAACGAGCAAATAGACTTTTTAGAAAACGGACTACCACTCGGGCATCATTGGTGGGTAGAGCTTTGGCCTTAACCCACTTAGACACGTAATCGACGGCCACGAGTATGTATTTGTTTCCACGCGAAGATGGAAACGGTCCCATGAAATCAATACCCCAAATATCAAAAACCTCACAAACTTGAATGGCATTCTGGGGCATTTCGTTTCGCGAAGAAATGTTGCCGATACGCTGGCAACGATCACAACTCTTATCCAACAGATGAGCATCCTTAAAGATAGACGGCCAGTAAAAACCAGAATCAAAAACTTTCTTTGCCGTAGAAGTCACACCGTGGTGACCTCCAGTCGGTCCCACATGTCAATGGCTTAAAATTTGCCATCCTTCCTTGACATCTACACACCTTCTAATAAGCTGATCGGCACCAATGCGGAAAAGATATGGATCGTCCCAAAGGTAAAATTTGATGTCAGCAAAGAATTTCTTCTTTTGCTGGTAAGACATCTTTGGGAGGTATCCGTCAGCAAGATACTTCGCGAAATCAGCAAACCATGGAAAACCTTCCTCTTGTGCTGTAACAAACATCAGACTCTCCGTCGGAAAACGATCGTCGATCCTAACTCCCGAATCTCCTAAATCAACTCCCTCTAGACATGAAAGGTGATCAGCCGCCACATTTTCGACCCCCTTTTTATCACGGATCTCTATATCGAACTCTTGAAGCAACAGGATCCATCGGATAAGAGGAGGCTTAGCATCCTGCTTGCTGAAAAGATATCTAATAGCGGCATGATCTGTATAAACAATCGTTTTGGACAAAACCAGATAGGACCTAAATTTGTCGAAAGCGAACACCACAGCTAAAACCTCTTTTTCGGTGGTGGTATAGCTTTCCTGTGCGCCATTTAAGGTCCGGCTCGCATAGTAGATTGGATGGAAATGTTTATCCTTCCGTTGTCCAAGAACCGCTCCGACTGCAAAGTCGCTTGCGTCACACATCAACTCGAATGGTAACGACCAGTCGGGAGCAACCATGATTGAGGCGTTAACGAGTTTTTCTTTTAGAAGATCAAACGCCTCGATACACTGCTCAGAAAAACAAATGGAGCATTAGATATGGTCATGGGTCTCGCGATTTTAGAAAAATCTTTGATGAACCGCCGGTAAAACCCGGCATGGCCTAGAAAGCTACGAATTGATCTCACAGAAGTAGGCGGGGGAAGATTAGATATGGTCTCGACCTTTGCCCGATCAACCTCTATCCCCGCACTTGAGATTCGATGACCTAGAACAATGCCCTCGCGAACCATGAAATGACATTTATCCCAGTTAAGGACTAGGTTGGTGTCAACGCAGCGGGACATCATCCTCTAGAGATTTGATAAACAATGATCGAAGGAACTCCCAAATACGGAAAAATCGTCCATGAACACCTCCATGGAGTCCTCGATCATATCATGGAAAATGGCCACCATACACCTCTGGAATGTGGCCGGAGCGTTACAAAGTCCGAACGGCATTAGTTTGTAAGTAAACGTTCCGTAAGGGCAGGTGAAAGTGGTTTTCTCCTGGTCGTCAGGAGCTATCGGAACCTGGAAGTACCCGGAGAAAACATCTAGGAAGCAGTAGTACTGCTGACCTGCTAAACGCTCTAACATCTGATCAATGAATGGGAGAGAAAAGTGGTCTTTTTTGGTGGCATCATTCAATCGGCGATAGTCAATGCAGACTCGCCATCCCGTCACAGTCCTCGTGGGAATAAGCTCGTTCCTCTCGTTGGTGACGACAGTCATCCCAACCTTTTTAGGAACCACTTGGACTGGACTCACCCAAGCACTATCAGAAATGGGGAAAATGATCCCCGCATCAAGGAGTTTAATGATCTCCTTCTTTACGACCTCTTGCATTTTCGGATTAAGCCGCCGTTGCGGCTGGATGACAGTTTTGAAATTTTCCTCCATGAGGATTTTATGAGTGCAAAACGAAGGGTTGATACCCTTGATGTCGATGATCTTCCATGCAATAGCCTCCTTGTGCTCTCGTAGCACCCTCAACAACTTCTCCTTCTCGACCTCGGTCAAAGCAGATGCAATGATAACCGGAAGCTTCCTCTCTTCATCTAAAAATGCATACTCAAGGTGGGAAGGTAAATCCTTAAGCTCTAAGGAAAGAGGAGGACTCTCGACCAAAGGTCGGTCCATCGGATCATCTCGTATGATCTAAGCAGACACGCCAGATTCAGGGGTATGCGACTCGGTGTCGTCATTTAAGGACTGATTGGTTACGCCAACCATTTCAATCTCCGGAATCTCCCTATCGAGAATCTGGGTGTCGGAGGCAGATCCTCCACAAATTTCACTGAGAAACTCCCCTACATGCTCCATGATGGTATCAATGAAGTATAAGGAGTCATCAGCAGACTTGGGGTGTTTCAGAGACTGTCGAACGTCAAAGGTGACATTCTCATCCCCAACTGTAGGTTCCCAGCCGGATCTACACGGAATATCTCATTCTACGTAGGTGCGGAATCCCTACGTAAGACGATACGAGCGTAGAATCGATATACGTTAAACACAAGCAAACACACGTTACAATAAACAAAGAACACGTTGTATTGCAACTAATAACACGTGATATATCAATCACCGATTACACGAACTGAACAACTCTTATCAAACAAGCTGTAACCTAAACCTATATATCATACGACAACTTCATCTAACATGTTTAGGCGAAGTTGTCACTAACTTCGCTTGTTCCACAAGTTCGCCTATATCAGGCGAACTTGTGAGACAAGTTCGCTTAAACCTTAATACAAATCTAAATAACACGATTACAGACACTAGATACTGAACTACTGACATCATGTACCAACAGACTCCCCATTGGCAGTAGCTTCATATCTCTATCTTCAAACACGTGTCTCGTAATCCCAAAAATCTTGTATCATCCATCTTCAAGCATGAACGCCTTCTCGTACACAAACTGAAACTACTCTTTGATATTTCTTTGCTTCTTCTTTCCAAGCAGGAATGTAAAATATCTTTTTCTCGTTCAGCACCTGCAGATCAGCTTGAGACAAATTCACTAAATGCATAGGATCATATACTCTCATCAGCTCTTGTTCATCTTTATCCTCCATTATTGCTTCAGCTGTTTCACTATCAACGTACCACCATTTCAGATCTTTGAGCACATCCTTGGGCATTTGTTTCATCGGCACTTCTTTTAGACACCGGATCGGCTTATACTTCATTATCATCCAAGGCTTGCCATCTGCTCTCATTCCTCTGTCTTTGTCTTCAACGAGCTTTCCTCTCTGTGGTTTCAACAGCTCGAACTTTTTCTCCTTTATGCTTTCCTTCCAGAATATCTTCCCAATGATCCTAGCCATATTATCATCACTCCTGTTGATCAACCTCAACCTGGCTAAGTCCTTCACTTCACATTCAGGCAACGTATTCAACGATCTCAACAACCTCTTGAAATACTGAACCCCATCATACCTTTTAATCACAAAAAGCCTCAACTGCTCATCATATAACCAGCATATAATCCCCTTTTTCGATTCAACATAACCCCTGATGTTGTAACTTTTCTTGAACATAGTAGGGACCGCCGGTTTCTTAGTCTTTATGAACCACAGAGCGTAGCCTTCTTTCCATCTTGGCTGTTCCTCCCATTCTGTCTCATCACATCCCGTATCTTGACCCAAATCTGACTTTTCAACTTCTGGAATTTCATGTTCAACGTTGTCCTCCACAATCTCTCCTTCTTCAACTTCATCGTCAATCACGATCTCAGCCCCTATCTTCTCAATCTCTTCCAATGGTAACACATCATCATCATCATCTAACACCTCCTCAGCATCCACAACCACCACATCATCACCCCCTGAACCGCCAGCTGCACTCGTTGACTCCCCCTAAGATGTGGAAGTCCCAAGAGCTTGTTCAGTTCTTGGCAACTCTCCACCTGCACCTTTCGATGCATTGGGATCATCGTCTCGATCGTTACGCTTTTTTGTCCTCAGCTCGTCACCCTTACAGCTCATCTCCCCCTGAGATGCCAAGAACTGTTTAAGGCATCAATTATTTTACCATGCTCGATCAGGAGGGACGACTGAATTTGATTCTCCGCAACGAGGCGCTGAATAGCATGAGCCTGGATAAGATTTACTCTTGATTGTTCTGCAACGACCCTTTCAAGCGCTGCTATTCTTTCCGAATCGGATAAGGTTGCATCGAAATCAAACCTCATATATGATATGTCTTGAGCGTACGGAGGAGGGATTCCCAATGTAACCGGCACCTCAGAAACAGGTGGAAACGTAACCGCAGGTGGTATCGTAACCGACAACCCTGCAGTGGCAACAACTGTCGACTCAATAAACCTTGCTACGAAGATGAGGTAGTCACCACGGGAACATCCGTGGCGCTTGGCCCTGTAACTGGCAATGGTGTAGGGACTATAGTCATACCAGACAGTACGGGTGGAGTGAAACGAACCACCCTTGAGCTCTCACCAGCTCCCGAACCTGCACCTGCCCTTTCCCGTCTTGATCTACGGACCAACTGATGTAAATCTTCCTCAAAGTCCGAATCACTGTCATCGGTGTCTCTCTTCCTCTTCCCGTGAATTCTTTCTTGAGTAATCAGAATCTTTCTAGCTTCAGCCACATCATCATCTGAGGAATCAGAATCAGCCTCTGTCGTAGCTGCCACCGACACATCCACACTAGAAACCCGGGCAACCGAGACTTGCACCTCTTCCTCTGGATCAACACGTTCCATATCGAAGAAACCTTGACCGCCAAAAGCAGCTTCAAGGTATACATTTTCCTCCGGTGCCACAACAGGAGCAGCAGGTAAAGCTTGTTGTACCTCAGGTGGTGGTTGAGGTGCTCCAGCCTGTTGTGGTGCCGGATCCCGAAACTCGTCCCCACGAGCTGGAACATACTCTGGGTTGATCAAGTACCCAAATAATGGAGTAGGTCGAGGACGGAGCTCAGGCTTGCTTCTTGCACTTGATGATCTACACTGAGCGAAGATTCTCTTGCTTACACTCTCCACATATCTAATCGGGCGGCGCTGAGGTAACGTGGGAGCAACATGATTCAAGATCATTTGAAGGAATCTTGGATACATCAGAAATCTCTCACGCGCCACCTCTCGTCTTTGACGGTCTATCTCGTAGAACACCATCTGACTAAAGCTATAACGCTTATTGTAAGTCAGTGCTGTCAATGCCGACTGCATGGTCACACCCATTCCATCCGTACCGGCCTTTCTCCCCGACATACACACGATCATCACGTGTATAAGAAAGCGCCATTGGTCTAACAAGAATCCCTTTCGTCTTTGAGTATCCCCCAATGGACCAGAATAGCCCATTCTCAGAAAAGCACCATCTCTGAATGGAGCCACGAAATATGTAGGATCGTCTCTCGTTTCATCCCCAAACTGCAAAGCCACCCTGATCTGTTCAGACGAGAACTGCACTATCTGATTGTTAACCGTTGCACGCATAACCGGGGGCTCGACTCGACAATCATATTCCACTGTCTGCCAGAAATCTTCTATGTTTGGCAAAGAGATAGGCAGTGTTGTAGTAATAGTGTGGAAGATACGCGAGCGGATAAGAAACGTGATGATCTCGCGGAAATCATCAACACCGCTCGCATCCGGGTCCAAAGTTATGTACATGTTATGCCCCGGAAAAAACTGCCGATTGTTATCTCCTCCTTCGTCACCACCTGCACCACCTGCTCCAGCTACAGCTGCCATTTCTGAAACAAAAAAAGTCTAAGTTAGAGAATCGTCAAGTCAAATCACAAGTTCGCCTGTTACCATGAGCGAAGCTATGATTTATTCTGTATAGG
The DNA here is from genome assembly GCF_021521415.1 of Bidens hawaiensis. Taxonomy (NCBI): domain Eukaryota; kingdom Viridiplantae; phylum Streptophyta; class Magnoliopsida; order Asterales; family Asteraceae; genus Bidens; species Bidens hawaiensis. The sequence goes on from NW_027491674.1 coordinate 791,759, forward strand.
CGACAACAGTTAACTTCGCCTGATAACAGTTAATTATAAATAAGTTAAGGGCTAGGCAAAGTTGATGATAACTTCGCCTAACCACAACTTCGCCTCTTATTCTGTTAAACAATTAAATCAACAGGCGAAGTTAAGTGTTAGGCGAAGTTAAGGATAACTTCGCCTAAACTGCAACTTCGCCTGAATCTGAAGCGGCAACAGATTAGACGGCCAAACGACGTGTAGATGGTGAATTTGGAGATTGAAGACTCTATAAAACATGATTTTAAGACGATCTAGACGATCAAGTTGATTACGACCACGTTATAACAAGTTTGAAAAGCGGGTGTTGAGGTTTCGAATGAACGGGGTCACAAACAGATCAAAACGACCTCTGATTAATGTTATTAACATAGATTATTCATTATCCCGACACTACACACCTTTAATACGGGTTGAAACGGATTTGAATTAAGGTTAGATTGAGTAGATAAGTTCACCGAAGATGATGGGTGAATAAGTTCGCTTGAATATGAACAGGTGTTTGACCAAAATGCTCTTTATATATGTCTGACATTATACAGGCGAAGTTAGGGTTAACTTCGCTTACCTCATAACTTCGCATGTTTAAACAACTTCGCCTCTTTCCTCAACTTCGCTCAATATGAAACTTTACCAAACATACCCTTATAAATTGAACATAATGCCATTAACTTTTAAAACTTCCTTTAAAGAGTTAACTGATCCGATCAAGAACCAAGTAACCAGGTATAAAATCATAAAACGACATAAGTAGAATAAATTTTAGAAATAAAGTACACGGGATCAAATTTCAGTCTAGTCGGGGACCAACATGTTTTAGAAAAGATCCGAACAGGAATCATACTAATTAAGTGACTGTCACATAGATCCATGTTCAGCTGTATTATGACATAAAGAAACAGGTTGTAAGCAGGTAAATAACTTAAAATGGTTTTCATCGCTTCTGTGATACGGGTTAGGTTCAATTAAGCTCAAAACTTAAATGCGCAACACATCAGAGATTTTGATGCCTCCTATCTATTCTCAAAGCTTATTTGGCTTTCCCCAAGTCACCCCGAGTTGACCTCGACCCGTAGTGTCTGATTAAATTGTAAGTACACGTCGATCTGTAGAGTCTTCTTACCGTTCTCATTCTTGCATCTTGATTGAGAAGTATTAACATTATAAGCTCTAGAATGTCTCAGTAACACATAATAATAATTTTTTTTTTAAATAATAAGATTTACACAGCTTCAAGTAAACTACTGCAAGTCCCGAATCTGGATCACTGCAGTTTCTTGACACACCATCTTCTCGTGAATCAGAACACTCACGGGCTCGTGTATGACTGGGTAATCGCTTTTCTGCCTATCATTCGGACAGATATATATGGAGACATGCACAACTCTTAAGGAGTTTCCATGTAAAATCGAGGAGATTTAGTTAGTATCACTTCTACTTTTACGCACCATAAAAAGCTACCATGACATACAATGACTGTTCTAAAGTCTTTTAGGCCTAATAACTTCACTAGTTAAGCACACAGAATCAGTTTGTCCATCACTTTCCAAGGTTGGATCAATTTTCTTTTAAACATTGTATAGATACTTCTTACGAAGCAGTAGACTTGAAAAATTATTTCATCTCCCATTTTAAAAATATTTTTAACTTCTATCGCCCCGATCAAGTCGAAGTCTTCTGGTAAACGGCTATCCTGAAGATCCAATGGATCAGCTAGACCGACCACATACGTGTATGTGTCCTTCTAACTAAGTATGAACGACTAATTTTCAGCGAAAGAATAAAACATATCATAAACCGCCCCGGTCACTTTCAGTCATCTGGTTAATGGCTATCCTCATACTCTACAGGTAGAAATGAGGACCAAACATATCCGAAGATATGTCCTTCAAACTGAAGCAACCGACATAATTCTAAGCGATAGTGACGTTTTTTTTTTTTTTTTATTATTATTATTTTTTTTTTAAACAAAGTAAAAAAACGAAAAACACGGTTACTCAGGATTGATCATCCCATTTAGCTCAACAAGGTTTTGAAAACGAGTTTTGTCAAACGCTTTAGTAAACAAATCAGCGAAATTATCTAACGAATCAACCTTTTCGAGCACTATCAATTTCTTCTCAGCACAATCCCGTATAAAGTGATGACGGATGTCAATGTGTTTAGTTTTGCTATGCTTTGCGGGATTGTTAGTTACTGAGATAGCAGCAGTGTTATCTATGCAAATAGAAGTATGAGTGAAATTCAGACCGTAATCGCGCAATTGCTGTTGTATCCAAAGAACCTGGGAGCAGCAGTTCGATGCTGCCATGTATTCTGTTTCACAGGTAGAAATGGTGACTGAGGTCTGCTTCTTGCACTGCCATGACACTAATCTGGCTCCAAGAAACTGACATCCACCTGTTGTTGACTTCCGATTCTGATTGCATCCTCCATAGTCAGAATCTGTGTAGGCGACTAACTCCAAGTCTCCTCCTTTCGTGTACCATAACCCTAGCTTAGGCTTGCCTTTGAGATACCGCAATATCCTCTTCACACCCTTCATGTGAGATTCCTTTGGGTTTGCCTGAAAACGAGCACAAAGACAAACTGCAAACATAATATCAGGTCTAGATGCAGTTAAATACATTAAAGAACCGATTATTGCCTGATATTGGGTGGGGTCCACGTCTGCATCACTGTCTGTATCAGCACCCAATTTATGGTTGACGCAAACTGGAGTATCAAATGGAGTGATGTCCTCCATCTTGAAGCGTTTGAGAACGTCTTGGACATATATAGTCTGATGAATGAACATCCCATCTTTCTTCTGATCAACCTGCAATCCTAAAAAGAAAGTTAGTTCACCCATAGCACTCATTTCAAACCTCTTTTTCATGACGGTTTCAAACTCCTGACACATGGCGACTTTTGATGCAGCAAAGATGATGTCGTCCACGTAGACTTGAACGAAAAGAAAGTCCCTTCCTTTTCTCTTAACGAACAGTGTGCTATCGATCTTTCCCCTTTCAAATTCATTCTCAAGCAAGTAATCGGATAGAGTTGCGTACCAGGCACGAGGGGCCTGATGTAGCCCATATAGCGCTTTACTTAGCTTGTACACATGATCAGGAAAGTCTGGGTCAGGAAAACCCGGAGGTTGCGCAACGTACACAACCTCATCGACTTTACCGTTAAGAAACGCACTTTTCACGTCTAACTGGAACACCTTCATTTCCTTGTGTGCAGCAAATGCCAAAAACAATTGAATCGCTTCCAATATCGCCACAGGAGCAAACACTTCATTGTAGTCGATCCCCTCTTGATGATTAAAACCTTTTACAACCAGCCTTGCCTTGTTCCTTATGATTATTCCTTTCTCATCTCTCTTAAATTTGAAAACCCATTTGGTACCAATCGCATGCACATTCTTCGGTTTTGCAACCAAATTCCATACCTCCATCTTCTTGAACTGGGCTAACTCTTCTTGCATGGCTTCGACCCACGAGCTGTCCTTGAGAGCCATTTGATAGTTCTTTGGTTCAATCTGGCTGATGAAGCAGGTGTACAAGCATTCGTTAATGATGCCTGTATCTTTAATGCTTGTGAAAACACAAGTGTGCTTATTCAAGCTTCGTCTTGTTTGTACACCGTCGGACAGATCACCTATCACGTTCTCCGAAGGGTGATTTTTGTGAACATTCGTAGTCGGAACCGAATTGACTTGCAGATTGTCTTCCAGGTTCGAAGATAGCTCATCAATAGGTGATTGTTGTTGAGAGTGAAAAGGATTGAAGAATTCCTCTTCTGTAGAGGTAGCAGGGGTATCGACAGCATGTGACGAGGAAGGTTGACATTCATCGTACTGCGGTCGTTGCACAAAATTTTCTTCCTCATCATAAAGCATCTTCGTAGCTATTCTCTCATCAACTTCTGCACAATCCAAGTAAGGCAAATTAAAAGATTTAAAAAGCCTATCATAGTCGAAAGCCCCAGCGGGTCCCGTCCTTGGTTTTGGTGATTTGTAACTTGTGATGTCAGTGTTACACACCACCTCAACCTTGCTGGTCGATAGATTAAAGACTCGTCTGTTGGGTGTCCCAACAACATATCCGACTAAAATACCTTCGTCGGCTATCTCACCAAATTTTGAGTTCGTCTTTAATATCGAACACGGGGACCCGAATGGTTCGAGACCACTCAAGTTAGGCTTTCTACCATGCATAAGTTCATAACATGTTTTGTTCAATCTTTTAACAGTTAAAACTCTATTAAGGATATAACAGGCTGTTGCAACAGCTTCAGCCCAGAACACCACAGGAAGTTTAAAATCAGCCAGCATGGTTCTGGCTCCTTCAATTAGCGTTCTGTTCTTCCTCTCAGCCACCCCATTTTGTTGCGGAGTATACAGAGCACTGTACTGGTGGTCTATCCCTTTCTGTAAGCAGAATATCTCTATCTGATAGTTTTTGAACTCTGTCCCATTGTCAGTCCTGATGTATTTAACCTTTTTCCCCATAATATTCTCAACCTTGGTAATCAAATTCATTACCAACTGAACCGTTTCATCCTTTATCTTCAGGAAATATACCCAAGAATATCGAGAGAAATCATCAGTTATCACCAAGCAGTATGATGTTCCACCTAGGCTTTTTACATTCACGGGACCGAAGAGGTCCATGTGAAGTAGGTCTAGGGTACTGACTATTGAATTAACCTTCTTGGTGTGATGAGACTTCTTGTGTTGCTTTCCCTTTTTGCACGATAAGCATTGGTCTTCAAAGTTGAAAGTTTTTAAGGGAACACCAAGCACCAGCCCATTCTTGACAATGTAGTTCATTTTTCGAAGATGAATATGCCCCATTCTTCGATGCCATAACTCGGACTCCGATTCAGTTGCTTTTGACAGAAGACATGATTCTTCTGTTGCCATCTCAGTCGACCTCATGTCCATAACATATGTATTCTTTTCCCTTGGAGCCTTCATCACTATCCATGCCTCTGGTATCTTGAAACCAGGATACATTACGATCGCTTCATTTTTGGTAAATTGCACAGTGTAATCTTTGTCACAGATCTGAGACACACTCAGCAGATTATGCTTCAGCTCTTCAACGAAATTCACCTTTTCTAACTTCATTTTACCATTAGTCACCGTTCCAATTCCAGTAATTCTTTCACCACTCTCTCCAGCAAAACTTACTCTACCTCCCTGAACAGGTTTCCATTCGTGTAACAAATTCTTGTTACCCGTCATGTGCCGGGAACAGCCGCTATCCACAACCCATAGATTGTTTGCAACCCTGTTCAACTGTTCCTGCACGATTAAAGCAAAGGATTAAAATCTGGGGACCCAAGACCTATTGGTCTTGGGTCGATTAAATCTGTTAAAAGGCATCCCGTGCTTTGGCTGTCCTAAGTTAGTATTAGAATGATTTCTGTAAGTCCTAAAAGGATACCTTCTAGTAGATTGACTATGAGGCCATCCAAACCTTCGTGAATTAAATGAATTATAACTAATGATTTGGTTGTTAATAGGGAAAAACTGAGATCGACTTCTTTGAAAACCTGGATTAGTCCAATATCTGAACTTTGATGAGTTTTCATTCTTACCATTATAGTAATTACTGTTAGTTTTATTCTCAGTTTTCGAAGGCCTCATACCTTTGAATCTCTGATTCAGAGGGCAATCAGCAATCGGGTGTCCTATTTGATTGCATCTGAAACAGCTCTTGTGTTCAACTTTCGTCTCAACAGTTGTTTTAGATGTTGAGGTTGCATTACTGCCCGTTTGTCTAACATATGGTGGGACATACGGGTTTAGTGGAGAATTCTTTTCAGTTGGTTTATGTTCCTCTCCACATTTTAGTAACACAGCCTCTTCTTTTGTCTCACTAGACTCGGATGTCTTGTCCGAATTTGATGAGACAGAACTAGGAACAGAAATCTTAACATTCGAAACAGGCTTACTCGTTTCGCTTTTACTAACTTCTGGATCTTTAATCGTAACTTTAACAGGAACTGTCTGACCAATTTCAACATCAACAGATTTCTGATTACTAGGATCATAAGTATAGTTATGATTATAAGGTGGTGGAACTTCAGAATATCCAATTCCTCCCCTTTTAACTGGGGAACGTTGATCACTTACGAGGTGATCAAGTATTGCGGAGGAATTTCTAAATTGCTCAAGCTTTCTGTTTAGTTCCACCACTTTCACCTGGTAATTAGCTATCTGTTTATCCCTTTTAACAATTAGTTTGGTTTTCTCTTCTAACACTTTATAGCTAAGATCAATTACTTGTATTTTTTCAGCTAGACTGGCTTTAAGACTTCTGATATCTTTCTCACTAGCTTTTATTTTTACCGTGTAATTTTTTTCTCTAGTTTTATTGTAATAATGATCTTCTTTTAATGTTCTAAATTGAGCATCCAAACTAACAAACTGATCAGTTATTGTTTTCAATTGTTCAGACAGATTTTCACATTTCGTACAAGGGAGTTTAGAACTTACCTCAGAGAGCTGATCTGTCACCTCTGCCATATAAGCTTGATCTTCTCTTGTCTCTCTGTTTTTTTCTTCGGTTTCGATGTTAACCAAGTTGGCCTGTTCGAACACTTCCTCAACTTGCAGATTCCAATTGTATTCCCCGTTCTGTCTGGATATCATCGCCTTATTTTCATTACTTCCCCCATTCGGTTGTGTTGGCCTGTTGTGACTACGTTCTACTCGTTCACTTGTGCATTCTTTAGCAAAGTGGCCATTCTGTTGACAGTTATAACACCGAACCTTTGACTTATCAAAACCTGGTCTTTCACCAACGAATTTTCTACCAGTCTTCTTCATAAACCTTTTAACTCTTCTTACTATCATTGCCATCTGCCACTGCAGATCCATCTCCTCCAGATCATCAGCATCGATCTGATCATAGTCTTCATCTAAAGTTGCAGGATCAACGATTTTACCTTTAATGTAATTTTCGTAAGAAGCAATGAAAGATGCATAGAGAGCAAACTGCTGTTCAGCAGATTTAACACTCATGGGCATCTGAGAGTAGTTGTTGTTCGGAACACTTGAAGAAAAACTACCCTTTGTTGTTTGAGGTTTAGAAGTGTTTGTTCCACCAGCTACGAAACACACATCACCATCCATGTTGAGAGTTACATGACCATCATGAGTTGAGTTAGAGCTCGTGTCTCCCTTTGAGTAGTAAGCAGATGATTCTGACTTCGAACTTGAACTTGAATTAACTTTCGCACCATACATTCCCGGATCCTGAACCTGATCAGTTGGTGTCTCTTTTCGAACCATGTTAAGTTCAAAAGTTCGTAGTTTATTGACTGCTGTTTCCAAGTCAATGTTGGCAAACTCTTTATCTTCTCTCATCAAGACAGTGTACATTTCCCATTTCGGTGGGAGAGCATCAAGAAGTTTTTCTACGATCTCCTCTTCTTTGTAAACAATGGAATAATTGCTGAGTTCGGTCATCAGGTGATAATATCTTGTGATGATATCATCAAGTGATTCATTCTTCAAATACTTGAACATCGAGAATTGGGTTTTGAGTAGCTTAATCTTGGATGCACGTATCCCCACATTACCTTCATATCGGTTTTCAAGCGCTTCCCATAGCTCTCTGGCGGTTTTATATTTCCTGAAGGTGTGAAGAATTTCTTGTGGAAGAGCCATTGTTATCGCAGCATGAGCTTTGCTTTCAGCCTCATACATCTTCTTTTCTTCCTCTTCCATCTTATTGTATTTCTTAATTTGTTCACGACCCTCATACAAAGCCGTTGGTGGAATGTATCCATCTTGAATGCACACCCACATCTTAGCATCTTGATATTTAACATACTGCTCAAACCGATCTTTCCAAGCCACGAAATCGGTTCCCTTAAGCATTTTCGGTGCCTTAGTAGCTGAACCTGCTTCCACCTCCATTTTTACCAGTTTCGTAATATTTATGGAAGTCATCTTTTATAGAAGTACGAAACGAAAACACAAAGAAACTCGAAAAAGTTTTTTAATTTTTTTTTGAACAGTACCAGTAGGCGAAGTTAAACTTAACTTCGCTTAAGTCCTAACTTCGCTTGATCTTTCAACTTCGCTTTCTTCTCAACTTCGCCAGATTAGGCGAAGTTGTGGATAACTTCGCTTAAGTTAAGCGAACTTGTGAGGTAGGCGAAGTTGTTAATAACTTCGCTTAACCTTATATCTTCGCCTAAACCCTACAAACAGTGACGGCAACTTCGCCTGATGAACACAATGTTTTTGTAGGTTGATTTTGACGTTTTGCAAGGTATGCGAAGGTGTAATGGGTTGTTTTTGATGGTGGGAGGTTAGTAGGACACAAAAACTCGGTATATTAACGTAAACTCGTCCCGCGAATAGTCGAACGGAACGATTTCTACACCCGTGTGATAATCCCGAACCACACAATCACGAGCAAACGCTCTGATACCAATTGTAGTTCCCAGCCGGATCTACACGGAATATCTCGTTCTACGTAGGTGCGGAATCCCTACGTAAGACGACACGAGCGTAGAATCGATATACGTTAAACACAAGCAAACACACGTTACAATAAACAAAGAACACGCTGTATTGCAACTAATAACACGTGATATATCAATCACCGATTACACGAACTGAACAACTCTTATCAAACAAGCTGTAACCTAAACCTATATATCATATGACAACTTCGCCTAACATGTTTAGGCGAAGTTGTCACTAACTTCGCTTGTTCCACAAGTTCGCCTATATCAGGCGAACTTGTGAGACAAGTTCGCTTAAACCTTAATACAAATCCAAATAACACGATTACAGACACTAGATACTGAACTACTGACATCATGTACCAACACCAACTCTTAAGATTAATTTACCCTCATAGACATCGATCAATGCATGTGCAGTGGCAAGGAATGGTGAACCAAGATGAGTGGGACACTATCGTCATCGTTCATGTCCAGGATGACAAAGTACACCGGGAAGATGAACTTGTCAACACGAACAAGCATGTTCTCGACCACCCCTCGGGGGTATTTCACAGAACGATCAGCAAGCTGGATACTCATACGGGTAGGTCTCGGTTCGCCTAGACCCAACTTGCGATACACAGAATACGGCATGAGATTAATACTGGCACCCAGATCTGCCGACGCATGGACGACTGTATTATCACTCAAGATGCAGGGAATTGTGAAACTCCCAGGATCGGACATCTTTTCTGGTAACTTTCTCTGCAAGACTGCAGAGCAACCAGCACTCAGAGGAATGGAAGAGACTTCGGCTAACTTCTCTTTGTTCGAAAGAATATCCTTAAGAAACTTTGCATATTTGGGCATTTACGTAAGTGCCTCAAGGAAAGGAATATTAAGATGAAGTTTCTTCAGAAGATCAAGAAATTTGGAGTTCTGCTCCTCGTCTCTATCCCTACGGACTCTCCCGGGAAATGAGAGTCTAGGTTTGTAGACTCTCGGTGGTGTGCTGGGTAATGGTTGGTTCTCGGCCTGTGCTGAACTTCCGGGGCTGTGCCTCTGATGCACCTTGGCCGGTTGAGACTCCAACTGAATCTCCTCGTCTACCTGCTCCTCTACATCTACCGCAGGCTCATTAACGACTCCTCTCGTCGCCTCTTGAATCACGGGCTCGCTACGTGCCCCCGCACCACTCCTTGTCGTCACAGCCTTCGCAAACGCCTTCGGATTTTGTTCAGTGTTACTTGGAAGTGTACCTTGTGACCTCTCATTTAGACGACTTGCTATCTCTCCCATCTGACGCTCAAGATTTTGAATTGACGCTCCTTGATTTCTCAGAATGACTCGTGCTCTCGGAATTTCTCTTGAGTTTCTTTGTGACGGGAGTCCTCTCGAGTAATGAGTTGCGACAGCATCTGTGTCTGCTGTGCCATCATCTCCTCTAACGTGGGCTTCTTCTCCCCACTACTCAGTCCCTCACCGGAATCCTGGAATAGGCTCTGACGTTGCTGGAAGCTGGACTGATTTCCGTTCCTCCAGTTGGAATTTTGGTTAACTCTCCACCTCGAATTATAAGAATTGAAAGAATGTTGATTTCGGTTTGGATTATTAACGAAGTCGACTGCCTCCTCCTGGAAACCTACCGGGCACTGAACAGTATCATGTCCCCCTCTACAGATCTCGCATAACTTACTTTTCACCTGCAAGTCCTTCACGATCTTTTCTAACGCTTCAACTTGTGCCGCAAGTGCGGTGCTCGTGTCGACCGAATGCATGCCGCGTGATAGGGAATCGACGGTTTTGGTACTCTTAACTGGTGGTCGCTGGTATCCACTCATGGCTAAACCATTAAACAAGGCAATGCACTCATCCGTATCCTTCGTTGTCAGTAGGTTACCTCCTGCAGCTGTGTCGAGCATACTCTGAGTTGCGTACGTCACTCCGTTTTGTAGGCCGTGGTTTGGACATAACGCAAGTAGATTTTTGAACCTTTCCCACGCCTCGTAGAAGCTCTCGGTGTCCTCCATCTGGAAAGAATGAATTTGGTTACGCAAACGAGCGGCCTTAGCCGGAGGATCGTATTTTTCAAGAAATTGGGTCTGCATGGCAGCCCAAGTAGCAATGGATCCTTGTGGGAGGGACTCAAGCCACAGACTCGCATGATCAACGAGTGAGAACGGAAAGATTCGGAGTTTGATGGCGTCTTCGGATACGCCGGCAAGATGAAACGTGTCGCAAATTCCTGTGATGCGAGTGATATGAGCATGTGGGTTCTCATGGAGTAACCCGTGAAATTGAGCAGAATGAGCAATCGTGTTCAGAACATTAGATGGAATCTGCCAAGTCGTTTGAAATCCTATAGCTGGTGGAGCAATGCTGGATCTCGCGCCAGCATCGACCGGACGGGCCCGGTCTGCAACTGTCCTCCTCGGTGGTGGATTCGCGTCGCCCATAGTCCTATCCCTAATGACGGGTTCAGAAAAAGTAGGAAAAGAGAACGTATTACCGACGGATGTAGATGAACTGGAAGACGGTTTTGTACGACGTCTCTCAAGAAAGTCTCTCTCTGGTTCGGGAAATCCTTCAACTTCTGGTGGTCCTAGAGATCGAGTACGTCGCATACAACTATTTAAATAAATAAAAGAAACTATAATTAGCTAAACTATTTTAAACTAACAAACAAAACAAATAAGAAAGACAAGTAGTAAACAAGGCAAGTCCTAACTCAAGTCGTTCTTAATACGCCTCAAACCGTGTCCCCGGCAACGGCGCCAAAAACTTGATGTGCGAAAATATATATATAAATAAAACACAAGTCGCAACTAAGCTTTAAAAACCAAACAATCTATCCTAGTTCACACAAACGGCAAGTGTACCGGTCGTGTATAGCACAGATGAAGAAAGTCCGGATATCGAACTCGAAGACACGTGAAAACGTTTATAATCACTAAACTCTAACCAAGACTCACCAAAATATTTAATTGATTTTTTTTAGATTTAATTTAACTACTTAACTTAACTAAATGAAAACTTTTGACAAAACTTCGGAAACTTTGACTGCAGTGATAAAAACGTCTACCTAGGTAAGAATCATATTGAAGGAGATGACAAGACAATGGATTGAAAACTCTCACGACACCGGTTCTAAAGGATGACACAACTAAGGTTCGCTCAAGAAGGTCAGATCACCTCTCGGTCTCACTAACAAACTCTAACTTATTTTAGTTGATTTTAAGAACAAATCGGGAAAATAAATTATTAACGTGTTCTAATACCGACTCACCTCTCGGTCTCACCGACACACTAGCCTAATGGAAACGAATACTACGCAACCAAGGATAGAGGAACAATTCAACTTAACTTAAACTAGACCAACTAATCGCTCAAACACCCAAACCCGACAAGAACAAAACCCGCTCTCGCGCGATCTTAATTCTAACAAGTAAAAGTAATGAGACGAGTTTACTTCTTATCACCTCTCGGTCTCTAAGAAGGTGTTTCACAACTGATTTTATTTTATTTAATTTACCCACTTATCCCTATGGTTGTACACCCCGCAAATAAACCCTAAACACAAAGTAAAGAGCCTTAAACATGAAACAACTAATCAAAACCGATTCAATTAATTAAAGCACGAGGTTATTAGGTATAATCAAATAAAACACAGCCACCAAACACAATCTAATTTACTATTAATCAAACTTTACATTAACAATTTAAGCCATGATCATTAACAATCCATATTACTAGTCAAAACCTAACAATATTCATCAAACCTAGGTAGAACAAACAAGATTAGCTACTCATTAATTTTGGACAGCCATTAACATTCAAGTAAAACATCATAAACATCAACATAAACATAATCAAACTCATTCAAGATCCAAGAATAAATAAATCAAAGTCAAACAATCAATTACTTGCAAAACAATCCAAAGAAAAAGATCAATTCAACTAGTTAGGGTTCTTGAACAATAAACAAAGTTTAAAGATGATTACTTAGGGTTATAGGGCTGAGATTATGGATGTATTTGATGCCTAGCAGCTGCACAAGAGTCTACTTGGTTTTCTTCTTCCTCTCCATCCGTCACAGCCACCACAGCCGCCAACTATTCTTCTTTTTCCTTCCTTATTTGCTGCTGCCGATCGGAACTCTTGAAGGAGTTAGGGTTTTTTTTTTAATTTCGGTATTTAGGCTGTGTTATTGGCTGAAAACTCAATTAATTATCTTAATATAATATTATGTAAGGCTTCTAACTTGTGGGCTTGGGTTGGGCCTTGAGTTGTAGCTTTAAAACTTGACCAACAAGGCCTCTAGAATCTTCCAAATTAACTCTTTTTTCACCATCTTTCATAATCCTACAATTAACATTTAAACTTTGTAAATTATTGCACTTAACCCCCAATACTTTCATAAAATAAACAATTAAGCATAAAAACCATGATAAAATCATAAGGAAAGTAAGTGTGTTTTACTACACATCATCCATAAACATCCCGGGTGCATTGGTTAGCCCAAAAGGCATAACCCTAAATTCGTAATGCTCATAACGGGTCCGAAAAGCGGTTTTGCGTATGTCATCTTCATGCACGCGTAGTTGATGATAACCCGAACTAAGATCAAACTTTGAGAAGCATGAAGCTCCTTGGAGTTGATCAAAAAGATCGTCAATACGAGGCAAAGGATAGCGATTCTTGATTGTGAGTTGGTTGAGGTCGCGGTAATCGATGCACATACGGAAGGATCCATCTTTCTTCTTGACTAAAATAACGGGTGCGCCCCATGAAGATGAACTAGGACGAATGAACCCTTTGTCCAAAAGTTCTTGGAGCTGGTTAGACAATTCTTGCATCTCGGAGGGTGCAAGACGATAAGGAACCCTTGCAATTAGGGTTGCACCAGGCACGAGATCGATTCAAAATTCAACATCACGAATAGGAGGAAGACCAGAGACATCATCAGGAAACACCTCAGGATACTCACAAACAACAGGAATGTCCTCAATTTTTCGTTCCTTCTTTTCCACCACATGGGCTACGAATGCTACATACTTCTTGCGTAAGTACGTTTGGGCTTGAAAACAAGTGATAAAATTTAGGCTCAAGGGGAAGGCTTTTCACCAGATACACGGAGAATTTGACCATCGGCAAGCGGAATACGAATGAACTTCTCAAAGCAAACAATTTCAGCATGATGAATAGATAACCAGTCCATGCCTACTATGATGTCAAAACTTCCCAATTGCATAGGAATAAGGTCGATTGAGAACTTGTGGCCATTTAAATCTAACTTTCAATTTCGAATAACCGAGTTAATTGATATAGACTTACCATTAGCTACCTCAACAGAATACGAGTTTTTACGCTTAGATCAGGGTTTAGGAAGTAAAGGCTCAAATTCAAAAGACACAAAGCTCATATCGGCACCGTTATCAAATAAAATGGTCGCAAAGTGGTCATTTAGTAGGAACGTACCGTTCACCACATCACCGCTTTGCTGAGCTTGATTGGCGTTAATCATGAAAGCACGCCCACGATTTTCTTGAGGAGCTTGATTAGCTGGAACGGCTTGACCAACTTGTGGTGCATGAGCTTGGATAGCTTGATGCGGCTGTACTTGAGCCTAGTTAGCCAACAACAGTGGAACTTACGAATGATAAGCTTGCTGGGTTTGATAAGTTTGCACTTGGTATAGTAGAGCTGGTGCAAGCTGAAGCGAGTTTACAGATGCGAGTCATGGACACGCGTTGCGGAAGTGGTTAGGATCACCACAATGGTAGCAAGCTCGCACTTGGTTCAATGTTTGATCATAAGAAACAGGACGGGGGTTTGGTTGAGCCAATCTTGGAGGAGCAATGACAGAGGTTTCTCTACAAGTGGCACTAAGGTGCCCAAAACGATTGCAACGAGTGCATTGATGACAAATGGAAAAGGCGGGATGGTGTCGTTGACAGGCGTTGCACAATGGATGGGGTCCATTATACGGTTTCCGAAGGGGTGGTGCAAGGTTGGGTTGGGGTTGAAGTGTGGTTTGTTTGGTTAACGCATAGTTCTTGCACTTCTTTCTATGGTGGTGTGAGGAGTAAGCAGGCCTGGATGACTCGGGTTTCGATTCTTTGGACTCGGTAGAGGGTTTATCAGCTGGTTTCTTCTATCCCTTCAATGTCAAAGTCCCGGCTTTAACATGATTATCAGTTAAAGTTGAAGTAAGGTTAATCGCGTCACCAAGTTCTTTGGGAGAACTACTCAACACACTATCTTGGATTTGCCTCGGTAGTCCCCGAATGTACTTATCGATGGCACGCGAAGTCGGGGTAACAAGGTGAGGTACCAGCACACTGAGTTCATTGAAACGAGAAGTGTAAGCTACATGCTCACCACTCTCTTGTTTGAGGTTCCAAAACTCAGCTTCCAAGTTCATAAGCTCACTTGGAGGGCAAAACTGCTTGGTCATCAGTTCTTTCAATTCGTTCCATGGCATAGCCATGGCGGCTTCGGCACCACGGGTTGTCTTTTCCTTCACCCACCAGGTAAGCGCCCCTTTTTCAAAGACACTTGTAGCAAAACGGGTTCTCTTATCATCGGGACACTCAATGTGGAGGAATTTGCTTTCCATTTGTTCGTACCACTGAAGTAGGGCAGTGGCACCTTCAGTCCCATCAAACTCCGGTGGTTTGGTGCTGGTGAAAGTCTAATACAAACAGTGAGATGGTTTAGGCTCGCTTGAAGCAGATGCGGTACTAGCAGAAAGGTTCTAGTGAATTTGGGTCATCATATCAGGAATGACCGCAGCTAGTTGTTTGTGATTTGAGCAGTTAACTTGCGGCTAGAGTTTTTGGAAGAACGACGCTTGTTGAAATGGATATACATTCTGCTAACAATAGTAACGAAATTCGTGAGACTCGGAATAGGGTGCGGTATATAAAAAAATTCCTTGTTAAAGTTTGTTTTAAAATAAATACATAAATGAAAATCATAACAATGGTAATAAATCTTGTGTGGAACTTTAGAGTTTTCATGAACCACCATGGACTCTTATTTTCCAAACATCAAAGAAACTCGAAATCAAATCGAACCAAAAGCTGGGTATTCATGTACAGACTTACAGTTAAAACACATCGTAAAACATAGAGGAGTGCAACCATATCCTTTTCACAAAGAGAACATGGTCGCGTTTGAAAACTTAAAGTTGTGATTCATATGGCGTTGAAAGTGGTATGCTTTGGATTAATAGAGTTCATGCTCTTTCCTAACTCTCCAGGTAAGCAACCGGGTCTCGCGTCTGATTGGGATTTATACGCAATGCTTATCCTTAGGTTTCAATAACCTTGGTGTCAAGAGTTTCGGAAAACAGGCACGTCCCCCTTACAGTAACTACATACCCGCCATATAGAACTATCTTTAAGAAGAATAAATATCGGAACACCACGATAAAAATCAATAATTTAAAATGTTGGAAAAATCTTTGTTTTTAGGCACAAGCCTTGGACTTGTGAGTGCTTGTGTAATTGAAGTAATTGAATCATCAGTATAATAGTAACAACTAAGTGTTTTGAACAATCACATAAGGCCCACATAATTTCTAACTATGCAACCTAAGTAATTAAACAAATAATCTATAAACAACTAGAACACTACGTCTAATGTCCTATCTTATAGTCACAGATCTGATACCAATCTGTAACACCCCAGCTAAAGCGGAATACGCCCAGGTGCGACGTACAGATTGCCCAAAACACATGTGACACTATTAAGTGACAATATTATCATTATTTCATTGATAATTCAAATAATAAGTACTTTTGCAAATAAGAAAAATACAAGGAAATAAACAAGTCAAACACTTTATTATTGATAATCCTATGTCTAGTATCTTCGCTTGTTTCATCCTCTAATAGGCATACCTGTAACATATGTATAAAATAATGTCAACTAACTTAATAGTTGGTGAGTTCCCACAGTTTTTTTATATAATACATAAAAATCATACAATTCCATGAAAACTCATGAAAAACAAATAAGGTCCATTCCAATTGGGATTGTGCACCAATATACTCGGTTAATGAGGCCCTTTTCCACTCATTACAACAAGGTCTTGAGTGCAAAGGGGGGCGTATGATCATACTATATTGAAGCAATCCATGAGCAAGTAATATTGAGCAAGTAACAAATAAGCACACAAGTCCATGTATGAATTGTAGTTTGTAAGCAAAATCATAAACAATTGGGTTTTTGTAGGATACGTATGCTACCCCCAAAACAATAAAAGAGTAAAAAAGAGGGGTTGTGAGAAACTCACCTTTGAAATTGGTAGGACAACTTGGAAACGAAACGCAAAGCGCGTTATATGAAACCGAACGATCGAATCTCGCGAGCTAAAATAATAAACACTATAATTACTAACAAAATAATGGAAAATAAAGGTTGGTTTTAAGGTTCATGCATTATACTTTATTTATATACCTTTACTTATTTTATTGTATTGAAATATTAAAGTTTAATGGATTTGACGATTTTTTATAATAATATTATTTATAAGTTATATAGTAAATTTGTATATAATAATGTTACGGGATTCTAGTATTACCGGTATATTTTAGTTTAACGATTGACGGTTTAGATTTTATAAAGTTACAACAATATTATTTTATTTATATATACATATACTTATATATATATATATTACGAGTTTTAATAAAGGGTTCGGGTTTGTAAAAATTGGATTCTTGGATCAAAATGTTAAAGAAACCTAAAACACCTATTATTTAACTATAAAAATGATTTTAGTTATTTATAAGAATTTATAAACATATAATTGATTTATTAAAAACTATTAATAAGGGTTTGTAAAATAAACAAAATATATATGCAGTGACCCGGGTTTGAACCCGGGTCTCCATGGCCATATCTAACATACACAACCACTGGACCAATCTGCCTTTTGTGTTATAAGATTTAAAACAGAAATATAAATATAACAATTCCAGTTCATCATCTTCTTGAACAAACCCTAGATTCAATTCTTCCAATCCGTTCCATGATTGTAAATTAATATTAGGGGCTTTATTATTCAGGCTGAAACTAATCTAAACCATATAATAATCACCTTGGATGATACCGGAAAGATGGTGGACGTCGAGTTGGCCGAAGCTGAGATATTAAGAACAATTTGGAGATTTAAAATTGTTTGTTTGTGCAATGTTATGCTCGAAAAACGTTTAGGAGACGATTATCGTTCTATTTATAGTCTCAATTGCATCTATTGGTGTTTAATTCGAGTTAATTAGGTTGTTGATTATCTCCGATCGGTGGCGCGATTAATACGAGTTTATTAGGGTGTAAATGATGAAATTAATCATGAATTAATGTTTATAATTAGTGGAGAGATCATTTGGGAGGATTAACGGATTAAAATGAAGTGCAAATGGGTGATTTAAGGAGTCGCCGGCCCCGGAAATCTGGCGACCGGACTTGCAGTCGGAAAAACGAGGTAAGGGGGTGGGGACGGGATCTGGGCTGGGTTGATTAATATTATATACTATAATTAACATACAATTTACATTATAGCCCCTAGACTTCTCAAACCTTTATAATTTGTTTTTTTAACTTTGTTTACTCTTTAACCCGTAAACTTCATAGTTATACCTATTTGATTAAAAACTTGTTATATTTTTTATTATCTTTGGATTGTTTACTTTTTATACTCACATACTTTGAAATTGATTATTTTTGTAACGTTTAAGGCTCCGAGATTCGTAGATTGAATGATACGAATAGATAATGAACATAAACAAACTTTAAGTATTTGAATATGATATAAATTGATAGCTTTCAAAAACAAGTAAATTGAAATGACAAAACGGGTCGGTTCAATAAAAAAAATACAAATATGAATACGAAAAAATTGACAAATGTCACAATCGCTAATATTGAACTCGGGAGGATTTTGTCATCTATCAGCATAACTCTTTTAACAACTACAAGCGACAAGAAGATTTTAACGGATAAGGGTGATGCGATCGGTAGTTTCTTGTACAAGTTCGGGACTAGTAATTTTGTTTCACCAATAACGTTCAAATACATCGGGGAATGATATTTACGGCCATAGAGAGCTTGTAATGGTCCCATGTCAATGCTCTAATGGAAACTATTGTTGTACGAGAATTCAAGAAGCAGCAAGTGTGAATCCCAATTTCCTCCAAAGCCAAGAACACATGAACAAATCATGTCCTCTAGAGTTTGAATAGTTAGCTCGGACTGACCGTCGGTTTGCGGATGGTACGCGGTGCTAAGGTCAATCCGGGTACCCAAAGTGGTTTACAACAAATTTAAAAAATGGGAAGTGAAACGTCAATCGCGATAAGATATAATGGTCAAAGGCATTCCATGACAACATATAATATTTTTTACATAAAGTTGGGCTAGCTGGCATACTGAAAATTTTTCTTGAATAGGTATGAAGTGAGGAAATTTGTTTAACCAATCACAATTACCCAAATTGTTTTCTCGAATAGATATGAAGTGAGTCGTTGTGGTTTTGGGTGGTTGGAATTTTAGTGATGAAGTCCATGGCTATGTCTTTCCACTTCCAAATGGGAATATGAGGTTCCTAGAGCAAACCAAATGGTTTTTTATGCTCGGCTCGTGAGGCATTTAGATACGTACAAATCGATATCTTTTTTCATTCTCGGTCAGCAAAAGATAGAACGAAGATCGGAATACATTTTCTCCCCATCAGGATGAATAGAGTATCGTGATTTATGAGCCTCGTGAAGGATGAACAAGCGAAGACCGTCACAACCGGGAACCCATAGATGGTTCAAATAGTAAATCAAGCCGTTGGGTTTGGTTTCGAGTTGCAACTCGGTACCACACAACATATCGTCATATAGACTACCTTCGGCGATGAAGACGTGTTGAGCATCGAAGATATGATATCGAAGGTTGGATTGTATGGTGACACAAATGAGCAAGACGGATTTTACATGACCTTTACGACTAAGGGTATCAGTTACGACATTCACGGGTGACAGGTAACTCATCTATTGGATAAAATGACTTAGTCTTTGTTTACTGGAAAAGTAGAAGTTGATAAACATGGAAGTGTGAGGGACGCATATGAAATATTTAACGTTATTTAATTGGAGAAAATGCGGGTTTGATAAATTGTGCATAGATCATGGTAGTATGCTACGTAGAAGTTTTTTTTTGTTTTTCCATATAAGAATTTAGACGTAGTCTAAAAATTTAGCCTTCAATTGTAATAGTTCTAGTTTGTTGTACTTTCGATCTCCAATAATACAAGAGTGGAACAATTTGTTCAAGTGTATGTGTAACTGGGCCTTATAATCTTAGGATAATAATGGCTTGATTATTTCCACAACATCACAATCTTTGATATTCGTCAATCATTGATATTCGTATTTGTTGGTCCATGCGGATCAAACAATCATATCAAACAAACTTATCAAACAAAGATAACTTCACGAACATACAAGAAGAAAAGACTCCACTTGACTCTCTCAAATAAAAATAATAATCTAGACCCCTATTTATCGGCCTACTAAACTAGTAATTCAAGACAAACCTAACTTGGAAACCAAGACAAACTTATTCTAGAATAATCCATAATATTCTTACCATACTAAACAAATATTAATATAAAACTTAACAAAAACAAACCCCGAACTTTAATTATTTAACAAATCAAGATTAAATCTTCATTCACCCCTCAATCTTGAATTGTATTTCTTCTTGCATTTGTTCCTCCTTTTCAACTAATTATAGCATACTTGCTTCACCGATTCTTCAAACTTAACATTTGTTCTTTCCTTCCTTAACTTTGAATCTATATTGCCATTTTCTTTCTTAACTTGATTCTTCTCATCATTTTGTTCTTGACCAATACTTTCAGGAACTCCAAATAAATCATTTGGAATTTTTCTAAACCGAAAATCCCTCACTTTCATAATCGGTTTTACATCATGAGTTTATGTCTTTTCAACTTCAAAGCTATTATGGTTACAACATACTTGAAGCTTAATGTTGTACGTTCTATTCAGGTTTCTCTAAACCTTCATCAACAATTTTCCTCTCTGATCAGAAGCCTCAATGTCCCATTGGCCATTTCAATTTTACATCACAAAACGTCACAAAACTTAGGCATTTAGAAAACATCACAAAACGTCTTCTTTTCACGAGTATTACTTACCACAATCACATTACATTTACCTTTGATTTAGATCTCGGATCCATTACCAAACTAAAGTTGTCCCGAAATTCTTTCATCCAAGGTAGTAAAAAACTTTTTCTTTCCTGACATATGATGACTTGCACCATTGTCTAAGTAGCATGTTCCTTCATTATTTTCATCCTTTTCAAACACAACACCAGGGATAACCCTTTCTTCATTCAAACTTACTTTCTTTAATAAACTAGCTTCCATGAACAAAGAAGGATCAACATCATCTTCTTTCTTTGTCAAATTCACTTCATCATTCCCTTTGCTTAGTTCTTTACATTGATACGAGTAGTGCCCAGTCTTATCACAGTTTTAGCACGTTACATACTTCCTTCTATTTTCCCTTTCTTTAGGGTTCTTTTTTTGGTATTCACCCCGATCATCATTCTTATGTTCACCATTTCATCTTGGGTTCCCTCTTCCTCGTAGGTTGTATCTTCCACGTCCACGGTAGTTTTCAACTTTTTCTTTTTGGTTTGGGTGAACATGAGCTGAGTTTGGGATGAACTTCCATTCACATTCTTGAACTTGTTTCTTTCTTCATACGCCTTTAAACGTCTAACTACATCTTCAAACGCCATTGTTTCGATGTCTGCGAGTAGCTGCATCGAAGAAACAATAGGTAAATATTTATCTGGCATAGAGTTCAAGAATTTTCTTACCAAAACCTCTTCTTCAACTACCGTTCCCAAGCTTTTGTACTTTGATTGTACTCCTCCCAACTTCACTTCCTAATCATCAATAATTTCTGTCTCTCCCATATTTAATCCATCTAACTCGGTTCTTAGCATTTGAACACGAGCTTTCTGAGTTCTTTCTGCACCAAGATAACGAACTCTTAACGCTTTCCAAACATATTTCGGTTCTGAATACTTGGCCATCTGAAGCATCACATATTCAGGTAGGGTTTGGAAGATAACACCTAATGCAGTAAACTTCTTTCTTTCATCAACTACTCTTCCATTTTCCTATCAATCGTATCATGCAAAGCATTTACACCCAAAATAATATTCACCATACCCGACCATGATGCGTAGTTGGTCGAAATTAACTTTGGTGCTTGCAAAACAAAACCACCTATCGATTCTTCCGTTGTTCCTGAGCTCTCTGCTTCTTTATCACCGGCCTTGTTACAATTATGACGTTGTCAGCTATGATTCAAACGGTTAAGGTTTCCCCCCTTTTTTATTCGTTGATCGACTTTTATGAAAAACCAAATTGAGAATTATTGTATTTTGTGATACATCTCACTAGTAGAAAAAAAATAAAATCTTGCTAGTTGTTCACTTATGATGAAAGCTAACGGGTTTGACCTATATTTTTTGGCGGCAACAAACGCGGATGTCGTGCTCTAATAAAAAACAAGTATTTATAAGACTTAAATACCTATAACTAGTACGGGTAAGTAAGGTCGTCTCCACAGAGAATCAGTGAAAAGTGCTGATCAAACTCATGACATATTAGTTATTAAACTAGGCGAACAGACGATGTCAAGCGGTTTAGAAAAGATGATTTATAAACACACAATAAAGTTTATGACTTGTAAACAATTATGAGAAAAAAAGATTCACTTCATGTTTAGGTAATGTGATAACCAACTGATCACATATTCAGATAGATTGATTGTGCAGTAATTACTAGACCTAATAGTTGTGTTGTGATGACAAACGATACCCTAACCGATATGTTGACACAACTGAACCCGATCTACCCATTTACCGGTTTTATATTATGAAAACCAATTAAGTTGCAATGACTAACGATTATTAGTTCAATGACACAAGAGCTAACCCTAAATGTTGATGAACCCAACCAGATAAGTGATGCAAAATTTGATAATCAAAAACACAATTGGTTTAAGCAATCAATCAACAATGTAAACAAGATTAAATAACAAAGCACAATCAAGTTCATAATCAGTTAAGCATAAAGAATCTGATCATAGTCAATTATACAAAACCCTAGCCTAAAGTGAACATGAAGGTTTAGCCTTGCCTTATGGAGATATCAGCTTCCAATCTTGATTCGATTTAAGGAAATATGATTAGAGGGGTGATTGGGATGATTAGGGAGGTCCAAAATCAGCCTTAGAAAACCCAAAACAGATGGAAAAAGGTATCATCCAGAACCCTAAAACATATTGCTTTTATAGTGAAACTTTCGGAATTTTTTGCATCAGGCCGTCACTTGGCGTATGGTACGCCAAGTCTGCCGTACCATACGCTAACTCTGACAAAGCCGTACTCCAAACTTTCTGTCGTAAGCTGATTTGGCGTATGTTACACCAACTATGATTTGGACAAATTTCATCTTTCTCCCTTTTATTGCGCTCACGTTCCTTCACTTCCATCCAAAAGCTTCCTAAACACATACTTAAGCCCCCAATTAGTCCATTAAGCTCCGATTAAGTGCAATCATAAAACAAATAAAGTAACTGTATTCGATACATATAACCAACTAAAACAAACGATATTAAACACTATAAAGACATTCTTTTACCCACACATCACATCCCCATACTTATCTTTTTCCATCCCCAAAAAGATTTACAATGGAATCAGAACCAAGAGCTGTCTTTACAAAACACTTAGGTTATTTTAATTAATGATGGATAATGATCGATGTCGAAATGTCAATCAAAAACATTTATAAAATACCTTTACTAGCTAGGGAAAGTAAGGTGTCAAATCCACAGGGAATCAGTGGAAAGTGCAAGTGGAACTAAATTTCTCATATAAAAATACTTAAAAGTGGACAAACGATGTCAAGCGGTTTAAATGAGAAGTTTGTAAACAATGATATGAAAATAACCCAACTCCAGGGTTCGGGTTTTGCAGCAAGTTAAGGAATTGATAAACTTTTTTGGACGGTTTCTTATAAAATATGTAAACCAAAAGACTTAACGATTGACCGTATTGATCTTCAGAACTGAATCCGAACAATTGATAAAGTTAAATGAAAATCTATTTGATAATCGGTTTTACTTGTTGAAACACAAAATCAATAATATGGTTAACGATAAACGGGTCAATGAAGAAAGAACTTAATCCTAATTGTTGATGACCACAAATCGATTAACTGACAAAAGATTAAGTAATCAATAATTAAAACTGTTTAAGCTCAAAAGCAAACACAAAGAATTGATTAACCGAAGGATTAATCACTTACAAATCCAAAGTTAAAGTATAGAATAAACAAAACCTAACAAGCAACTCAACCCTACGCCCGGAGATGGTTATGAAACCTTTAGCCTTGCATCTTGATCTTCACGTTCTTGATTATGATGTTGGAGATGGTGTTCATGGATCAATCATGTGATTAGGATGAGTGTTGGTGGTGTAAGATAGCCTCCAAGAAGTCCCAAAACTGATTTTGAATGAATGGGATCGACTTTAGAGTTTTTGGGCTTTAAATATAGAAGAAAATCACCCAAAAACCCATTTTCCGTCAGACCAGACTTTAAGCTACGGTCTTGCCACAGTAGCTTATTGATGTGCGAAAATATATATATAAATAAAACACAAGTCGCAACTAAGCTTTAAAACCAAACAATCTATCCTAGTTCACACAAACGGCAAGTGTACCGATCGCGTATAGCACAGATAAGGAAAGTCCGGATATCGAACTCGAAGACACGTGAAAACGTTTATAATTACGAAACTCTAACCAAGACTCACCAAAATATTATTTAAATGATTTTTAATATTTAAAATTGATTAAACTACTTAACTTAATTAAACAAAAACTTTTAACAAAACTCTTTGAAAACTTTGACTGCAGTGATAAAAACTTCTACCTAGGAATGAATCATGTTGGCAGAAATAACAAGACAACGGATTAAAAATATTCAAGACACCGGTTATAAAAGATGACACAACTAAAACTTGTTTAAGAAAGTCAAATTACCTCTCAGTCTCTCTAACAAACTTTAACTTATTTTAGTTGATTTTAAAGAACAAACCGGAAAAACAATTATTAACGTGTTCAATTACCGACTCACCTCTCGGTCTCACCGACACACTATCCTAATAGAAACGAATACTACGCAACCAAGGATAGAGGAACAATTTAACTTAACCCAAATTAAACCAACTAATTGCACATAAACACTCAAACTTGACAAGACAAAAACCCGCTCTCGCGCGGTCTTAATTCTAACAAGTAAAAGCAACGAGACAATATTACTTCTTATCACCTCTCGGTCTCAAAGAAGGTGTATTTTAACTGATTTTAGATGATTATATTACCCACTTATCCCTACGGTTGTACTTCCCGCAAATAAACCCAAAACACCAAGTAAAGAGTTTAACAAGCAATCAATTAATCAAAACCGATTCAATTAACTAATGCAAGAAGATTATAAGTAATAACAAATAAAACACAGCCATCACACACAATCTAATTTATGGTTTAGTTAAACTTTACATCAATAATTCAAGTCTTGAACATTAACAATCCATTATACAAGTTAAAACTACTCAACAATCATCTATCCTAGGTAGAACAAACAAGTTTAGCTACTCATTTATTTTGGACAGCCACATATACTCAAGAAAAACACCATAAACATCATCATAAACATTATAAAACTCATTCAAGATCCAAACAATATCAATAACAAGTCAAACAATCAATCAATTGCAAAACAATTCAAAACAAAAGATCAAATCAACAAAGTTAGGGTTCTTGAAAAGTAAATAAAGTTTATGAATGTTTTACTAAGTATTACGGCTGAGATCTTTGCTTGTTTGAAGCCCCTAGCAGCTGCCCCGATGTCCCTCTTTGATTTCCAGCCGCCAACACCTCAGCCGCCTTTTCCTTTCTTTTTTCTTCTTTCTTTTCCGGCCGGCTACTGTAGCTCCGATCGCAAGGGCTGCCAAGGGAGTTAGGGTTTTGTATTTTCGGGGTTAGTTGCTGAATAATCATGTTATTAACTTATTATAATATTATAAAAGGCTTTTAAGATGTGGGCTTGGGTCGGGCCTTGACTTGTAAGTTTGAAAGTTGAACAATTAAGCCCCTAAACTCTTCCAATTTAACTCTTTTTTCCACCAAACTTCATAACCTACAAGAAAACAATCATCTTTGTAATATCAAGCATAAATAAACCATAAAACTTAATAATTATACTAAAAAGCAATTAAAATATGATAAAAATGATACGGAAAGAAAGTGTGTTTCACTACACATCACTTATGGTCAGGCCGTAAGCTACGGTCTGTGATGTCTGCTTTACGGTCACTGCTAGGACAAAACTGTTTTCTTTATAAAATCTTCGTTTCAACTCCGTTTTCCTCCCCGTTTGCGGCCACTTCTTCATATTTCAATTCTCTATCATCTCATATATCATTACTTCCATTTCCACTCCATCATAAATGCTCCAAATTAACTTCTTTAAGCTCCGTTAAGCTCCGCACACCTGTAACCACAAACGCACTCAAAGTAATCGTGTTCACAATATATAACTAATCAAAACACACGACTTTACACACTTAATACACATATTTCTACCCACACATCACATCCCCGCACTTATCATTTGTTTGCCCTCAAGCAAACTCTCATGCAACACATGCACCTCGATCGACGGTTCATCAATTATCAGTATTAATACTAGTGAGGTATAAGGTCATATCCAATTCCCAAGAACTGACACTTTCAAGGTTGATAACCCATCATATAATTTAATGATACATTTTAAAACTATGAAACCGCCCAAACGAGTGTACTTTGTTTCCGGTTAAGGCACACATGTTCATACCCCTCATAATATAATATCTCTCCTATCGGATTAATATTTGGACTAGCAAAAGATGTGCTAGTATCACTCTGCTCTTAGTATCACTCATAAACAGGTGTCCATCCATAAAACTTCTTTGACACAAATGCAAATCAAGAGGACTTAAAAAGGGTTGTAACGGGGCTAGGTGTAAGGGTATGGAAGGGAAATTTTCAAGTAGCTCAAACAATCCGACCCGGCTTATTACATAACAACTAAATAAACAATACTAACATAAATCCTGATTTCATATTTTTTTTAAGTAACATAAACGAACTACTACTTACGTAACTGAATATAAACAGATATCTTTTTGGCTTTTTTTTTTACTTTAAGCATAATAAACGGGATGCTTAATACTTGACAAATACAAATACAAATCAAAGACAAATACCAATACACAGAAACCTATTAAGCCGGATCGTCTCGTAGAATTATATCGGGGTTAATCAAATGAAAAATGGGTCCAAGAAATGTTTTCTAAGGGAACCAACCCCCCGCCCTTTCATTACCCACGCTCATATGTATAATGTATGAGGCCCAACTGTAACACCCCGTAACCGCAGCGGAAACGTAAACGGGATGCAACAGACACATCTGATATCAACAGCATTGCTTATAAAGAAAACACCACTACAATAACTTGAACGTATTACATTGTTCCGAGTTTCGTTACCGACTAGGCGTTATCACATAAGTTTTACCAATAGTACGTTAACATATTTAATACAAAATATAGACTCTTAAGCTTCCACGAAATAGCACACATCATCAAGCACGTATCACTCATTCCAATTTGGGTGTACCTAGAAAGCATGTAAAGAAAACGGGTCAACTACGAATAGTTGGTGAGTTTCACTAATTTAAGTAAACCATGACAAATCATTTTAATAATCATAAATTAATGATGTAATTATGCTGAGTCTACAAGTGAAAACTCTGTTAACCCAGAAACACATTTAATAACCTCTGGGGACACTGTTAACCCAGAAACACATTTAATAACCTCTGGGGACACTGTTAACCCAGAAACACATTTAATAACCTCTGGGGACACTGTTAACCCAGAAATACATTTAATAACATCTGGGGACACTGTTAACCCAGAACACTGTTTCGGGCCTTACAATATTAGCAACTCAGACAATTACCATCTTGATACATTACCGTACGATTCCCGTACAATAAACATTATATAATACATTCATTTCCATGCGATCGGCATGTACTTAAACACTTTGATAAAAACATGCTTTCCGCCCCGGGAAAATATTTAAAACAGTTCAATAAAAAGGGGCTCGTGAAACTCACCTTTTTTGTGAGCAAGATGTAATACTGTGAACAGCCATCGGCCCGGATCTGTAATACGATCCCTAAGTCGTTACTACACAATTTCTATTAATATAACTTAAATTCGTGTTAACCGGTACGTCTGGGGACACTGTTAACCCAGTACCGTACACGATCCGGGGACAATGTTAACCCCGAAACACTTCTCAGGACTTAGATTGTGATATCACTTAGAGTTCTTTAGTCAAAATTACCATTAGTTTGTTTTCTCGTTTTGCGTGCCTAGCACGGTTAACCGTCTTTATGTTTTCAAAAATGAGTTTGGTCACATACGACCCGAAAATAGTTGTTACTGATATTTTAATTAAAGTGGTGAAATTAGAGCTCGGTTTAGACACCCCGTTTGGCCGCGGGGCCCGTTTCCGTCTTTAGTATACCGGAAATTTCTAAATCGGGTAAAATTACCTAAATCATCCGAATTACTTTCGGATGATTTATTTTTACTTGATTAACTTAGTTTAATGAAAATAGTTCATTTTTAGGGTTTTTATACACCAGTCAGCTCGCTTAGGCGAACTTTGCCGGTTTACACGTTTTAAGCTTTAAAAGTTTGTTTTTAAGTTCCATTTAACACAAATAAATATCCGTTTAGTCTCGGATCTTGAAATTTTGCACAATTCAGTTTTTGACAGTAAGGAATTTTATAAAATATTTCCAGATTTAATTTCTATATTTAACATTTATTTATCTATTTTTAAACGTCATTTAAACACCAAATATGTCGAAAATACCAAATGACCTTAGAAAAATCCCAAATTTTTCTGGGATGACCCCTGCCATCCACATAGTCCCCTGTAATTTTTCCAGAACCAAAATCTCATTTTTCATGCCATTTTCACCAAAACCGAGCTAGAAAACCCTAGAACTCGTTTTACCGAAAAGCCTACTTAGACTTCTCCAATGGACCTGAAATTTTGTGTGTGACTTTTATATGTTATAGAAAGCTCATCTAAATTTTTCCAGAATTTTTCATGATGTTTAGCTATTTTTCACCATTTTTAGCCAAAACCGAGCATTAAATTCACCAAATATTCATCCTTTATACAAAAATTACCAAAATTTCACAGATCTCATATTTTCATGTGTAGATCATCTCTGTGAAATTTCATGACTCAACTCTAAGTCTACCACAATCTGTCCAAATCTTACAAATCATACGAAAAACCGAACTACCTTGTGTTTCTAGCTTTAGATCGCAAAGATCTTGCTTTCTAGCCTTTGCTAGCAACTAGATACAACACCTACAAGCACAACAACACCACACCAAGCAAGTTATACCCACAATCAAGCCATTTCTTTCATGGTTTCGGTTAAGACATCAAAACAAAGATTTTAACCGTAAAAATTCGTTTTTGACTCTTTTAACTCCTTTCTTGGACCAAGATCCCTTGTATAACTTGTATACATCACTTGATCATGCAAGAATCGGTTTCATCTCGGGTTTTCACCCATTTTTCACTTGAAACCTCATTTTCTCAAGATCTTGGAATTAAAAAGCAAGATCAAACCATAATAACATGTTTATACCTTGTGGATCTTCTTAAAAATCAAAGGTTTTTGGTTGAATGTGTAAAGGATGGAGAGAAATGTGGAGTTGTGATTTTAGAAAAAAGAAAATGAAGTGTGTATGTGTGTGATGGGGGACCGATCGGTCCTAGTAGTGGTGTGGGGTGGGGCCCACAGCTCTAATCTTGGCCACACATTCGGATTGTGTAATCCGGATAATGTTGTGGATAATCTGGTTCAGTTCGTTTTTCGGTTAAACGTTTAATTCGGCTTAAAACGAGGCTAAAACGGCCGTTTTTCGGCTTAAAAATGAAATTTATATAAAACCGATTTAAAAACTTTAAAAACTTAAACCATGACATTTATTGACTTAACACATCATATTGTCGGTAGTTGTGCATCTTTTTCGGCTTGATCGATCGTCTCTTGCTTGGTTTGATGTTAAAGGTTTCGTTTAACGTACCGACGTACTAATAAATCGAAATCCTTTTTCTGTGCTATAATTCACTTATCCCGAAGCCTTAATACTTCGTAAACCTTACTAAACATCATATATTTCATCTATGACGTAATCCCCGATTCGTTCGGGTTTCAATAACCGTTCATCGGTTAATCGTAATTCCAATACGACTAACTGTACATTCGAGTATAATTCGTACTGTGAATCTTATATACTCGTACAAACACATTATAATTCATATATTTAGTATTAAATAACACATAAATGGTACATTCCGGCTAGGGTATACCTGAATTTGCCGGAATCGTTACATTCTCCCCCCGTTATAAAAATTTCGTCCTCGAAATTTTACGCGTCAACTACTTCCTTTTGAGGAAATAAGTGGGGGTATTTCTTCCGAACTTCGTCCTTTCGTTCCCATGTATATTCTGGGCCTCGTTGCGAGTTCCATCTAACTTTGACCAACGAGATCTTATTGTGTCTAAGTTGCTTGATTTTCCTGTCCACTATTTCTATGGGTTCCTCTACGAAATTAAGCTTATCGTTTAATTGGACACCCTCTAGTGGTAACACCGATGTCTCATCCGACAGACACCTTTTCAAGTTCGACACGTGAAACACGTTGTGAACTGCACTTAATTCTTCAGGCAGTTCTAACCGGTATGCTACAGGACCGATTTTTGCAGTAATGTCGAATGGTCCAATGTATCTAGGGGCTAACTTCCCCGCCTTTCCAAATCTGACTACTCCTTTCCAAGGTGATACTTTCAAATATACTTTATCACCTTCCTCAAATGATAACGGTTTTCGACGGGTATCGGCATAACTCTTCTGCCGATCCCGTGCGGCCTTCAGATTGTTCTTAATTTCAAGGATTTTGCTGGTCGTTTCCTGGACCAGATCTGATCTAATAACCTGTGTGTCGCCCACTTCAGTCCAGCATAGTGGTGATCGGCACTTCCGTCCATACAATGCCTCGTAAGGTGCTGCCTTTATACTGCTATGGTAACTGTTATTATAGGAAAATTCAACGAGTGAGAGATGTTGATCCCAATTTCCCTTAAAATCCAGTACGCATGCACGAAGCAAATCCTCCAGGGTTTGAATGGTTCTCTCAGACTGACCATCGGTCTGAGGGTGGTAAGCTGTGCTTAGATTAATACGCGTTCCCAGCGCTTCTTGTACAGCTTGCCAAAGATTGGAGGTGAAATGGCTATCTCGGTCGGAGATGATTGAGATGGGTATCCCATGACGAGACACAATTTCATTTATATAAATCTGCGCAAGTCTCTCGGTGTTATAATTATTTCTAATCGGAATAAAATGTGCCGATTTGGTTAATCGATCCACGACTACCCAAATTGCATCATGTCCTCGGGACGTCTTGGGGAGATGTGTCACAAAATCCATCGTGATCTGCTCCCACTTCCATTCAGGAATTTCCGGTTGTTGTAACATTCCCGAAGGTTTCTGGTGCTCCGCCTTAACCCTCGCACACGTCGTACACTTGCCGACGTATGTGGCTATATCCTTTTTCATACCCGGCCACCAGTAGAACTCCTTCACATCCTTGTACATCTTATCCGATCCCGGATGTATGGAATATTTTGATTTATGCGCTTCGTCCATGATTAATTCACGAAGGTCATGGAGGGTCGGGATCCAAATCCGATTTTTGAAATAGAGAATTTCGTCCACGCGCTGTTCGAAATTCTTCTCGTTACCATAAAGTCCCTCTTTTACCAATTGTTCCTCTTTCAACGCCTCGCGTTGAGCGACTCGAACCTGGTCCGAAAGGTTCGACTGGACTATCATTTCCAGTGCTCGCACTCGCAATGGCTTAACCCGATCCTTCCTACTCAGGGCATCGGCTACGACGTTAGCCTTGCCGGGGTGATAACGGATGTCACAGTCATAGTCGCTTAACAACTCGACCCATCTTCGTTGTCTCATATTCAGTTCTTTCTGATCGAATATGTGTTGCAAACTTTTATGATCGGTGAAGATGGTGCACTTTGTACCGTAGAGATAATGTCTCCAGATTTTAAGTGCGAAGATAACTGCTCCCAGTTCTAAGTCATGAGTAGTGTAATTTTTCTCGTGTATTTTTAACTGTCGAGAAGCATAGGCTATGACCTTATTATTTTGCATCAACACGCATCCTAACCCTCTCCGGGATGCGTCATAATACACGACAAAACCATCGTCTCCGTCGGGGAGACTTAAGATCGGCGCTTGGCACAATCTTTGTTTTAACATTTGAAACGCCGTTTCCTGCTCTTCACCCCATTCATACTTTCGATCTTTTTGGGTCAGAAGGGTTAAAGGTTGGGCGATGCTGGAAAAGTTCTCTATAAATCGACGATAATATCCAGCTAAGCCTAAGAATTGGCGGATTTCCTTTGGCGATTTAGGCGCTTGCCAATTCTTAACTGCTTCAACCTTACTTGGATCAACGTGTATTCCTTGATGGTTTATAACGTGACCAAGGAATTGCACTTCTTGTAACCAGAAGTTACACTTGGAGAATTTTGCATACAACTTCTCCTGATTTAGAAGCTCTAAAATTAATCTTAAGTGTTGTTCGTGCTCTTCTTTACTCTTCGAGTATATCAAAATATCGTCAATAAACACGATGACGAATTTATCGAGGTAGGGTTTACAGACTCGATTCATGAGATCCATGAACACTGCTGGCGCATTTGTTAGCCCGAAAGGCATAACTAAGAACTTGTAATGGCCGTAGCGAGTCCGGAATGCGGTTTTTGGGATATCCTCCTCCTGAATTCTAACCTGATGGTATCCCGATCTAAGATCAATTTTTGAGAAATAGCTCGCACCTTGCAGTTGGTCGAACAGGTCATCAATTCGGGGGAGAGGATACCTATTTTTGATTGTCAACTTGTTCAGCTCCCTGTAATCAATGCACATTCTAAGGCTTCCGTCCTTCTTTTTCACAAATAGTACTGGTGCACCCCACGGGGAATAACTAGGACGTATAAATCCTTTATCCAACAATTCTTGCAATTGGTTGGATAATTCTTGCATCTCTGATGGTGCAAGTCGGTAGGGTGCCTTAGCAACAGGGCCAGCTTGAGGTAATAGATCGATTCTGAATTCGACCTGTCGGGTTGGCGGTAATTCAGGAAGTTCTTCTGGGAAGACTTGTGGAAATTCGCGTACCACTGGAATATCATCCACCCGTTTCTCCTCAGAATCAGTGGCCGTCAAGCTTGCTAGATACGCCACGCATCCTTGGCGTATGTATTTTAACACCTTGAGGTGGGATATAAATGGTATCATGGTGCCTGACTTTTCTCCTTGCACTAATATCTCTTCGTCATCCGACACCCGGATCTTGACGATTTTCTTTTCACAGTTTATTTCTACTTTGTTACGTGCTAACCAATCCATTCCCACTATCACGTCAAAACTACCCAATTCTACCGGTAACAAGTCAATCGGAAGGGATTGATCGTTCAGAATAAAAGGGCAATTCCGAACTATCTGATTAACTATCATGGTTTTACCGTTAGCGACTTCTACGGTGTAAGGTTCTATGGTTTCACCAATTGGGAGGTTTGCTATCGACAGGAATCTAACGGAGACAAAACTTCTATCGGCGCCCGTATCAAATAATACAGAAGCGTAATGATCAGAGACGAGGAATGTACCTGTCACTACGCTGGGGTCCTGGCGTGCTTCGTTCGCCCCCATCACGAATGCTCGGCCTCGCGCCGGATTGGACGACGATGCCTGACCCGCGGTTTGCCGCCCATTTCCTCCCTGGTTCAGCTTCGGACAGTTTCTCTTGAAGTGATCTGTGCCACCGCATTCAAAGCAAGCACGACTGGTGGTCATCACTTGATTTCCTTGTGGGTTTTGTTGTCGGGCTGATTGGGTCCTAAATGGCTGCGCACGGATAGGTTGCGGTTGCCGGTTCAAGTTGTTCAGGTTTGTCCTACAACTCGGTGCGTAGTGCCCAATCCTGCCGCACCGGTGGCACACCACTTCTTTGCACATGCCACCATGGTGGTAACCGCATTTCCCACACTTAGGAAACGTTCCCTTCTGCGGTTCTTGCCTTCCGCCTGAACTAGTCATGGCGTAGTTCTGGGCAGTGGGCCTAGCACGTTTACCTTGCTGCTTTTCCTGGATCCTATGGTCATGTGTACCCCGCTTTCCCCCAGCGGACTCTCCCGCCACCTTCAGTGACCCGCTCCTTACGAAATCATACGTGACGATACCAGCTTGCGTCACCGCACCCTCATACGTCTGGTGTCCTCCAGAATTGACTATACTCCTTACAACTGGAGTTAGCCCCCAAATATAACGCTCAACCCTCTTCGACTCTGGGGTGACCAACCATGGTACCAATCGCGACAACTCATTAAACCGGTTCGTATAACCCAAATGGTCTGCCCCCTGCATCTCCAGGTTCCACAATTCATTTTCTAATTTTTGCAATTCGTTTTTCGGGCAGAAATGTTCCAGTACAAGAGCCTTGAGCTCTGTCCAGGTCATGCGGTTTGTCGCCGTCTGACCCCGGGTCTGCACTATCGTGTTCCACCATGTCAAGGCATGGTCCGTGAATGTGCATGTAGCATACTTAACAACACAATCCTCGGGGCAGTTGCTGATATTCACAACGGATTCTATTTTCTCCATCCACTTAACCAACCCATTTGGTCCTTCAGACCCGCTAAACTCTAGAGGTTTGCACAACATAAAGTCTTTGATCGAACATCCCCTGGATGCACGAATCGGTTCAGTATGGTTCGTCTCTACCGTAGGTATAGGGCCATTACTGTCTGTAACGACCACCCTAGGGGGTGCGTCATTACTCGGAATCGTCTTATCATTCTGTGGAGGATTAACATTTTGTTCCCCGTCATTATTGGTGGTCGTTTGATTGCTCGGAGGGGCTGGATTGGTCGAATTGTTAATACTGGCGGCGATGCGCGATACTATATCCGGTATCGCCGCCTCTAACTGTTGAGCAATCAAACGGCTCACGTCCACTTCCAAACGTTTTGGTGCCATTCTACACAACATCAAGAAAATATATATAATTAATACAAGTTCCAATCATAAAACACAACAAACATTCCATTCATTAATAAACATTAGTACATATTACATCCATGTCAGTTCACATAATTTCCTGTCATCATTACATAAGTTAAGTTTTCATACAAAGGGCCTATGTCGGCATCATCTCGACATAACCCGCAATGGGTCAGTGCTTGAATGATACCCAAAAGTATCTATAATGATATACCCCAAAAGAGACCCCCCCCCTAAGGGCCAGTGGTTGTATTATAACTACCCAAGATTCACTCTATGTTAGCATCACCACTAACTGCTTACACAGAGTATCAAAAAGCGGTCCCTGTCTACTCCCATCCTAACACAACTAAACACGGTGGTATACCAAACCCACCAACACCGCCACCAACACCAGCATAACCCGGATCCGCGTCTCCATCCGGCCGATCATCCACTGGGAGTATGAGCACTCCCTCTTCAGCTGCGAAATCGCATACTGGTGGTCCAGTATGCAGTCCCCCAGGTACATCCGCCTCTGTACCCCCACTGTCAAGGCGGCGGAGTGCTCATTCACCTGTTCGGTGATCACTCGCAGCCATGCCGCCGCATCCCTTTCCTGCCTAGGGAGGCCCCACACGGGTGGAGTCACAGGCTGGGTGGGGGCGAGGTAGGTGGGACACTGATCCGCGCCGTGAGGCGGGGTCCGAATCCGGGCGGGACAGGGATGGCCTGTGGTGCGGGCGGGGTAGGGGATCTGGCAATCCTGACTGGGGAGGACTGGCCAGAGCTCCTACGACTAGCCTCGCTAGGCTCAGAGCTGGATGATACGCGTATGCTCCCAGAGTTCCCGGAGCTGACTTCCTCCGGGTCCTCCTCCATCGACAAACTAGGAGTTCTCGACATTCTTTCCTGCACACAAGTTAACAAACATGTAGTTCTTTCCATAGTGTAAATCATAATCAAATTAATATGCACTTACTTATACAACTTGACCACATAACTATATTATCATATATTTGCACATATGTTGCCAATTTTACCTATTAAAGTCCCCCGTGACTTCCCCTGAATTCCCTCGTGCGGACAAGTCTGTTATTATGTTCCGGACCATAATAACTCACTTGTCCATCCAAGTTCATCCAGACCTTGTCACAATAAATTATTAGTTGATATTCAGATCCTATAACATTTGAGCAACTGGTTATATTTTAGGTATCTTTTAAAGACATCCTAATTCTTTATAACCAATGGCTCTGATACCAAGTTCTGTAACACCCCGTAACCGCAGCGGAAACGTAAACGGGATGCAACAGACACATCTGATATCAACAGCATTGCTTATAAAGAAAACACCACTACAATAACTTGAACGTATTACATTGTTCCGAGTTTCGTTACCGACTAGGCGTTATCACATAAGTTTTACCAATAGTACGTTAACATATTTAATACAAAATATAGACTCTTAAGCTTCCACAAAATAGCACACATCATCAAGCACGTATCACTCATTCCAATTTGGGTGTACCTAGAAAGCATGTAAAGAAAACGGGTCAACTACGAATAGTTGGTGAGTTTCACTAATTTAAGTAAACCATGACAAATCATTTTAATAATCATAAATTAATGATGTAATTATGCTAAGTCTACAAGTGAAAACTCTGTTAACCCAGAAACACATTTAATAACCTCTGGGGACACTGTTAACCCAGAAACACATTTATTAACCTCTGGGGACACTGTTAACCCAGAAATACATTTAATAACCTCTGGGGACACTGTTAACCCAGAACACTGTTTCGGGCCTTACAATATTAGCAACTCAGACAATTACCATCTTGATACATTACCGTACGATTCCCGTACAATAAACATTATATAATAAATTCATTTCCATGCGATCGGCATGTACTTAAACACTTTGATAAAAACATGCTTTCCGCCCCGGGAAAATATTTAAAACAGTTCAATAAAAAGGGGCTCGTGAAACTCACCTTTTTTGTGAGCAAGATGTAATACTGTGAACAGCTACCGGCCCGGATCTGTAATACGATCCCTAAGTCGTTACTACACAATTTCTATTAATATAACTTAAATTCGTGTTAACCGGTACGTCTGGGGACACTGTTAACCCAGTACCGTACACGATCCGGGGACAATGTTAACCCCGAAACACTTCTCAGGACTTAGATTGTGATATCACTTAGAGTTCTTTAGTCAAAATTACCATTAGTTTGTTTTCTCGTTTTGCGTGCCTAGCACGGTTAACCGTCTTTATGTTTTCAAAAATGAGTTTGGTCACATACGACCCGAAAATAGTTGTTACTGATATTTTAATTAAAGTGGTGAAATTAGAGCTCGGTTTAGACACCCCGTTTGGCCGCGGGGCCCGTTTCCGTCTTTAGTATACCGGAAACTGCTAAATCGGGTAAAATTACCCAAATCATCCGAATTACTTTCGGATGATTTATTTTTACTTGATTAACTTAGTTTCATGAAAATAGTTCATTTTTAGGGTTTTTATACACCAGTCAGCTCGCTTAGGCGAACTTTGCCGGTTTACCCGTTTTAAACTTTAAAAGTTTGTTTTTAAGTTCCATTTAGCACAAATAAATATCCGTTTAGTCTCGGATCTTGAAATTTTGCACAATTCAGTTTTTGACAGTAAGGAATTTTATAAAATATTTCCAGTTTTAATTTCTATATTTAACATTTATTTATCTATTTTTAAACGTCATTTAAACACCAAATATGTCGAAAATACCAAATGACCTTAGAAAAATCCCAAATTTTTCTGGGATGACCCCTGCCATCCACATAGTCCCCTGTAATTTTTCCAGAACCAAAATCTCATTTTTCATGCCATTTTCACCAAAACCGAGCTAGAAAACCCTAGAACTCGTTTTACCGAAAAGCCTACTTAGACTTCTCCAATGGACCTGAAATTTTGTGTGTGACTTTTATATGTTATAAAAAGCTTATCTAAATTTTTCCAGAATTGTTCATGATGTTTAGCTATTTTTCACCATTTTTAGCCAAAACCGAGCATTAAATTCACCAAATATTCATCCTTTATCCAAAAATTACCAAAATTTCACAGATCTCATATTTTCATGTGTAGATCATCTCTGTGAAATTTCATGACTCAACTCTAAGTCTACCACAATCTGTCCAAATCTTACAAATCATACGAAAAACCGAACTACCTTGTGTTTCTAGCTTTAGATCGCAAAGATCTTGCTTTCTAGCCTTTGCTAGCAACTAGATACAACACCTACAAGCACAACAACACCACACCAAGCAAGTTATACCCACAATCAAGCTATTTCTTTCATGGTTTCGGTTAAGACATCAAAACAAAGATTTTAACCGTAAAAATTCGTTTTTGACTCTTTTAACTCCTTTCTTGGACCAAGATCCCTTGTATAACTTGTATACATCACTTGATCATGCAAGAATCGGTTTCATCTCGGGTTTTCACCCATTTTTCACTTGAAACCTCATTTTCTCAAGATCTTGGAATTAAAAAGCAAGATCAAACCATAATAACATGTTTATACCTTGTGGATCTTCTTAAAAATCAAAGGTTTTTGGTTGAATGTGTAAAGGATGGAGAGAAATGTGGAGTTGTGATTTTAGAAAAAAGAAAATGAAGTGTGTATGTGTGTGATGGGGGACCGATCGGTCCTAGTAGTGGTGTGGGGTGGGGCCCACAGCTCTAATCTTGGCCACACATTCGGATTGTGTAATCCGGATAATGTTGTGGATAATCTGGTTCAGTTCGTTTTTCGGTTAAACGTTTAATTCGGCTTAAAACGAGGCTAAAACGGCCGTTTTTCGGCTTAAAAATGAAATTTATATAAAACCGATTTAAAAACTTAAACCATGACATTTATTGACTTAACACATCATATTGTCGGTAGTTGTGCATCTTTTTCGGCTTGATCGATCGTCTCTTGCTTGGTTTGATGTTAAAGGTTTCGTTTAACGTACCGACGTACTAATAAATCGAAATCCTTTTTTCTGTGCTATAATTCACTTATCCCGAAGCCTTAATACTTCGTAAACCTTACTAAACATCATATATTTCATCTATGACGTAATCCCCGATTCGTTCGGGTTTCAATAACCGTTCATCGGTTAATCGTAATTTCAATACGACTAACTGTACATTCGAGTATAATTCTTACTGTGAATCTTATATACTCGTACAAACACATTATAATTCATATATTTAGTATTAAATAACACATAAATGGTACATTCCGGCTAGGGTATACCTGAATTTGCCGGAATCGTTACACCAACCCCCCAGTACCCACACCCCCGCTCATCAAGACGAGGCTTAACCTAATTGCCTCTATCACTTTTGCATTTTGCCAACTACGATCCCGTGATCAATGAACATCGATGAAAACACTCAAATGACAGGTGTACTATGTATTATATGTGTATTATGTATATGTGGTCAACTCACACACGTACCGGAGGAATAAGGCTGCCGACATGAAAATGTGTACTTGTCCCCATGACTCGTTATCCCCATCTAAACGTTTCATTATAATTGTCTAATTTTTGAAAAACATTTACATGGGAAGGCTTTCGAGAAGCTTAAAAATTGACCATGACCAAAGACCTCTACTTGGCATTAATACTAACAATTAACAAGTTACAATTTCGGCTTTTGCGCACAATCAAACTACTCTAAGGCTAAAAAAATTTTAATTTCTCCATATTTTTCCATCCCCACACTTAAGATTTACATTGCCCTCATTGTAACTCAGATTTTCAAAAACAGATGCAAACACGGGATATTCATACCAATTGCAATTCAAGTGACAACCAATTACCCATCTCCAGATTTAAATAAAGTTTCATACCATTAAACGAAACACATAAGGTTTTAAACATAAGCATAGACACTAACATCAACCACATGACCCGAAAGTTCATCACGCCACCCGACCACCCATAACACAATTATTAAACAGTCAACAAAACATAAAAGATAGAGAGAGACACATGGACCTGATTCAAATCACTTATGTCAAATGGGTCCTGCTGATGAGTACTTTTGCATCCTTGACCCACACTTTTTGAAAATTATATGAAAATATATATTTAGCTTCCCCACACTTAGGGATCACTATGACCACAAAACACAAACAAAAAGTAACACACAAAAAGAAAAGCAAAAATAAAGAAAACAAAACAAAACTAGAAGGCCGGGTTGCCTCCCGGTCAGTGCTAAATTTTTGTTAAGGTCTTCAGCCAGTCCGTTACCTCATTTTTTGGTTATGGTGGTCTAATGGAGTGCTTACCTTCCTCCACCTCATTCTTCTTACTTCTCCAACACAATGGTGGTTCTAATGCTTCCCATCTTGGCCCAAAGCATGCCAACCTCCTCTGTTCATTCTTGAATCCAGGTGGCTTCTTTACCTTCTCCTTCTTTGGTTGTTTCTTCTTGTATGTTCCATCATTTTCCTCATTGACCACTACTTCCATCACCATCTTAGTATTGTTTGTTGAACATATTGTTGCTACACTTTTTACATCTACTGCATTTAACTCTTCCTTCTCTCGTTCACGCTTAGACCTGTCAAAAACAACATTTTTCTCCTTTTTGGTGTCATCCTCACACGTACGAGGAAGACACTCGTTAGTAGCACATGACCTAGAATATTTATTTTCAAAAGAATAATCATATGAATTTGAAAATATACTTAAAATTAACTTACGGTTACCGAAGATCATGCAAACTGTTCCGTCTCGGCAATTAATCTGAGCATTTGAAGTAGCCAAAAACGGTCTCCCCAATATCACACGGGGTTCTTCTTCCTTCTCAGCCAGTGCATAATCAAGTACCAAGAAATCCTCAGGGAAGTAAAAATCACCAACCTTTACCGCAACTCCAACCAGCTTACCCCGAGGTCGTCTTCGAGTGAAATCAGCTAACACCAAGGTGGTATCAACTTCTTGTAAAGGTCCAGAATCAAACCGGTCATACACACTCCCTGGTAGAACACTCACACTCGCACCATAATCAACAAGTGCCTTGGTGGTCTTGAACTCACCAATCTGAATAGAGATGAGTGGTGCCCCTATTTCAAATTCTTTAACCGTGTCATTCTCCACACTATCTTCGATTGTGATGGCACTGACATGTGTATTTTTTCCATTTGATGAACCGCTACCCTGATGGTTGGGGTTCTTCAAAGTGTCACTCGGTAGTCTAGATGGATTTCTCTTTAGGCTTGCCATTTATCTGCCAGTTGACTCACCTGTTTATCTCTTGCAACATTTTCCTTCTCTTGGAGTTCCAACCTCTGATTCAACGCCTTATTCTGAGTCTCTTGATCCACCTTCATTTGTGGCAATAACCCCATCACATCCTTAAGTGACTCCTCTTTGGTTCCCGAAGAATTTCCTTGCCCCTGCTGATAACTCTTTTTATAACCCTTATTGTAACCCCAGAATCTCTCTGATTGTACCCACTATGACTGCTGCCCGAACTATTACCATACTGTTTCTGGTTCGACTGATAACCTGTCTTCTGAAAATTACCCTGAATATTCGGGCTCTGCTGCGTGTTCGGATTTCCATAACTGAAGTTTGGATGATTCCTAAGGCCCGGATGATAAGTATTTGAACTCATATTATTGTATTTCTTTTCACCCTGCACATAGTTGACCTCTTCTTCTTCAGTTTCTTCATCTTTCACAACCCCACAACTCGTAACCTCGTGTCCTAATTCACCATAACCTTCACATACCGGATATGTTTTTCCCGAGTTTCCAGCTCCTTGTACAGCTGCAACCAACAACCTATATATCTTCTTTTCCAGTCTATCCATTCTGTCATCTGACCCATGACTTTCAACTGCTTTTACCACTGACCTTTTTGACATCTTGTTCGACTGTGCTTGTCTCTTTGAATTACTCGCATGTCTCTCCAAATGTCCCCAATCCTCGTTTTCGTCATTTGCAAGAAAAGATCCATTCGTGGTGGCTTGGAGGTCACGAACATAATCATTTGAGAGACTATCACGGAATGCCTTATCAATTCCCACAACGCAATCCCATGATGCGGACAAGTTCTCAACAATCGTTTAAACCTTTGGAATGATTCATAGAAAGTTTCACCAGCGATCTGCTGAAAGTTTCGAATGTTGTTGTTGGCCTCTGTGGTTCTATGTGGAGTATAATACTCGTCTAAAAACTGTTGTGCCAAATCTCCCCAAGTGAAAATACTAGCTGATGGCAACGATAGAAACCACTGTTTTGCCGCATCTTTCAAACTAAACTGGAAGACTACCATCTTTACCTCTTCCACAGTAAATCCTTGACTTGAGATGAGTGTGCATATCGAGTTGAAATCAATCAAGTGTAGGTATGGTTCTTCGATAACCTTCCCATGAAATGTAGGCATCCCCGTCAAACTATTCTGCCTTACCGAAAAAGTCCTTCCATTTCTGACCGGGATAATGATTGGTAGAGGGTTTGTGGCCACTTGTGGAATGAAATGACTTTGAACTCCTCTAACTGGCGGTGGAACATATGCTCTTGGCACTCCATCATTAAACTCGTAATACGGTGCCTGTTGTTCACGATCTTGCTGGCGTCTCGGTTCTTGATCTCTATGTTGATTTTCTTGATGATTATGTCGAATTTCTTGGTCATCACGGGGATCTTGTAGCGGATGTTGACTCCCCTGCCCATCCCTAAACTCCTCCTCATCCTCATAATCGAAACCAAGATCGTCCCCTATATGCCAATTTTCCACTCGTCGAATTTCTTGGTTATGTGGTTGGTAAACATTTGGGTCTCTTCGGTTTTGGTTACTCATGGTTTCTTCTTTTGGTGTTATGATTTCGGGTATTTGGTTTAGTATGGGTTTTTGAGCTGCTCAGCTTTGACTTGTTGTTCTCTCGATTTTGGGATCAAACTGAAGCGGCTCTTTCTCACGGGAATATCTCGTCTACATCAACTTGTGAAGTTACCTGCACAGACACAAACACTAACACCCCACGTAAAATCAATGAAGAAAAAAAATTAAAAACAAAAACTAAAA
The DNA here is from genome assembly GCF_021521415.1 of Bidens hawaiensis. Taxonomy (NCBI): domain Eukaryota; kingdom Viridiplantae; phylum Streptophyta; class Magnoliopsida; order Asterales; family Asteraceae; genus Bidens; species Bidens hawaiensis. Next base: position 834,698 of record NW_027491674.1, read on the forward strand.
ACTAATCTAAACTACTAAACTAGCACTTTGTGCGTTGATTCCCCGGTAACGACGACATATTGATCGATGTCAAAAGGTCAATCAAAAATATTTATAAAATACCTTTACTAGCTAGGGCAAGTAAGGTGTCGAATCCACAAGGAATCAGTGGAAAGTACAAGTGGAACTCAATTTCTCATATAAAAATACTTAAAAGTGTACAAACGATGTCAAGCAGTTTAAATGAGTAGTTTGTAAACAATGATATGAACATAACCAAACTCCAGGGTTCGGGTTTTGCAACAAGTTAAGGAATTGATAAACTTCTTTGGACAGTTTCTTATTAAATATGTAAACCAAAAGACTTAAAGAATGACCGTATTGATCTTCAGAACTGAAATTTGAACAATTGACAAAGTTAAATGAAAATCTATTTGATAATCGGTTTTACTTGTTGAAACACAAAATCAATAATATGGTTAATGATAAACGGGTCAATGACGAAAGAACTTAATCCTAATTGTTGATCACCACAAATCGATTAACTAACAAAATATTAAGTAATCAATTAATTAAAACTGTTTAAGCACAAAAGCAAACACAAAGAATTGATTAACCGAAGGATTAATCAATTACAAATCCAAAGTTAAAGTATAGAATAAACAAAACCTAACAAGCAACTCAACCCTACACCCGGATATGGTTATGAAGCCTTTAGCCTTGCATCTTGATCTTCATGTTCTTGATTATGATGTTGGAGATGGTGTTCATGGATCAATCTTGTGATTAGGATGAGTGTTGGTGGTGTAAGATAGCCTCCAAGAAGTCCCAAAACTGATTATGTATGAATAGGATCGACTTTAGGGTTTTAGGGCTTTAAATATAGAAGAAAATACCCAAAAACCCATTTTCCGTCAGACCAGACCGTATGCTACGGTCTTGCCACCGTAGCTTACGGTCAGACCGTAAGCTACGGTATGTGAAGTATGCTTTACGGTCACTGCTAGGCCAAAACTGTTTTCTTCATAAAATCTTCGTTTCAACTCTGTTTTCCTCCCCGTTTGCGGCCACGTCTTCGTATTTCAATTCTCTATCATCTCATAGATCATTACTTTCATTTCCACTCCATCATGAATGCTCCAAATTAGCTTCTTTAAGCTACATTAAGCTCCGCACACCTGTAACCACAAACGCACTCAAAGTAATCGTGTTCACAATATATAACTAATCAAAACACACAAGTTTACACACTTAATACACATATTTCTACCCACACATCAGATAACACAAAAACCGCGATTGCCAGTATTTCTATCCTCTTAAACCCAACCGCTGACAAATCAGACCCCTAATCATGTTTAGCTTTTAAGTTCAAGTTAACATCTAATCTAAGGGTCCCACACTTAGAATCACAAATCTACCTAATTTGTTTCAGATATATCATAGCAAAGATGAAAGAAAAAAAGTTTTTTCTACCAATATAACCAAAAAACTTGTAAATGTTAAAACCTAACCTCACATATGGATAGATGAATAAATAATTTGAGCATTTGCACGTAATTATATATTTAACCTCACCCATGGATGTTCACACAGTGGTTGTTAGCCTAGTGAAAAGCATATAAGTTGTTGGTTTTTATATCTTAACGTTCATTGATCCTCACCTAGTGGCCTATCTGCCAAGCTGCCAACTCGAGGGAAAACACATAGGTTTTGGATCTTAATCACAAATTTTTTTCTTTCGATCCTCATCCATAGATGTCATCTCTAAGTCACTATCTCAAAGAGAGACACATTAAATTATTGGATCTTTCTCAATTATTTAGCTTTTAATGATTATTTTGATGAATTAATGGGGCGCCACACTTGTGTACCAATTAAGTCAGACCAGATCCTAAAATTTACAAGGTTTTAACCTATAATGGTGCTTATTTGATGTGTTGCAAAACACATAGCGTTTTATCCCATTTTTGTGTTGTTTTGTGCGTAAATCGTTAATGATTATTTATTATTCTTGCATGAAATTACATGTTTGTGCTTATTGTAGATTCCATGGTTGAAGAGAGAGAAAAACGAGTCTAAATGAAGAAGAAATAAGCTCAAACGGGAATCTAATGAAGTTGGTATGCGCATACGAATATAAACGAGCTGGAAAACGAAGAAACGGACGAAATGGCCTTGGCCACACCACGCGACCAAGGTAGGGGGGTCCATGGTCACGCTACGCAGCGCCCCAAGTGCCCAAGAACAGCCAGAAATCATAAAAACAACTATTTTGTCTTCTAGTGGGCTTTGTAGTCTTGTTTTAACCTATTTTATATTAGGAAAGAGGTGTTTAAGCATCTATATAAAGTGTTTTAACCCTTGAGACGAATTAATCACCATTCCATCAGCCACCACACCTGCTCTAGGGGAGAAACCAATAAGGACGAGCTTACGGTTTATCTTTTATCATTTGGTTGTCGGTTTTGAGTATTTTAACAATTTTAAGTTTGTTTTTGGTTTTTAATAATTCAAACCATTTGTAATCAGATTTATATGAACATGTTCATCACTTTTATATATTTTTTATACTGTTCGTTGTTTATGATTGACTAGATTGGTTAGAATCACCTAGGTTTGATCTTTAACGGTTGATTTATCACTTTTCAGGTTCTAAATTCGTGTTTAATTGTTTAGTTATTGTAAAGTTCAAAATTAGTGATATTATTCCATGAACCTTGCTGCCATTAGATGTATTTTAGGTTTCATGAGCCCCGATTAGTTGATTATTGCATGAATTTGTTTCGTGTAGTCGTTAATTGCTAGTTCAGTTAATATTGAGTGTGTTGATTGATTGTGGTAGACGCGTGCCATTAGGGTTTGTGTTTCTTGAATCATTTAGGTCAGTAGGATCATCCACTTTGAGTTGGACAAAAACCTTAGGGGTTAGCTTATCTCTCTGCTTTAGTTGATTTAGTTACCCGTTGCGAGACCACGTGCGGTTTTCTAGCTATCGACTAGGTTAGTTTGTAAGTTGAGTTATTTTATCCTTATTATTGAATTACTCCTCTCTTCCTAGGTTTGTAATTAACTCGAGCCTTAGTGAGGATCCTGATTTTGATACGGACCAAGTAATAAATCATTAGGGTACGGAAATAAACAACCGTAAATTAAAAGCTAAATAGACGTTGTTAGGGTATTCTGGTAAAACTGACCATAGGGACCTAGTTGCCTTGATTCCATTTATCTTAGTTCATCTTGAGAAGCTGGTTTCAAACACTTGTTAGCACCTAAGCCGTCCTATACCCGTTAAGTCATCTCACCTAGGTGATTCATTTTCTTATTATCGTTATATCTCATTAAGTTTCCCATTAGTTTCATTACACCTTTAGTTAAGTTAAGTTAGTTTAGATATATACATTAAATAAATATATTATTTAGGCAGGACTTGAGTAGGGTTAGTAATCTGAGCGTTCTCGCGTGTCTTTGTGTTCGACATCCGGACTTCCATTAGACTGTGCTGTTACGCGACCGGTACACTTGCCGTTTGTGTGAAGCTTAGTTATCATTTTGGTTTTGTAAATTTAAGACTTAGTTTTGAATTGCGAGAATTAGATTATTAATATATATATATATATATGTTTACGCACTTCAAATATTATTTCAAGAACCTAGCTCCCATTTGTGTATTTTAGGTTTCATGAGCCCCGAGTAGTTAATTATTGCATGAATTTGTTTCGTGTAGTCGTTAATTGCTAGTTCGGTTAATACTGAGTGTGTTGATTACACGCGTGCCATTAGGGTTTGTGTTTCTTGAATCATTTACGTTAATAGGATCATCCTCTTTGAGTTGGACCAAAACCTTAGGGGTTAGCTTATCTCTCTGCTTTAGTTGATTTAGTTACCCGTTGCGAGACCACATGCGGTTTTCTAGCTATCGACTAGGTTAGTTTGTAAGTTGAGTTATTTTATCCTTATTATATTACTCCTTTCTTCCTAGGTTTGTTATTAGCTCGAGCCTTAGTGAGTATTGTGATTTTGATACGAACCAAGTAATAAATCATTAGGGTACGGAAATAAACAACCGTAAATTAAAAGCTAAATAGACGTTGTTAGGGTATTCTGGTAAAACTGACCGTAGGGACCCAGTTGCCTTGATTCCATTTGTCTTAGTTCATCTTGAGAAGCCTGTTTCAAACACTTGTTAGCATCTGAGCCATCCTATAGCCGTTAAGTCATCTTACCTAGGTGATTCATTTTCTTATTACCGTTATATCTCGTTAAGTTTCCCATTAGTTTCGTTACACCTTTAGTTAAGTTAGGTTAGTTTAGATATATAAATTAAATAAATATAATATTTAGGCAGGACTTGAGTAGGGTTAGTAATCTGAGCGTTCTCACGTGTCTTTGTGTTCGATATCCGGACTTCCATTAGACTGTCTGTTACGCGACCGGTACACTTGCTGTTTGTGTAAAGCTTAGTTAGGATTTTTGGTTTTGTAATTTAAGACTTAGTGTTGAATTGCGAGAATTAGTTATTAATATATATATATATATATATATATATATATATATATATCTTCACGCACATCAAATAATATTCCATGAACCTTGTTGCCATTAGATGTATTTTAGGTTGCATGAGCCCCGAGTAGTTGATTATTGCATGAATTTGTTTCGTGTAGTCGTTAATTGCTAGTTCGGTTAATACTTAGTGTGTTGATTGATTGTGTTAGACGCGTGCCATTAGGGTTTGTGTTTCTTGAATCATTTAGGTCAGTAGGATCATCCACTTTGAGTTGGACAAAAACCTTAGGGGTTAGCTTATCTCTCTGCTTTAGTTGATTTAGTTACCCGTTGCGAGACCATGTTCGATTTTCTAGCTATCGACTAGGTTAGTTTGTAAGTTGAGTTATTTTATCTTTATTATTGAATTACTCCTCTCTTCTTAGATTTGTAATTAGCTAGAGCCTTAGTGAGGATTGTGATTTTGATAAGGACCAAGTAATAAATCATTAGGGTACGTAAATAAACAATTATAAATTAAAAGCCAAATAGACGTTGTTAGGGTATTCTGGTAAAACTGACTTTAGGGACCTAGTTGCCTTGATTCCATTTATCTAGTTCATTTTGAGAAGCTGGTTTCAAACACTTGTTAGCACCTGAGCCATCCTATACCCGTTAAGTCATCTTACCTAGGTGATTCGTTTTCTTTTTATCGTTAAATCCCGTTAAGTTTCCAGTTAGTTTCGTTACACCGTTAGTTAAGTTAAGTTAGTTTAGATATATAAGTTAAATAAATATATTATTTTGGCAGGACTTGAGTAGGGTTAGTAATCTGAGTGTTCTCACGAGTCGTTATGTTCAACATCCGGACTTACATTAGACTGTGGTGCTACGCGACTGGTACACTTGCCGTTAATCTTAGTTAGGAATTTTGGTTTTATAAATTTAAGACTTAGTGTTGAATTGCGAGAATTAGTTATTAATATTTATATATATATATATATATATATATATATATATATATATATATATATATATATAGCTTTTCGCACATCATTATTCTTTAACTTAGATATTTCAATTTCTTCACTTTCCTAAGATGGGAACCCATAAGACTTAATGATTTTAATTATAGGTACATTAATACATTTTAATTATGGGAACCCACAAGCCTTATAAACCCCAATAATGGCTTGAAAAAGGTCTCCTCCAAAACCTAAAACATATGGCTTTTATAGTGAAATTTTCTAAATTTTTCGCATCAGGCCGTCACTTGGCATATGGTACGCTAAGTCTGCCGTACCATATGCCAACTTTGACAAAGCCGTACTCCAAACTTTCTGTCGTACACAGATTTTGGCGTATGGTACGCCAACTCTGATTTGACCAAATTTCATCTTTCTCCCTTGTATTGCACTCATGTTCTTTTAGTTCCATTTAAAAGCTTCCAAAACTCATATTTTAGCTCCCAATTAGTTCCTTTAAGCTCCGAGTAACTGGAATCATAAAACCAATCAAAGTAACCATATTCGATACATATAACCAAGTAAAACAAACGGTATTAAACACTACACACACGTTCTTTTACCCACACATCGGCATCTTTCACAACAAATCCAAATACCAAACCTTTAATATGAATCACAACTACCGACGAATTAATTTTGTACTTCTTTGCAAGAAACCTCAAACAGAATTCATTTATATCTTGCAAAATCTCCGCAAGAAAGAATATAACATGTTTGTGTGATTTCTAATTAAACCATAACCTTCAGCTGATTTCAAACAATTATAAAGTCAATTTGTTGAACTCCCGTTCTTGCAACGATAAACTCTTGGTGTGATCGACCGCTCTCTTCAAACCTCGGTACGAGCTTGGTATAACTTTGATACCAATTGTTGGCCCATGCGGATCAAACAGTTATATCAAACGAATTTATCAAATAAACATAACTTCACGAACATACAAGGAGAAAAGATTTTTCTTGACACTCTCAAATAAAACTAATAATCTAGACCATATTTATAGAGCTACTAAACTTGTTATCTAAGACATACCTAACTTGGAAAACAAGACAAACTTATTATGGAATAATCTATAATATTCGTACCATACTAAACAAAAATTAATATAAAACTTAGCAAAACAAACCCCAAATTTTAATCACTTAACAGATTAAGATTAAATCTTCAGTCTTCATACTCACCACTGCAATTTTCCACACGTCTTCATACCGTAGTATTAATTCTATCAAAACAAAATTCATATTCCTTGCTCTTGAAAACTAATTAAGGGATTATATTGCTTCGGATGCGACACTTGCCATTTACTTAACGAAAAATCCCATCTTACAATTCTCTGTCAATCTTAAGCCTTTGGTACTACGATGGAATATTATGTTTTTTAACACACATATCTATGCACGAACAAAATATATTTTATTGACCACTTAGCATGCTTAAAATAAGCATGGGGTTTGTAACAAAAAGAAATCAAATCACAAATATACACGAACTACATTTATTCAGGAACAACGATTTAAAGACACACAAGCTTGACCCAACGATTCTTTTTAGTGGCTACGTACTCCACCCAATGGCTCTTTATGACTTGTATTAGTCATCAGCATGATCACTCAAACATAATTGATGAAAATGGGACTTCTGACCGAGTGCTTTATGGAGTTCCATTCAAGGGCCCCTTCAACAAACTGATTTGGACCAGATCCTACATGGAGGAATGTCACTTGGTAGGACAATTTCTGGTTAACTGCTGTAAAGATGAGTGTAGATGGTGACACATATACATTCACGCCTGGTGCTGTGGTGATGTTCACTGTGTATGATGAAATAGCGTCTCCAATATTGGTCACAGTTCTGGTGTATGATTTTGTTACATTACCACTAAGTGTGAATGCAAATGAAGGATAGTTTAGTTGTGCTTCTTCGATGCTGGATATATTTGCGCAAGAAACTTGCTTTTGGATGATGGCTATAACTTGCGCGTCTGAGTATCCTAATCCGCACAAGTATGGTATGTAATCATCCGATTGGATATCGTAGATGAGTCCAGGGTCATTAGCTTTAGATGGGTTAGCATGGCCAGCCCCAACAGCAAACAAGCTGGCGGGAAGTTCCCTTTCATTCTGAATTGGTTGGTTGTTAAGGTTGATCAAATCAGCAGTGGTCATGATAGCCGATTTGATTCCAGCAGGAGTCCAATCAGGATGTGCACTTTTCAATAATGCGGCTATCCCACTGAGATGAGGGCAAGACTTTGATGTACCTGAAATAACGTTAAATGGGGCGGTGGTTGTTGTGTTATCAACAGAGGTCGGCCATGCTGCAAGAATGTTTACTCTAGGCCCAATAATGTCGGGTTTCAAAATTCCAGGACTCTCTATATTAGGTCCTCTTGAAGAGAAAGTGGCCACTTGAGGGGCTGATTTATCTCCTATGATAGTCCCCCGGAATATGATCGTAGCAACGGGTGATCGATTTGACCTCATGTATTCTAGAATTGCAAGTCCATCTTTGTATTTAACATGTGATGTGGGGAGTACATGAACATCTGTTCTTGTAGTAGCCCCGTGTATCCGTGCGTTTCTAAGGATCATAGCAGCTCCACCTGCATCTTTTACTGCCTTCCCTTTTGCAACTCTTCCTATGCCACCACCATTTAGGCAGATCACTACCTTCCCGTTTACTTCGGTGTTGTTTAAGGATCTTGGGGCACAAAATGTGGCATTTGAGTCACCACTCCTCCCAGGGTTTACAAGAGGCAAGTGGGTTTCTTGGAAATCTTTAGGCTGAAAGAGCGATTCTCCATCTAGTACCATCCCGTTCCCAAGTTTTACTGTTGTGATTACCTTTCTATCAACTGTGCTAGCACCAACAGTGAGAATCCATGGAGCCTCGTTGGATTCTCACTGTTGGTGCTAGCACAGTTGATAGAATGTGTTGTGGGCAAGAATGTGTTGTACCAGCTTTCAAGATCTTCGTTTGCAGCGATTATGTGGTCAGGGAGCGAGCTTAATTGGACGATATAAGTTTCGGTTTCTTTGGCATCCACTAGTGAGGGGCTGCAAATGGTGGCGAAAGTTAACGTGATCATAAGAATCTGCTTGCATCTTTTGTTCTCCATCATTCTTTAACAACTCGATGATTAAGTTTGCGTGGAGCATCGATTGCACATTGTTTGTATACATACTTGACTTTTAGCTGGGCACAAAGTCTTCAATGCGACTTAGTAATAACCGTTATAAAAATCAACGAGAAAGAACGAATTATACAAGTAGGCAACTAGTATCGAGAGGTATTTGAAAAATTATCATATGCCCACACGTCATATGCTTTTTAGATTAGATTACTAAGATCAGAAAGTTAGAACTTTAAAGAATTAATAAATATATATAAAAGTTAAATCTTAGGGTAGTCATTAGTGGCGACAACGGTTGGTGATGTTTTGGTCTTTAGCAACGAGGAATAACTGATGACAAAATAGCTACACCGTGTCGTCTAAAAGAGCCCGTTCTTTGTAGTGAACATAAATTGGTTAAATGGTTAAAGAAAAAATAGCAAAACTCATACTTTATTTTTGCACGTTTTTTCAATGGTCGTCATTTGACAAACTAAATGACAGATAACATCCTTTATGTTTAAAAATACTATCACGCTAAGTCCTTTGACCCTAACCTAGTCAATTTTTTCCGTTAAATGTAGTCATGTGCAATGCACATAAGGGTAGTTTTGTAATTTGAAACAATTAATTTAATAATTAGAATTAAAGAATAATTATATATAAGAAATAATAATATATCTATACTATATATAAAGCATGAGTTAGGGACTTCTTAAATTTTAAGAGGTACCAAACTTATTGTTTTATATACAACACATAATGCATCAAAAATTTAGAAATTATGGGTAATTAAATCTTTACTCACAAATACTATACTTACAACTTTGGTATCTCAACTTCACTATTTTTTTTTTTTGTAAAGTTCAATAATAACTACACATATGCCCCCTAATTCAAAACTAACTACCCCACAATTTTTTAACGGCCATAATTTTTCAAACGTTTATATTTTTTCAAAAAAAATAGATCATAAAAACGAGCATTTTATTCTCTTTAATTTGGATATAATATTGCTATAGTTTTTAGTTTTAAAAAAATTAGCATGTTATGCGCTTACCATTTAGAACCGGGTAATAGGTTGAGTCGGACGAGTTCGGGTCATTTGTAAAAGTACAATAGGGTCGAAATGAGTCGATACGAAAAAATGGCTGTGGTTCGGGTTCAAATAGAAAGGGGCCAGTCAGAAGACTCAGAACGATGTCGAGTCGAAACGGGTTTGAGGCCAAAACGGGTGGGTTTAAAAAAATAATTTGTTTCAAATTACTGTATATTTCAAATTAATGTATATTGGTTAAGCATGTTTTAATGTCGGTAACGTGCATTCCCGTCCGCTTTGCACGAGTTACGCGTCCAATTTTAGGTTATGTGTGCACCGTCATCAGGTGACCTATGTACCGGCACGGACTATATGTTCAATGTTGAGTTGCGTGTGTGCCCCGCTGCACAGCGCATGCACCCTGCTAGTAAGAAAATAAAACACCAGTCTCCTAATTTTTACTGTTATCATTCTCTCTTACTGCCCACCATATCCCCAATGTTAACCGCGTCTCCCTTACTTCTCTCTCTATCCCCAAACACCACTCCACCACCGATCATCAATGCCAGCCAACATCTTGGCACCGACGACCGCCAAACACCACCCAAACTATATATGACAGCAACCAAAATGACTTGAAAACCCAAAACCATATACGACAGCAACCACACCATCGCCGGTTATAAGTGGTCACTAGTAAAAGAGGTTACCACTGCAGGTGTGCTGTTCGGTTTATTGCCCGAAAAAAGAAAAGCGGAAGCTAACAAAACTATAGGGCATTTCCAATAGTCAGTCGATTTGGTTATGCTTTATACAGCCAAAATGTTGGCATCTCCGATTTGTTTCGATTTTCCTACAGGAACAATTAATAAAATAAACCCCTAATTTTAATTGGTTTTTTTACCAAGACAGAGGCTGGTTAAGATTAGATTATTTTTAAGTAGATCACACAAGATCTGACTTCTGAGGTGTGAAAGATGTTATGAGCCGGAGGTGTAAGCTCGCCGGAGTTGTTGGAATCATTTTTGGCGGACTTGTTTGATATTGTTAGTGGGGTTTTTTATAGATTTTCATAATCAACAACAATTGGGTTTTTTTTTTGGTTTTTCTAATTCGATGGCTCATTTAAATTCATGGTTTTTATGTATTCCTCGTTGAAGGAAACCACTACTTGGATAACTTAAAAAACATGACAGTAAACACCGATAGTAAAGTTGTCATAGCTTCTTGATGGATCACTTGTGGCACCTTATAATTTAAAAAAAAAAAAAAAAAAAGATAAAAGTGGATTTTAACATGATCCGTAGGTAATAAGCCGACGAATGTTTTCCGACAGATTGGGGAAACCCCTGGTAATTTCTTGTACCATGCTTTTCAAAAAAAAAAAAAAATTGTACTACAAAAATGCCATACTTTTTTTTGTCAAAAATTATGATTCTTTAAATTAAAATACGGCTGAAGTTTGTATATGAAGTTATTGCCATATTTTTCTGAATGACTTTTTCAAATGATAACTGATTATAATAAAATATCAAAGTGTCGAGAAAGTCATACAACGCTTTCTCCAGAACCTAGCATACTATGTATTAGAATTAGAATATTCATTCTAAAAGGGACCAAGTTATTTATGGTATATGTAGGTATAAAACTAAATGCATCAATGATGAGAAACATACGGTTATCAAATAACAATCCATAACACATATTAAAAATCAAAATTAAAACAAAAATTACGTTATTGTGTCTTTTTGCTTATAACTTTTTTTTCGCCATTGTGTTTTTCTACTTATGTAAGTCCTGAGAGCGGATCTTTCAATATGATATCAATGATCTCGATGCTATTGCGGAATATAACATGAGATGATTCAAGACGAAAAACTTAGAACACGTAAATAACACCAAGGATGCTTCAAAACACACGTTTATTAACGTCGGGTGCTTAAGCACTTGCTTACACAACCTCTCGTTCAACCTATGCAAGTGAACGGCCAACCTCAACCCTATACATAACATGTCTAAATATATATAGGGGAACGACAACATAGCCCATAACAAGCCCAAGCCCAAGCCCACCAAGATCACCATGATCTCGGTTTACACATACATACAAGACACAAACTAAATAAAACACAAACTAAGTACAAACCAAACAAAATAGACCCGACAATCTCCCTCTTGGTTTGTAGCTTAGTCTTTTAATCTCCTTTAATACACCAGCCCAAAAACCCGTCCTTATAATCGTTGCTACCATCCTTGTATATTCTTTGGCAGCAGCCTCAAAAATCGGTCCAGCAACAATCTGAAAAGTGCTGAGAGTCTTGATATCTCTCTCCCGAAGCTTCAGCAAATCCTTTGGATCAGGCCACATAACATTTACCATTGTTTTTCCTGTCCTTGGGTCTTGAACCCCATTTGCTTTCTTCAACAACGATTCAGTTGTTGTCATGTTTGGGAATCCATGATCGACTTGCTTCCTTAAGAAATTCTAGAAGTCTTTGGCTTTCTTGTCATGATTCGGGTTATGAAACGGAGCATTAATGAGGTCGCTCATATCTACCTTCGTCCAAGACCCAAAATCTTTCATCTTTCAATAGTACTCAATGGTCCAGACTTGCGTTTCACCCACCGCAAACTCTTGTCAATATCAAATCCCTAGGACCTGATGCCAGATCGATCATCATATTTATCTGAGAAACCTTTCTTAAAAGTAATAATGAACTTGTCTGGATGATCGGAAGATTCAGCATTCTGATAAGTGTTCTTCATAATAAGAATCTTCTTTTGGAGTCGGTAAGATTGCTCATCTGTTCTTGGAGGTGCAGAGAAATACTGTTCCAGTGGTTCAGATTCATCTATATTTGTGGTTGGACAACCACTTGAACTTCCACCTTGATCAACAACGGGTGTCTTTAATGCAACATCTTCACTGCTCTTAAATTCATCTCCAAACTTTAGAATGAGTTTCTGTTGGAGGTCCAGGTACATAGTAGTAAGACCATCCATATTGGACTGAAGCTCTTTAATCTTAGAATCTTTATCTGAGTTGCGGGCTTCAAGTTCTTGGATGCGCACATCTTTCACCACTGAATCTTGTTCGAGTTCAAAGACTCGACGTTGCAAAGCCTGCACGTCCACAGGTGCAGCTTCAAGAGTAATCCCCTTGCCCTTATACTGCAAAAATTTATCTTGCATAGCAAGAATGTGAGCAATTTTCTCAGTAGCACCGGAGCTCGATTGACAAATCAGGTTAGATGATCCCGATGGCTCGTCAAAGAATGGGTTATCAGGTTCAATTTCAAACTCATGAGCAATGCTTCAAAAATCTTTTCTTGAGTTTGAGGTTCGGCTGAGAATGGACTTGTATCAACGTGAGTCTCAACAGTTTCTGACTCACGTTCTGGTTGATGGCTTGTTGTTGTTGTTGTTGTTTCCGTAATCAGCACGCTGGGTCTTGGATCCTTCTTACTTCGCTTTCGCGGAATAAGATCGGCGACTGGTTCTTCAGGAGTATCTTCATCGTGAGTCTCAGTAACTGATTGAGGAGGCTTCAATGTAGTTGACTAGAGCTGTTCTTTGAATTTTTCAAACTCCTTCAAATGATCAGCAGTAGGAGCGGTTTTAGCTTCTTGGTGTTCAATATCCATGTTTTGAACTGGAGAATCTTCAAGTTCCTCACTCTGAAACGACTTCAAATACAGCCATACGCCTCTGAGTAGGCATCACATGCTCATCAGCAATTTGAGCTCTGACAGGAACAGGCTCAGTTTCAACAAATTCCCCTAACTTAACCAATTCGTGAAGGCCTTTGTAAACGACCTTCGACCCTTTCCTGGACTGCTTCATCAGCCCAAAGGTATTTGGTCCCATAGACTTCTGGTCCAGAGTCTCTACAGATTTAACAAGATCAGGATAATGTGAGTCGAAGATCATCTGTAGAAACCTAGGATACATGAGGAACATCTCCTTCGTATTTCCCTTCAACTTGCTCATCATCTCATCGAACACAAATTTAGAATAATTGTAGTTCCAATCCATGATCAGAGCAACTACAGCCGACATATGAATGTGGCTGATCTCGTCAGATCCTCCTTTGCGTCCTGATACGCATGTAAAGAACATGTGAATCAGGAACCTCCAGTAAGGATGAAAGAGCTTCTTTGTAGCTGGAGGATAGGATCCTTCGTAACCCATTCTGATTGTAACTTCAGTAACTGCATTAGTTGAGAATTCCATTGGGTAGTCTGGTTGATCGCCGAACAGTAAAACCTCACGTATAATGGCCTCTGAGATGACGACCGGCTTCTTTTGAACTGTGGAATCAATAGTAACAGCTCCACCTACTCCTCGTTGATTAATAGAAGCGTTATTCCAGAACTCCATGATCAACTTCTTGCATATGACGGGAGTTTCTTGTATAGCGTGAGAAATCCTGCAAGTATTGAGTCCCACGATCATGGATTTAAACCCTTTGTGTGCCAGAGGTGGATCATACAAGAATCCAGCTATGTTGTGAGTATCAACGAACTTTTAAGGTGCTTGATAAGCCATTACCGCAACAAACAAGTCAAGTCAGTAAGTATTCATTTAACTTAATCAACGATCTTAACATTTTGATGACACATTGAATTCACAAAACATCAGGGACCAAACATGATAATAACAGATTATATGGATCATAAGTATAAATTAATAATAATTTTATATTAGTTTTCGGTCTAGATGATAGTTTTCTGTCCACACAGTGAGATTTCGGTCTAGTTTGGGTTTTCTGTCAAGTCCCACCAAGAACAAGGAAGTTCTCGGTCAATGAAGGGAGTTCTCGGTCTACATAGTCAACCGAGAGCTCATGGTTTGACCGAGTGTTCTCGGTCAAACATTATGAGACAAAACCCTTTGAACTCCCCATTAAAATCCGGGTTGTCTTCTCCATTTGGCCGAAATCACCATTAATGACTAGAACCTGCAAGTACCCTCAATACATTCCAATACAGATCTCAACCAAATCAAAAGTCCATCATAATTAAAGTCTATCATATGAACACTAAACAAATCTCAATCAAACACCCTTGATAGTATACCAAACATGTATTCTCTTTGTCCCTTTACTTGTTAATAAGTGAAGATCACAATAAAACTTGAAACACGAGCTGATTATTTTGATAAGCAATGAATATTAAGAGGTTTTTGGCTGGAGATGAGAGCAAGATATTTTTGAAAAGTAGGACCAATAATGCAGACATCGGCCATTTATATCTCAAAATATTTCAAATGGGCCGAGAACCCTGATGGGCCGAAAACACAGATGTGAGCCAAGCCCAACATAATTTGATTAAACTAGTTTTTTTAAGGATACATGGGCTGAAAAAGTTTTAAAACCCAACATAAGCTTGATCCATGGATTTAGAACCGATTTCTTATAGCATCCGTTTCGACGAGAGTAATTAAGAAGTGGAAATAAAATAAATGAAACAAAATAAGACCAAAAACAATAATCAAAACAAAGTGAATCACTTAGTCCTCTTGTAATTAGGCAAATTTTGGGATCAAATTTCTGTTTTGATAAAACTGTCGCCTTTATGAAAAGATTCGAACATGGAATCATATTGATTAAGGTGGCTTTCACAAAGATTCATGTTCAGCGTTATTACGACATAAAGAGACAGGTTGATAATAGGCATAATAAACTTAGCATGATTTTCATTGCGTCAGTGATATGAGTTAGGGTCAATTTTTACATAAATCTTAGATGGACATCACTCATGGACCTGTGATGCCTCCTATATCTTCTCAAGGCGTATTTGGCTTTCCCCTGATCACCCCAATTTGACTCCAACCCCCTAGTGCTTGATCAAAATTTTTTATAGATAGTAAGAAAACTTTTAAGCTTTAAGAGTGTTTAAGACTTATTTGAATGCCTTACATGCCTTACATTCAGAGTGTTTAAGACTTATTTGAATGCCCCATCATTGTAGTTCTAGTTTGACCCATTAAGCTTTTGAAAAACAAAATTTAACAACACATATACATATACATATACATATACATATACATATACATATACATATACATATACATATACATATACATATACATATACATATACATATACATATACATATACATATACATATACATATACATATACATATACATATACATACACACACATACACACACACATATATATATACATATATAGTTTTTTTATATTAACAATAAGGAAACAAGGACATAATATTTTTGGTGATCAAGATACTAACGGACTCGTGTATGACTGGGTAATAACTTTTCTGCCTTTCATTCGGAGAGATGTATGGAGATATACACGTTTCTTCTAAAGGACCCTCCACAATAAGTTTAGCTTATTTAGTTTATATCACTACAACTTTTACGAATCATGGAAAGCTACCATGCAAATCAATGACTCTTCTAGAGCCTTTTAAGCTAAATAACTTCACCCGTTAGGCACACAGAATCAATTTACCTATCATTTTCCAAAGATTGGATCGATTTTTATTTGAAAATACTTTGAAGCTTCTAAAAAGCTGTTAACTGAATAATCATATCACTTCCAAGATAAATACAGAAGACAATTTTTTTTATATTTAGTCGCCCCGGTCACTCTTAGTTCTCAGGTGAATGGCAATCATGTATGCCCACAATTGGTTAACAGGACCGAGCACATAAATAAAAACGTGTCCCTCAAACTTAGAATAACCGACAAAATTTTAAGCAAAATAATTCAAACAAAACACATCAAAATCGCCCCACATGCTTTCAGTCTTTAGGTGAATGGCTATTCCGTGAATCTACAAGTAGATGACATGACCAAACATATACAAGCATTTGTCCTTCAAACTTGAGCAACCGACATAATTTTAAGCGAAAGTGAATAAATAATAAATATTTAATAAAAACACACACTCTTTTTGAATTTTTTAATTTTTCTCCCCCTAAGTTTGTGCAAATTTAGAAAATATGTACAAATTTAACCTAAAAAAGACTCAATCCTCGAAATGAAGAATTTTAAGAAACCCAACAAGCACATTAAATCTGGCTGTTCCGACCGATTTTGTAAATAACTCTGCCACATTATTATCAGTGTGAACTTGCTCAAGATGAATCAATTTGTGGTCGTAACAGACACGAATAAAATGAATTTTAATATCGATGTGCTTGGTTTTTGAATGTTGTACAGGATTTTAACTATAGCAACAACAACATCATTATAAAAAAAGATAGGGGTGTCAAAAAATTCCAAACCGTAGTCCAGCAATTGTTGTTGCATCCATATAACCTGTGAGCAGCAAGCTGACACAACAACATATTCAGCCTCGGCACTGGATGTGGACACCGTTTGCTGTTTCTTGTATTGCCATGAAATGAGACGATCGCCCAAGAACTGACAACCAACAGATGTGGATTTCCTATTAATATCATCTCCACCATAATTTCTATCATAAAAAACATATAGATCAAAATCTGATTTTTTTGGGATACCAAAGACTTAGCTTCGTTTGCCCTTTAAAATATCTAAAAATACGTTTAACATTAATTAAATGAGAAAGTGTAGGGTTAGCCTGGAAACGGGCATATTGACAGACAACAAACATGATGTCAGGGCGACTTGCGGTGAGAAACATCAGGGATCCGATCATCGATCGGTAGTACACTTGATCTATGGGATTCTCTTCAGGATCAGAGGATAGAAGAGGCCTTTCCACCATAGGAGTTGTCGCACTCTTGGAGTCTTGAAATTCAAATTTCGCAAGCATATCTTCAACATACTTTCCTTGATGCAACAAAATCCCCGTCTAAGTCTGACGAACCTGCAACCCTAGAAACGTCGTCATTTCACCCAACGCACTCATTTCAATCTTTTCTTCATCACCTCTTCAAATTCATAGCACAACTCAGTACTAGTAGGCCAAAAACCATTGTCATCCATGTAAATTTGAACCAATATCAAATCTTTCCCAACTGTTTTAAGGAATATAGTTTGATCAATGGTTCCTGTCTTGTAACAGTGACCCAGAAGATAAGCAGCCAAGGTTGCATACCACGCCGGAGGAGCTTGATAAAGACCATACAGTGCCTTATCAAACTTGTAGACATGAGTAGGATTCTTTGAGTCAACAAACCCCGGTGGCTGATCCACATAAATCTCCTAATTAACTTCTCCATACAGAAACGTGGTTTTCACATCCGTATGATAAACCGTTAAACCCATGAATGAGGCATATGCCAGAAAATCCGAATGACTTCAAGTCTAGCTACGGGAGCATACACTTCAGTGTAGTCTAAACCTTCAACCTTACGAAAACCGCGAATAGCGAGCCGTGCCTTGTTTCGAACAATAACCCCCGTGTCATCTTGCTTGTTACGGAAGACCCGTCGTGTATCCAACACTTTCTTTTCAACGGGAAGCTCAACCAATCTCCAAACTTTGAGCTTATCGAAGTGATTCAATTCCTCATGCATAGCATCCACCCAACTTGGTTCTTGAAGTGCCATTTTCACGTACTTCGGCTCAATCTAAGAGATGGAACAAGAAAACAAGCAACTGTTTATGTGTCCGGTCTGACTTCTGGTGGACATACCTGTTTCAAGAGGACATATGACATTCTCATTTGGATGATCTCGCTGAATTCTTGATGGAACTGATTGCTCGGGAACAGAACTGGTGGAAGGTAAGTTTGATAGATCTTCAAAGATTCAAGCGAGAGGGTTCTTCCATCCAGATGTCGTCGTACTGTGTGAGTACGAGGTGCTGGCAATGTATTCATTAGGAATGACATCTGGGAATAAAGTACGTCCAAAAATTTGACGAATAAGACTCTCCCCCATCAACTATTGGATTGTTTTCTGCTGATGTTGGCGAAGACACAGTTTCGGTAACCTTTTCATGTTGATTGTCTGATAATGGCTGAGTGGTATCAGGTGATTCTGAGGAGTCATCATCCAGAACTGGAGATATATGAGAAACAACATGTAAATCTTCTTTCTCAGAATGTAAGACATCAGCACCCGAAATTTCTGTATCGATGACTGAAAACACATTAAAGGGTTTGAAGAGTTCATTATATTCGTACAGCCAGTCGGGACCAACACGAGCATCGGTCTCATTTTCTTCCAACCAACGTACATCATACGATTCTACTATCTGCTTTTGACTCTATAGGCAGTACGAACATCATACCCGATAAAATTACAATCATCAGCTTTGCCCCAAATTTTGGAGTTGATTCAAGATTCAGTAGAGTACACGGATAACCAAATGCCCTAAAACGTGTGACCGTGGGCTTGTGACCATAGACAATCTCATATGGAGTTTTCATTTGTGACTTGTTGATCAACACATGATTTTGAACATAACATGTCGTATTAACAGCCTCTGCCCAGAAGAATAATGGTAGCTTTGAATCACACAACATGGTTCTTGTCGCCTCAATAAGAGTTATATTCCTTCGTTCAGCGACCCCGTTTTATTGAGGTGTCCGAGCTGAACCGTAATGTCGAAGTACCCCTTTCTCTGCACATAAATAGTTCAATGTAGAATTCTTGAATTCCGTGCCATTGTCGCAACGAATACCCTTTAGCTTTAAGTTGAGCTGATTCTCCATAAGCACCACAAAGCTTTTGATCAATTCTGCAGTTTCACTCTTATTTGACAAGAAAAACATCCAAGTAAAACGTGAGTAGTCATCAGTAATAACAAGACAATAAGAGCTGCGAGAAAGACTCAAAACATGAACTAGACCGAACAAGTCCATATGCAATAACTGAAACACTGATGAAATGACATTAATCAGTTTTGGCTATGAGATTTGCGATTGTGTTTACCCGAGGCACAAGCCACACATTTTTCAATAGTCACAAAATCTTTGACAGGTAAACCCCACACCAAGTCGTTTTTCGTAAGATGAGTAAAATTTTTAACATTTTCATGGCCAAGACGACGATGCCAAAGCATGGCATTATGGTCTGACACTTTTGAAAATAAGCAGGTTATTTCATCAGGAACATTTTTTTCATGTCGATCACATAAGCATTATCTTTTCTTTTTGATCGAACAAGAATCCAGTCTTCTGGTATAATGATACCAGGCTTTAAAATCAGGCACTCTTTATTAGTAAAATGAGTTGAGAAACCTTTATCACAGATACTCAAAGCACTCAGCAGACTGTGTTTCAACTCAGGAACAAAATTAACGTTCTCAAATTTTAGAACACCATTACTTACAGTACCCTTCTGCATAATCTTTCCTTTCTCTCCTCCCGCAAAGGAAACATACCCACCGTTAAAAATTTGAATGTCGTGTAGCTGGGTAATTTCTCCTGTCATGTGCTTGGAACAGCCACTATCAACATACCAAGGTCAGATGATATTCCTCCATAGCTGTTCATGCACGATGTGTGAGATAAGTTAGACTTTGGTACCTATTCCATAGTAACACTAGGTGAACCTGATTCATCTAAGGTTGTCACGGGTTGCCATGACATGTCTTTTTGGATCATCTAATATGGAGTTTGATGCCTCTTTCACTGGAGACTTAGGCAACCATTCATGTCTATCATTGTATGAGTTGGCATTATTTGTACGAATGGATGACTTGGTCTCTGGTTTGAAAATGGAAGACACGAATGGCTTTGTCTTCCTCACTTGTTTCAGTTTAGAAGCCGTGTTCATTTTTGAGACCGAAGCACCGTTTCTACCACCTTTACGAAACATGTTATGCTTGGTCTCATGAGGACTAAACCTACCAGGTTTGTTTCTGTTCCTATCACCATCAGAGGGATTAGCCTGGTGATACCTGAAATCTCATCGATAGGTATTACGAGGCATATTCCTCTGATAGAATCCATAGTATCGGACATATGGACGGTGTGGACAAATTCTAGCAGTATGACTAGGAGTGCCACAATTAAAACAAGTTTGACGTTTTATATGGAATTTATTGTGGTCAACTCCCTATCTAGACCTGTTGTGTGGACTAGTTTGCTTTGCCTGTTGTTTGCTGTTTGACACATTGTTTGGTTTATCACCATGTTTTTCATTAGAGCATCCCTCTTTAACAAACTTAGGCAATGAGTATTTATTAAAAATTTTCGATTTTTTAAATTTATTAAAAACCACATCACCAGAATTTAAAGTTTTAATGGAATCAACCACACAATTGTCTTTGCTCTTAAAGTCAAAGCCTACACAAACAGTCGGAATAACATAATTTAATACAGTTAATTTTAAAGAAACATCAGAATTAGTGTCTTTATTAATTGAAACACATGAATCATCATCCTCATCAGTCCAATCCTCGATGATTACTTTATCTGCACATGAGACAAACACATTAGAATCGTTCACTCCTGAAGTGGACGCAGGAGTGTTTACTGATTCGGAAACAATTTTATCATTTTTAGCCGGTTTACCATACTCATGTCTTTTATTCTTTCCTCATGTTCTTTGGTAATAGGAAGGCTAGTGTAGTTGTCATTGTATGGTGGGGGTACGAGACTACATCCTATACCCTCACCCTCGTTTTATTTCCACCATAATTGACTTTTAATCATTGAATTGACTACTTTACTAGAACCATCAAATTTTCTAAAATATTGTCCAGCCCTTTTAAATTTATCAATTAGATTCAAAATTTCTAACTTAGAGGCTTCCAGTTCAGTAGTTAATTCAACAATTTTCTGTTTGGCATCTAGGTGGTGACAACATTTTAAACTAAAATCTGATTTGAGTTTAGAAAATCATTTTTCTGTGCTTCTATTTTATCTTTGAAAGCTCCTTCATTTTTCTTGAGATTATAATTTTCGGATTTTACTACTTTCATTTCTCTAAGCAAGTTACTATTATGAGATTTGTGGAGATCTACTTTATTAATGCAAGATTGAGAACATAGTTGAGAACTTACCTCAGATGAGCTGGAAGAAGTGAAAGCCATAAATGAAAATTGAAGCTCCTTAACTTGTTCCTCAGCAGCATTCTCTTCCTTAGCATCTTCAACATGAGAAAAATTAGCAGTCTGATTACTTATGTTGAGAGCAGCTATCTGATCAGTCCAGGAGAATTGCTGAGCTACCAAACGCCGTTCACCTTCACCCAAACTCGCCTCATTTTCTTCTCTAGCATTTCCCACTGGAACAAACGCCCTTTCCATGTTTCCTTCCTTTGCTGGATTGGTGCATTTACGAGCAAAATAATCCAGCTCATGACAGTTGTAACACCTCAGAGTATCTTTGTTAAAACCCACCTTCTGATTATTTTGCACGTTCCAATTGTTAATTCCCGTTCTCTTAGTAATTTTTTAGCACGAAACACTGCCATGGCGATTTGCCAAGAAATATCCATCTCTTCTACAGCATCAGGATGAATTTGATCAAGCTCAGCAGCTACTACTGGTTGAACCAGATCTCCAGCAAAGAACGCGTTGTAGCAATTCATGAATCCCGCCATCAAAGCAATGTTTTCTTGAGTTTCCTTTGAGATAGAAGGAATCTGATTGGAACCCTGACTAGAAGAGGCACCAGATGTTTGAGGTTTAACGGTAGAAACAGGTGGTTGAGCAGGTTTAGGAAAGAACATGGGAGCTGGTTGCGGTGAAGCTTGAGAGAATTGACCCTGAGCGGATTTAAACATTGAAAAATTGTTTTGAGGTAGAAACTGTTGTTGTCCCTGAGTAGCATTGAACATTGAGAAGCTCTCATGTGAAATGAGTGCATTATTAGAAGCAATACTGTAGCCAGTTGCATTATAGGAGTTTGCATGGTTTATAGCACATTGCTTGTCATCCATGTCACAAGCCTTGATGACTGCCATACTTCTGACTGTGTTAGCCTGTTGAGATCTTTTGTCTTCTTACTTACTGCCACATTCATATCTGAACTTTGGGGTAAAGAGTTTACCAGCTTATTGTTTGTTTCAGCTGCTGTTAGATTAATATTTGCATATCTCATCTCAGTCACAAGAGCTATAAACCTGTGCAGCTGAGTTTCCAACGACTCCCCCAGAACGTGATTAAACATGTTAAACTTTTATCTCAACAGATCTTGACTCATCCTCCTCATGTCTTCATTACCCTCACGTAATTGAATCAATGCTTCCCATAGTGCCTTAGCATACTATAGTTCTCTAAATCCCAAGGAAATATCATCTGAGAGGGCCATAGTTAACGTTGAAAGTGCCTTTTAATCTTCTTCAATTTTCTCAAAATCAGCATCATCATACAGTTCAACAGGCTTTCAGCAACTTCCTCAGAGTTCTCACGTTGATAGGTGATAGCTTGAGGACCTTTAACAATACTTCTCCAAACCTTGGTATTGGTACATGTGTGTCAGTAGTTCATAGTCTAGCATTTGTAATCGAGTCTGTAATGTAATTATGTTTATGATTATGCTTATGTTTTTGTACGTGCGAAGTTGTCAACAAGTTCGCTCAGGCGAACTTGTTGAACCAGCGAAGTTATTGACAACTTCGCCTATGGCGAAGTTGTCGTGTATATAAACTGTTCAGCGGAACAGTTTATGGGTTGGTTTTTTAGGTTTTCGTTTCAGTTGTTCAGTGAACGTGTTACGTGTCAGTGTCTGTAATAGTGACCTCGAGTCACGTGTTCGATTATCAATATAACGTGTTCGTTCATTGCTCGTGTGTTTGGTTTATACATATTCTGCACTCGTATCTAACTACGCAGGGATTCCGCACCTGCGCAGATAGCGACATCCCGTGTACGATCCGTCCAGGAACCTACAATTGGTATCAGAGCCTTCGGCTCGATTGTGAGGTTCGGGATTTCACGCGGGTGTAGAAAACGTCTCTTTTGACCTATTCGCGGGACGTGTTTTTATTGGGATTGTGTTTTACTCGTGTTTGACAGTCATTTTCAAGCCATTACATCGATCGGAAACTGCTAGATTGACGAAATCAGATCTGAACAGTTTCCTTGTTCATCGGGCGAAGTTACAGTTCTTCAGGCGAAGTTGCCGTCACCGGAAGTAGGGTTTCGGCGAAGATATAAGGATTAAGCGAAGTTAACCACAACTTCGCCTACCCTCATAAGTTCGCCTCAGCGAAGTTATCCTCAACTTCGCTCACCTCCCAAGTTCGCTTACCTCCTAAGTTCGCTCATTCTAAGCGAAGTTATTCTTAACTTCGCCCAGTCAAGCGAATTTCAGACTCAGCGAAGTTACGCTTTCCAGCGAAGTTAACTTTCAAGCGAAGTTATTCTTAACTTCGCCTACTATGCTGTTTGGAAGATTTTTTTAAATTTTCGGATTTTCGTGTTTTCGCAAAGATGTCGTCAATTAACATCTCCGATTTGGTCAAGATGGAAGTAGAAGCGGGGTCAGCCACTAAGGCCCCGAGGTTGATGAAAGGAACTGACTTCGTGGCATGGAAGGACAGATTCATCCAATACATTAAATATCAGGATGCAAAAATGTGGGTGTGCATCCAGGATGGATATATCCCTCCAACTATGCAATACGAAGGTCGCGATGTGGTTAAGAAGTATAGCAAAATGGAGGACGAAGAAAAGAAAATGTATGAGGCCGAGAGCAAGGCCCATGCTGCGATAACAATGGCACTTCCTCAAGAGGTTCTCCATACGTTCCGAAAGTACACTTCTGCGAGAGAGCTTTGGGATGCTCTTGAAAATAGATTTGAGGGGAACGTGGGTATCCGTGCATCAAAGATTAAACTTTTGAAGACTCAGTTCTCCGTCTTCAAATTTTTGAAGAACGAATCACTGGATGATATTATCACCAGATACTATCATCTAATGACAGAGCTTAGCAATTGTTCGATTGCTTACCGAGAAGAAGAGATCGTTGAAAAGCTTCTCGATGCTCTCCCACCGAAGTGGGAAATGTACACCGTTCTTATGAGGGAAGACAGAGACTTTCCTAATTATGATCTGGAAACGGCAGTAAACAAGCTCAGAACTTATGAGCTTAATATGGTTCGAAAAGAAACACCAACAGATCAGATACAAGACCCTGGTATGTATGGTGCAAAGGTTAACTCAGGCTCAAGTTCGAGGCCTGAAACAGCTGCTTATTACTCAAAAGGGGAGTCAGGTTCTGACTCTTCTCATGAAGGAAACGTTTCTGTAAACTCGAATGGTGATGTCTGTTTCATTGCTGGAGGATCAAGTACTTCAAAGCCTCAAGCATCCACAAGTGGTTTCTCTGCAAATGCCTCAAGCAATAATTATTCCAAGATGCCTATGAGTGTAAAATCTGTTGAGGAGCAGTTTGCAGTCTATGCATCATTTATTGCTTCCTACGAAAACTACATCCAGGGGAAGATTGTGGACCCTGCTGTTCTGGATGAGGATTACGACCAGATCGATGCTGATGATCTGGAGGAGATGGATTTGCAATGGCAAATGGCAATGATTGTGAGGCGAGTAAAACGGTTTATGAATAAAACTGGGAGAAAGTTTGTTGGTGGTAGGCCTGGATTCGACAAATCTAAGGTAAGGTGCTATAATTGTCAGCAATACGGGCACTTTGCCAAAGAATGCAGAAATGAAAGAGTTGAACGTGGACAAGGTCGGCCTACACAACACTCTGGAGTTAATAGAGAGATTAATGCCATGTTGACCAGAGAGGCAGGTGAATACAACTGGAACCTGCATTCAAATGAATCTGGTGAGCAAGCGAACATGGCTGAGGCTGAAGTTAAAGAATGTGAGAAGGTTGATGGAAATGAGAAAGCTACTGAAGAAGAAACAGCTTTCATGGCAGATGACAAGGACAATCGCTCCGAGGTAAGTAATAAGAATATTTGTACTAATTGTGAAAATTTGTCTGAGCAACTAACAACAATGACTGATCAGTACGTCCGTTTAGATGCTGATTTTAAAACTATTAAAGAAGATCACCATTTTACGAAAGCAAGAGAAAACAGTTATAAAATTAAAATAAAAGCATGTGAAAAAGACATTCAAAGCTTAAAAACTAAACTTGCTGAGAAAATTGAAATAATTGATCTTAGTTATGAAGTTTTAGAAGAAAAAACTAAAGTGATTGCTGATCGGGATAAACAGATTGCTGACCACCAGGTGAAGGTGGTGGAACTGAACCGCAAACTTGAGCAGTTCAGGAATTCCTCGGCCATCCTTGATCACCTCGTGAGTGATCAAGGTACCTCTGCAAAGAGGGGAGGAATCGGTTATCAAGAAGTTCCACCACCCTTTAACCACAACTATACTTATAATCCGAGTGTTCAGAAATCTGTTGATTTCGAAGTTCCTCAGACAACTCCAATCAAGATTACAAGTGTAGAACCAAGTGTTAGCTGTGGCGAAACAAGTTCGCCTGTTTCTAGTGTGAATATTTCTGTTTCAAGTCCAGTCTCATCGGATTCGGACAAGTTGTCCGAATCTGGTCAGACAAAAGAGAAGGTAGGGTTACCCACCGGTGGAGATAAAAATAAAATTTCTAAAAAGAGTTCTCCACTCAATCCGTACGTCCCACCTTATGTGAGACAAACGGCTGGTAACACTGCCTCTACATCCAGACCAACATTTGACAAGAAAAAGGAAAGTCGGTGTTGCTTTAGATGTAACAAATTAGGACATCTAGTTGCAGACTGCCCTCTGAAGCCGAGATTTAGAGGTGTGAGGCCAAATAAAACTGAGGATAAGCGTCATTTTGTTACTGCTAAAAATGAAAACTTTTTAAAGGGCCAAAATGTAACTAATTCAAGTTTTCATAAAAACAAACCTCAGTTTTTCAACCAAACCACAAGACATAACACCTTCAATTCACATAGGTTTGGGAGGCATTACACTCAATCAGCAAGGAGATTTCCTAACAGGACTTACAGAAATTATCCTGATGCTAACTTGAGAAAGCCAGGGTATGGGACGTATCGATCCAAGACCAATTGGTCTTGGGTCCCAAGATTCTAACTCTTTGTTTTATTGTGCAGGAACAGTTGAACAGGGCTGCCAACAATCTTTGGATTGTAGATAGCGGCTGTTCCCGGCACATGACGGGCAACAAACACTTTTTGCAAGACTTAAAACCTGTTCAGGGAGCAAGAGTTAGTTTTGCTGGTGAGAGCGGAGGAAGGATTACTGGTAGAGGAATAGTGTCGAATGGAAGGATGACACTTGAGAATGTGAATTTTGTGGAGGAATTAAAGCACAATCTGCTGAGTGTGTCGCAGATTTGTGATAAAGATTACACTGTCCATTTAACGAAGAATGAAGCGATAGTATTGAAGCCTGGTTTTCAGATACCAGACGAATGGATAGTTATGAAAGCTCCACGTGAAACGAATACATATGTGATGGACATGAGGTCTACTGAAATGGCCACCGGAGAATCTTGTTTAATGACAAAAGCAAGCGAATCAGAATCAGAATTGTGGCACAGGAGAATGGGACATATTCATCTTCGGAAGATGAACTTCATTGTCAAGAATGGGCTTGTGATGGGCGTTCCCTTAAAAAGTTTTAATTTTGAAGACAAATGTATAGCATGCAAGAAGGGAAAGCAACACAAGAAATCCCATCTCACCAAGAAGACTAACTCAATTGCCGGTACTCTAGAACTACTTCATATGGATCTCTTCGGTCCCGTGAATGTACAAAGTCTAGGAGGTACCTCTTACTGCTTGGTGATCACTGATGACTACTCGCGATATTCGTGGGTATATTTTCTGAAAACGAAAGATGAGACGGCTCAAATGGTGAAGAATCTAATTACAAAAGTTGAGAACGTCATGAGTAAATCAGTTAAATTCATCAGAAGTGACAATGGGACAGAGTTCAAGAACTTTGAAATGGAAATCTTCTGTCTTCAGAAGGGAATTGAACATCAATACAGCGCTCCGTATACTCCGCAACAGAATGGAGTGGCTGAAAGGAAGAACCGAAAGTTAATTGAAGGAGCCAGAACTATGCTGGCAGACTCGAAGCTTCCTGTGATGTTCTGGGCTGAAGCAGTTGCTACAGCCTGCTATGTTCTGAATAGGGTGTTAACCGTTAAGAAACTTGGAAAAACGTGTTACGAGCTTATGCATGGAAGGAAGCCCAACTTGTGTGGTCTTGAACCATTTGGGTCTCCTTGTTCGATTTTGAAGACTAATTCGAAGTTTGGTGAAGTAGCTGATGAAGGAATCTTGGTCGGTTATGTAGTTGGGACTCCCAACAGACGGGTCTTCAATACGTCGACTTGCAAGGTGGAGGTGGTTTGTAACACCGACATTACTAGTTACCAATCGCCAAAACCAAGCAATGGACCTGCTGAGCTTTTCGACTATGTTAAGCTTTTTAAGTCGTTTAACGTACCTGATTTGGAAATTTCTGAAGAAGACGAAAGAGCTGTGACGAAGATGATACTTGATGAGGATGAGAATCTATTGCAACGACAGCTTATTGAGAAAAGTCAACCTTCCACATCAAACACTTTTGATACCCCTGCTGCCTTTCCTGAAAATGAGTTTATCAATCCATTTCACTCTCAGCCAGAAACAACCATTGATGAGATCTCTTCAAATTTGGAAGATAATTTGCATGTCGGTGCTGTTCCACCACGAGAATTCACAAAGATCACCCTTTGGAGAATATTATAGGTGATGTGTCCTCAAGTGTACAAACCAGAAGTAGCTTGAATGAGCACACCTGTGTTTATACAAGCATAAAAGAAACGGGTATAATGAACGAATGTTTGTACTCCTGCTTTATTAGCCAGATTGAACCGAAAAATTACCAAATGGCTCTTAAGGACAGCTCGTGGGTCGAGGCCATGCAAGAAGAGTTGGCTCAATTCGAGAAGATGGAAGTCTGGACTTTGGTTGAAAAACCAAGGAATGTGCATGCTATAGGCACAAATTGGGTGTTCAAGTGCAAGAGAGATGATAAGGGGATTATCATAAGAAATAAGGCAAGGCTGGTTGTTAAAGGATTTAATCAGCAAGAGGGTATTGATTACAATGAGGTGTTTGCTCCTGTCGCCCGGTTAGAAGCGATTCGATTGTTTTTGGCGTTTGCTGCATTTAAAAAGATGAAGGTATTTCAGTTGGATGTGAAGAGCGCGTTTCTAAATAGGAAAGTTGATGAGGTTGTGTATGTTGAGCAACCTCCGGGTTTTCCTGACCCAGACTTTCCTAATCACGTATACAAGTTGAGCAAGGCGCTATATGGATTACATCAGGCACCTCGTGCCTGGTATTCAACGTTATCAGACTACTTGCTGGAAAATGGTTTTGAAAGGGGATTGATCGACAGTACGTTGTTTGTGAAGAGAGAAGGATGTGACTTCCTGCTGGTTCAAGTCTACGTGGATGATATCATTTTTGCTGCATCAAGAGCATCCATGTGTCAGGATTTTGAGGCTGTCATGAAGAAACGATTCGAGATGAGTGCTATGGGTGAACTAACTTTCTTTCTAGGATTGCAGGTTGATCAGAAGAAGGACGGGATGTTCATTCATCAGACGAAGTACGTTCATGATGTGCTGAAGAGATTCAAGATGGAGGACAGTTCTCCATATGACACTCCAATTTGCGTCAATCACAAATTGGGCACTGAATCAGATGGTGACGCAGATGTGGACCCAACTCTGTATCGGGCGATAATAGGTTCATTAATGTATTTAACTGCTTCTAGGCCTGATATAATGTTTGTTGTTTGTCTTTGTGCACGTTTTCAGGCAAATCCGAAAGAATCTCATTTGAAAGGTGCAAAGAGGATACTACGGTATCTCAAGGGCAAGCCGAAGCTAGGGTTGTGGTACCCAAAGGGAGGAGACGTTGAACTGGTGGCATATACAGATTCTGATTATGGAGGATGCAATCAGAGTCGGAAGTCGACAACATGAGGCTGTCAGTTTCTAGGAGGAAGATTAGTTTCCTGGCAGTGCAAGAAACAGACATCAGTTGCAATTTCAACATGCGAAGCTGAATACATGGCAGCATCCAACTGCTGCTCTCAGGTTTTGTGGATTCAGCAACAATTACGCGACTATGGTCTGAATTTCTTACTCACTCCTATTTTAATTGATAACACTGCTGCCATCTCAGTAATTAACAATCCCGTGAAGCACAGTAAAACTATGCATATTGACATTCGTCATCACTTCATACGGGATTGTGCTGAGAAGAAACTGATTAAGATCGAAAAAGTTGATACGCTGGAAAATTTTGCTGATCTGTTTACAAAAGCGTTTGATAAAGCCAGATTTCAAAACCTAATTGAGCTGAACGGGATGATCAATCCCGAGTAACCATGTCTTTGTGTTTATTAAAAAAAAAAAAAAAAAAAAAAAAAGAAAAAAAAAACCTCACTATTGCTTAAAATTAGTCGGTTACCTCCGTTTGACGGACATATCCACGGATATGTTTTGGTCCTCGTTTCTACTTAGAAAATGAGGGTCGCCATTAACCAGATGACTGAAAGTGACCGGGGCAGTTATGATGTGTTTTCTTTCTGTCGCTGAAAATTAGTCGGTCATACATAGTTTGAAGGACACATACTTGTATGTGGTCGGTCCAGTTGATCCATTGGATCTTCAGGATTGCCGTTTACCTGAAGACTTTGACTTGATCGGGGTGACTAAAGTCAAAAGTTTTGTTAAGGGAAATGAAATTACTTTTCAAGTCTATTACTTCGTATGAAGTAAATGTGCTATGTTTAACAGAAAATTGATCTAACCTTGGAAAATGATATATATACTGATTGTGTGTGCTTAACTGGTGAAGTTATTAGGCTTAAAAGGCTTTAGGACAATCATTGTATGTCATGGTAACTTTTTATGGTGCGTAAAAAGAGATGTGATACAAACTAATTTTACTTGATTTTACGTGGAAACTCCTTAAGAGTTTTGTGTGTCTTCATATATATCTTTTCGAATGATAGGCAGAAAAGCGATTACCCAGTCATACACGAGCCCATATGTGTTCTGATTCCCGTGAAGAAGGCGTTTCAAGACACTGCAGTGATCCAGATTCGGGACTTGCAGTAAAATTCTACTTTGAAGTATATGTTCATTAAAAAAAAAAAAAAAAAAATCTTTGAGTTATTGTAACATATTAGTAATCATAAATTCAAGAACAGAAGAAGAATACAAGATAATCAGACACTATGGGTCGAAGTCAATTCGGGGTGACTTGGGGAAAGCCAAATACGCTTTGAGGATAGATAGGAGGCATCATTATCTTTGAGTTGTTGCCTACTTAAATTTTGAGCTTAACTGAACCTTAATCCGTATCACAGAAACGATGAAAACCATTTAAGTTATTTACAGGCCTACAACCTGTTTCTCTAAGTCATAATACAGCTAAACACGGATCCAAGTGACAGTCACGTAGTTAGTATGATTCCTGTTAGGATCTTTTCTAAAAACGTAGTGGTCCCTGACTAGACTGAAATTTGATCCCTTATTTCGTTAAATTTTTATAAGTTTTTCTATTTTTGTAGTGGTATTATCTTATAACTGGTTACTTGGACATGATCATTTTTGTTTAACTCTTTTTGGAAGCTTCTAATGTTAAGTGCAAGATTCTTCAAACTTAAAGGGTTGATTCTGAAATTACGGGCGAAGTTGTTGAATCAGGCGAACTTGTGCTTAACTTCGCCTAGGCGAAGTTAAGCGTAACTTCGCCAGACCAACACTGACCCTATATAAGGGTTCTTAAACAGTAAAATATCATTATTTCAACTTTTTCCGGCGAACTTGAATTGTTTATCCGGCGAACCTAATTTTCCGTTCCGATTTCGATCTTGTGTTTCCAGTTTCTATTATAATCGTGGGTATGTGTTGTCGATATCTCTCACAAAAATACTCGTTCATAATCGTTTTTAACCGGTTCGAGACCTCGGGTCGTCGAACCTTCAAAACCAAGATTTTCAACCTTATGTTACGTGTTCATGGACGAGCTTTACGTCTTAACACCATTATTATGTGTTGTTCGTCTCTCCTTGATCGTCAATTTGTGCGAAAACATCGGATCTTGGCCGATTGAATCTGAACAGTCGCCGTTTCAGATTCAGGCGAAGTTATGGTTTAGGCGAAGTTATCCGCAACTTCGTCTGGAGCTTAATTTCGCCTGTGGCGAAGTTATCCGTAACTTCGCCTTGAACTCAAGTTCGCCTGAGGCGATGTTGTGATAAGGCGAAGTTATCATCAACTTCGCCTATACCAATTTACTTAACAGGTTTTAGACGAACTTACAGATGAAGCGAAGTTGTTCCCAACTTCGCCTCACCTTTAAGTTCGCCTGTACAGGTTTAATCACAACTTCGCTCGTGGTACATAGCGAACTTGTGAGTTGCTTACACATTGTCTAACTTGTTTTGTTTTGTGCAGATATGGCTGCTATTGGCGGTGCTGGTGGTGACGACGGTGATGATCAACGACAATTCTTTCCGGCCCATAACCAGTATATCATTTTAGATCCAGACGCAAGAGGCGTAGAAGACTACAGGGAGATTATCACGTTTCTCCAGAGATCAAGAATCTTTCATGCGATCACAAATACACTGCCCATTTCACTGCCTAACATTGAAGACTTTTGGCAGACAGTGTACTATGATTGCAGGCCTGAGCCTCCGGTGATGCGAGCAACCGTAAATGGTCATGACATACAGTTTTCTTCGGAAGATATATGGTTGGCTTTGCGGTTTGGGGAAGAAACAAGAGATGACCCAACGGAGTTCGTAGCTCCTTTTCGTGATGGAGCGTATTTGAGGATGGGTAATTCGGGTCCGCTGGGGGACTCGCAGAGGAGGAAAGGGTTTTTGCTGGATCAGTGGCGCTTCCTGTGCATGTTTTGATTGTATGCATGTCTGGGAGGAAGGCAGGAACGGATGGGATGGGCGCGACGATGCAGTCTGCCATGGCTGCACTGACTTACAACCGACGATATTCATTTAGTCAGATGATCTTTTACGAGATCGATCGTCAGAGAAGGGCTGTGGCGCGCGAGCGATTTATCATGTATCCTCGGTTCTTACAAATGATTCTGAATCATGTCGCTCCGTCGCTACCGCAGAGACGCCCTATTAGATACGTCGAATGCGTGACGAAACGTATCTTTGCTCAGGCAAGCCTGAGCTGCGTCCCAGGCATACTCCATTATTCGGGTATCTCATCAACCCGGGTTATGTTCCTGCAGGAGGGGACGAGTTCAGAGACCCACAGCCACATCAGGCGGCAGCACCCCATGCTGTACCAGCTGCGCCTGCTGTATCTACTGTGGTTTCTGCTGCTGTGCCAGCTGCTGCATCTTCTGCTGTGCCTACTACTGAAGATGTCGATCTTGATGCTGCTTTTAGTGGCCATGGATTGTTTGATATGGATGTCTCAGTTTCTCAGGTCATGGATGTTACTAGAGCAGTTACTTCGGTAGCTGACTCGGATCTTGACGAAACGTTTGCTGAAGCGAGACGACTGATGGTGTCTCGGGAGAGAACTACGGGAAAGAGGCCGAGAACTGTTGACGAGGATGATGAGGAAGTTGATGAAGAGGAAGCAGTTCAGATTGTGCTCAGACGTTCAAGAAGAGAACGGACAGGTATGGGTTCGGGAGCTGGAGAATCTTCGAGGCTGGTACGTTTTGCTCCACCTGCCTTGTCTGGTATGTCTCTAGTTCCTACTACAGCACAGGTTACTGCTGTCGAGACGTCGGCCCGAGCAGTTGTGTCTCTACCACCCCAATCGCTTACTACACCGGTGGTGGTTGCATGATTTGTGGAGTCGACCGTCACCACTACTGCAGGGTTACCAAGTGTACCACCTGCGGTCACTTCTGCTGCTGATGTCCCGCCAACTCCAACGCCTACTTCTGACAACGAAAGGATTGCATCGCTAGAGCGGATTGTTGCTGAACAGACAAAGACCATTCAAAGCCTAGTGGAATCCAATCGACTACAAGCAGCCCTCCTGGTTGAACACGGAAAAGTAATAGATGCCTTCAAGGCATTCTTGGCATCTCAGGGGGAGAAGACTTGTAGGGGAGATGAGTTGAGGATGAAACGGAGAGAAGATCATGACGATGATCCCAATGCACCGAAAGGTGCAGGTGGTGAGCTGCCAAGAACCTCTCAGGCTCTTGGGGCTTCCACAGCTGAGGGGGAGTCTACAAGCGCAGCCGGTGACGACGTTGTAGATGTTGATGATGATGCTGATGTTGAAGATGTTATAGATGCGTTGAAAGAGTTGGATGAGGATGAAGATGAGTTTATGGATGAAGATGATGTGCTGCCGGTTGATGAGATCGAGAGGATCGGAGAGCAGATTACTGTTGAAAACGTGATAGAAGAAGGGGAGATTGTTGATGACTCCGTGGAACACGAGATTCCGGAGGTTGAGAGACCAGAGTTGGGTGATGAGAGCGTGGTGGAAGATACTGAATGGGAGGAACAACCGAATTGGAAGGAGGGTTGTGCTCACTGGTTTATAAAGACGAAGAAGCCGGCGGTCCCTAAGATGTTCAGAAAAAGTTACAATATTAAGGGATACGCAGAAGCTAAGAAAGGTATTATCTGCTGGTTATATGACGAGCAGCTGCGGCTCTTCGTGATCAAGAGATACGATGGCATTCAGTACTTCAGGAGAACGTTGAGATCTCTAAACACACTGCCAGAATGAGAGGTAAAAGATTTAGCCAGATTGGGATTGATAAACAGAAGTGAAGACAACATGGCTAGAATCGTCGGGAAGATCGTGTGGAAGGAGTGCGTTAAAGAGAAAAAGTTTGAGCTACTGAAACCACAAAAGGGGAAACTTGTCGAAGTCAAGGATAGAGGTCTGAGAGTTGATGGAAAACCTTGGATGGTTATGAAATATAAACCGATCCGGTGCCTTAAAGAAGTACCGATGAAGCTCATGCCCAAGGACGTGCTGAAAGACCTAAAATGGTGGTTCGTGGATTGTGAAACAGCGGAGGCGGTAATGGAAGATGAGGATGAACAAGAAGTGCTTAGGGTTTACGACCCGATGCATCTTGTTAATCTATCGCAGGCTGATCTGAAAATGCTCAACGAGAAGAAGATCTTCTACATTCCTGCTTGGAAGGATCAAGCTAGGAAATATCAACGGGTGGTGTCGGTATGTGTTAGAGAAGGAGCGCACGCGTAGAGATGCAAGATTACAAGACTCAAGATTTGAAGATCAAGATATGAAGCTACTGCCAAGGGGGAGTCTGTTGGTACATGTGTGTCAGTAGTTCATAGTCTAGCATTTGTAATCGAGTCTGTAATGTAATTATGTTTATGATTATGCTTATGTTTTTGTACGTGCGAAGTTGTCAACAAGTTCGCTCAGGCGAACTTGTTGAACCAGCGAAGTTATTGACAACTTCGCCTATGGCGAAGTTGTCGTGTATATAAACTGTTCAGCGGAACAGTTTATGGGTTGGTTTTTTAGGTTTTCGTTTCAGTTGTTCAGTGAACGTGTTACGTGTCAGTGTCTGTAATAGTGACCTCGAGTCACGTGTTCGGTTATCAATATAACGTGTTCGTTCATTGCTCGTGTGTTTGGTTTATACATATTCTGCACTCGTATCTAACTACGCAGGGATTCCGCACCTGCGCAGATAGCGACATCCCGTGTACGATCCGTCCAGGAACCTACACTTGGCATCATTCATTTTAACGTATTTCTCAAATCGAACTTCCACTCGCTAAACCCCTCATGAGACAACAGACGAGTTATGCGGGTAGCAGTTCCCATTATGGAGTCCAGTTCTTGATGAAGTGTAGAATTTAATAATCCATTACCATTGGTTATTTGTTCCATTTTAAACAGTAACAATAATAGTAATATTTGTCCAGTAAGATGAGTCTAAGGGGGTGTTTGGTACAGAGAATGGAAAAAGAGAGAAAATGGAAATGGAATTGGAATTGTAGAGAAAGAGAATTGGTATGGAGAATGAGAATCATTTCTCTTGTTTGGTACACGAGAAAATAAACAGAGAACTCTATCATACCCAACCCCACCTCCACCCAACCTGACACCACTCACCACCACAGCCCCACCACCACAGCCCCACACCACCAGCACCACCACCACAGCCCTTTCTTCAACCACAGCCCACCACCACCGGCTGCCGCCACCAAATCCCCTTCTTCAACCACAGTACACAAGAAATTAAAAAGATTCAAATTTTTGGAACATAAGATATAGAAAAAGGAGGCTCAGATCTGTCATCACTGCCTCTTTGGAGATTTTGTGGTGGTGGTTGTGGTGGCGATGATGATGATGATAATCAGAAGCCACCTGCGACCACCGCCGATTTCCACCACCACTGTCACCCAACCTGCGACCACAATCACCTGCACATCTGAAAACCCTAACCTACCACGAACCACCACTTGAAACCCTAATCTCCGTTCACCCGTACCACCTGCAACCTACAACCGGTTACCATCTCTGTGTTCACCACTGCGAACGGCGGAGACGGAGTGGTGGTTGCAGACTTGGAGACGAGGTGGCGGTTGCAGACTTGGAGACGAGGTGGCGGCCGGAGACGGGGTGGTGGCCGGAGACGAGGTGGTGACATGCTATGAGGAGGCTGCTGAGAAATGGATTTCTCTTTGTTTTAAAGAGAAATGAAATTCTCTAGTTTTAGAGAAATAGAAAGAGAAATAGAAATGAAAAGTGGAAAACAAACAAAAGAAATATTTCTAATTCCATTTCTCCCCAATCAAATCCCTCTACCAAACACCCCCTAAGTGTTTTTCACAGCCCAAAACATCAAGCCCAAGTGCAGTCCAGCCGAGAACAAGCTTTGCCCGAAAACACAAATGTTGAATGAGCTATGACCGAGAACAGATCAAATGAAGAAAAAACATCATTTGGCCGAAAACACTGTTTGACCGAAAACCCTTAAAAGTGACCGAGAACCAATAGTTTTGCCCGAGAACCCAAGAGTCTGACCGAAAACAATGAAATCAAGATGAGAACCCAGGAAGATTGGTCGAGATCCCTTAAATGATCCCGAAATAAGCTAATCAGTTGGATTTGGTAACAACTAATTTCCAAGTTTGGTGGAATTTGATTTGTTTCCAAAGTAAATCCAATATTTGACCAAAAATAATGCTTCTTCTTCTCCGATACACAGATCACCGGAATACACACCAAAACACCAAAATCACCAATAAAACCAATGAATCAACAAACCTCGAATCGTTTGATATCACAACCGAGCCTAGAATAGGTCAATAGGCTCTGATACCAATTGTAAGTCTTGATAGCGGATCTTTCAGTATGATATCAATGATCTCGATGTTATTGCAGAATATAACACGAGATGATTAAAGACGAACAACTTAGAACACGTAAATAACACCAAGGATGCTTCAACACACGATTATAAACGTCGGGTCTTAAGCACTTGTTTACACAACCTCTCATTCAACCTATGCAAGTGAACGGCCAACCTCAACCCTATACATAACATGTCTATATATAGGAGAACTACAACCTAGCCCATAACAAGCCCAAGCCCACCGAGATCACCATGATCTCGGTTTACACATACATACAAGACACAAACTAAACAAAACACAAACTAAGTACAAACCAAACAAAATAGACCCAACAACTCATTATTGTGTTTTAGTCATTGTGTATTATGTTCATTTTCTTTTGTTAGGGATTGGCATGCGACATTCACTTAATTTGATTATAGGAGTATTTATTAATTGTTTATTACGTTCTAGTCATTGTGTAATATGTGTTTTCCATTGTGTTTTTTGTTACAAGTCATTTTGTAATATGTATTCATCATTGTTTTTTACGTTTCATGTAATTGTGCAGTATTTTTACATCATTGTGTTTTCTGTATTTGATAATTTTTTGTTAGTATTCATCATATTTACATATTAAGATTACACAACGGTGTTATTT
This sequence comes from Bidens hawaiensis, assembly GCF_021521415.1. NCBI lineage: Eukaryota > Viridiplantae > Streptophyta > Magnoliopsida > Asterales > Asteraceae > Bidens > Bidens hawaiensis. The sequence continues at coordinate 872,211 of NW_027491674.1, forward strand.
GTATTAACAAAACACAAGGATTAGTAGACACAATGAGGAAAAAATACAAAATGACAATGCAAGATCTGCCCTACATTGGTCATTGGATTTACTCATAAACACAGGTCTAAATATTAGATAGAATTAAAACTTTGTGCGGAAGACTTAAAACTTCAACCATATATTACAAAACACAAAATCCTTGCTTAAAGCATTCAAATCTGTCTTAGCATAACATCATAACATAATTCATTATACCTTTCTTCTCCATATGCCAACCAACTCAGTCCATGTCATGTGCCTCCCTCAAGCCAACTCCTTCATCCTATTTGCATGCGTGCATACTAAAAGTCAACTATGCTGAGTGAGTTCTAGTTAATCAGGCAACATACATTTCATTCACATGCTTACATATACGTATCTGAAGATACATATTACATACTTAACCTGTTTATCTTCCTTTCATGCATACATATATACACACATTCATACATTCATACTTCATTCTTAATTTCTTTCTTTTAACATACTTATTACATACACAATTGTTTCTACGTTTTAAAGAGCATTTCACCCTATAACCTCACATATATTATTAGGGTTGGGTCCCTAAATTCCTCTTATATTATTACGGTCCGGTCTCTACATTCCTCAGATATTATTAGGGTCCGGTCCCTCGTTCCTCGGATATTATTAGGGCCTGGTCCGTTCTTCCTCGGAGATTATTAAGGTTCAGTGTGACACCTCGCACTTTCAGGTCAACACCGTTAACCCAAACTTCGTTATCTTACACGTCATGCATAACATTTACCCGAGTCATCCACATGAGTCTGTCGGTATGCGTTGGTGATTAATGTTGAATCAGATATGTTTAAATAACTCAGATATAATTATTATGTGCAAGATGAGTTTTTGTGTTACATGATTTAGTATATTATGCTCGCTTAACCTGCTTTCAGCTGTCATGTAAAAGTAATATATCAAGTATGTGTTTATAATATTATCTATATGAAATTACACGTTAAATGATTATGTGCTAAGTTCGTAGCTTGTTGTGTGAAATTTCGATCAATGGCGCGTAATTTCTACGTTTTAAGTTTTTATGAAGTATTATTGACAACATAACAACGAGAGTTAACTTTTAATCACCAACGCATACCGACAGACTCATGTGGATGACTCGGGTAAATGTTATGCATGACGTGTAGGATAACGAAGTTTGGGTTAACGGTGTTGGCGGGAAAGTGCGAGGTGTCACATTAGTTCGTAGCATGTTGTGTGAAATTTCGATCAATGGCGCGTAACTTCTACGTTTTAAGTTTTTATGAAGTATTATTTACAACATAACAACGAGAGTTAATTTTTTAAAACTTGGACTAACGTTTTAGTCATAACGTTTCGTTATAACCCGGTTCGTTGTTAAAAAGTTCGTTTAAGTCAAAAATTGATTCAACAAGGACCATTCTTGTAATTTAGATTATATTTATATTAAATAAAATAACCTAAACCCTAATTCCTCCTAACCAGCTGATTACGATCGTGAAACCCCAACCCAACCTTCATCATCTTTAATCAAGCCAACTAAATGCAATTGACGGTGTTTCTTGATCATCTATCAATTCTACATGCGTAACAGTAAGATTGATCTTTAAATTTCATTTAGTTTTATGTTTTTAATAAGTTATTGTGAAACCCTAGATGTTAAATCTCTGTAATATCGATGATTATGATGTTAATTGATGAATTAGAACCCTAGAGATGACATAAACATGTTAGGGTTTGAGTTTTGATGACAACAGTTAGCTGGCAGATTCGTTCTTGTTTATTGTTTGGTTTGTAACTTGATGTTAAACGATGATTTTGATCGATTCTTGATTCTAGGATATAGTATTCTAAGTCTAGTTTCCAGAAAGGTAAATTTTGTAATATTTGGACAAGGTTTGAATAGTTTTAATAATTTTACAAAAACATGTGTCAAAGCTGATGCGGGGATTCAAATTCTGGTCTATTTTCCCGACATCATTACTTGAGATTAACAAAGCCAAATGAGTTGGTTCCACTTCTTGAACTTAGAATTATGAGTCTAAAAGATAACACAATTGGCCTTGAACAATTTGGATAAATGATTTGAGAGAACCATGAAGCAACTTATCGTTGCGCAATCTGCTGAACTGTTTGTACCTATCTTCAATGATTGAATTATTGAGAGTTTTGTGTGCATGAGAAAATATACTAAAAATTGCTTGAGAAACCTACTTCTTATATGCTATTGTGGTAACTTTTGTATAATTTATCCATAAGTTTTACTTAGTGAATAAAATCTGTTTATACATGCCATAATCTGTCTCGTGAATTGAATGATCATAAGTTGAGTTGTATGATGAATATCTGGTTTAATTGCCATGATATGATGTGCGAATACATGTTAAGACTTTTTGGTACAGTTGACATTACTTATTATCACCAAAGAGTCATCGTGTCAAGTTTTTGTTTGTGTGTGAGCCCATACTTGGGTTTAAGTCATGTGTTGTTGAACACATTCTCATAACTTAAACACTTGTAGTAGGTAACGGTTAGCGAGTCAGGTGCATATTTTTGGCTTTGAGAAAAGTCTATTACACGTGACACCAGGTGAGTTCATGCTTTTTCCTATTTGTTTTCTGGAGAGAACACAAAACTATTTTCGTATACTTGTTTTCTAAAAAGAATACACCAAGCATTTTCCTTGTTTTCTGGATTGAAAACACTAAACTATTTTCGTATACATGTTTTCTAGATTGAAAACACTAAACTTTTTCGTATACTTGTTTTCTGGATAGAAAACACAAAACATTTGCCTATACATGTTTTCTGGATTGAAAACACGGCGCACTTACATACTGGTTTTCTAGAGGAAAATGCAACTTATTTTGGATTTATGTAATTTCTTATACTAGATGCCCTTATCACTTAGGGTCCTTACGTTACCTTGAACCGATAGGATGGGATCGCGGGGTTATATGGAGTAGTACTACTGGGTTTGACAAACCCCACCCGGGCTAGTCGCGCTAGCACGGCTGTGATGTCGTAAAACGGGTGTTATATTTACCTAACTTTTATACGCCAGTGTTGGTGATAGACCTGGTAAGAAGGCATACATAAAGTCAGCTTCGGTTCAAACGTCTAGTAGCTTGTAAATACGTTAGCTACCCTGGTATATTTGAAAAGTGCTAAATCTACTTACACATATACTACTTATGCTACGTATACTACATATACTATATATGCTACTTTTTACTAAAACTTTTGAACTCACCAATCTCGTGTTGACCCTTGAGTATTTATACTTGCCCAGGTTGCTAGATGTGCTAAAGAGCGGGTTTGATTGCTTATGTTTGGAGTCATACTTGTTGCATGGACTTTTATTTCACATTGTTTACATTTGATGGGTTGTGCATGTTTGAGCACGTTGTTTATTATTTTAAACCGTTTACTTTACGCTTCCGCAAAACTTAAAAATTCTATGGTTTGGTTTTTGTTTTCTCATGTTTGAATGAGACCTAATAAATATTTTGAATATTGGATGTTTGGTATAACATATGAGCTAGATCCTGGTATGTCACACGCCTCGCGGTTAAACTCTATTAGTCAAAATTTGAGGGTGTGACATTCAGTCCATTCTTTCCTTAAAACCATACAACCATAATTGCATAACGATACAACCATACATACATTCCTATATATGTGTGTGTGTGTGTGTATGTATGTATGTATGTATGTATGTATTTATGTATGTATGTATGTATGTATGTATGTATGCCATCAAATTTTCTTAACCGCTCTATATACATACAATATTCATATATCAAACATTTACTATATAAAGTAAAGTGTATTAACCTATCACAAAGAGTATGCACACAACCCCGAAAACATAATAGAGAAAAAGAGGCTAGAAACTCACCTTGGTCTTGTTCCATTCTGAATTTATTGTAACACCTCTTTCAATTGGGTACGACTAACTTTATAACAATTATAAGTGTTAATTAACTATCATTATGTCTAAGTCTTACTACCCAAGCTAGTGAACTAGTTTTGCTAAAGGGGTTTTACTGTTTTTCCTTAATTGCACAGCTAGGCCAATCGCATCGCATGGCAAGCCAATCCAATCACATGGCAGCCAATCCAATCGCATTTCTTTAAATGAATTGCTTTCCTAAGATGCGATTCGAAATGAGTTTCTTTTTCTTTCGTTTTAATCATTTTCTTTCAATCCCTTAAGGCCTGTTTTTACCATTATAATGAGTTCTAGGTCATAACAACATCATCTACTTGTTTTACACGCCCCCAAACATTACCCGTTCATTGCGAATTGCACATGTTAACTCGTTTACCACAAAGTTTATGCTTTTCTTACACGTTATAACCCGATTTACCATTTTACAAAATCCTACAACAAACTAACATCAAAATCTATTATTTTAACCTTAAAACATACCTCAAGATGAACTGGGTTGGATTAGTTCTTGAACAAAACTTGAATCTTGGTATGTTTTTTGCGTGCTTAAGGTTACAGGATACAAATAGACTTCTTTCTTCTTAGAAACCTGGACCGAAATGGAAGAGGAGTGTTTGTGTGTGTATTGGGTTTGTGGAGGCAAGATGGTGGAATGAGAGTTTAAAGTTTAAATGAGGCTTAGGGTTTTTAATACCCCTAAGCCCATGAACCTTAGGCCCATTTGCACCCTAAATCCATAATATAGTTTTCATCTTTACTTTAAGTACGCTACCTATTTATTGTTATTTTATTCAATCGTAATCAAATAATAACACACAATTAAATAATAAAATTTCCGTTATTTATTATTTTTAAAATTCGGATATTAGAAGTCTACCCTCCTTAAATAACGTTAAATAGGGCGGTGGTGGTTATGTTATCAACAGAGGTAGGCCATGCTGCAAGAATGTTTACTCTAGGCTCAATAACGTCGGGTTTTAAAATTCTATGACTTTCTATATTAGGTCCTCTTGAAGATAAAGTGGCCACTTGAGGAGCTGATTCATCTCCTACGATAGTTCCCCAGAATACATTGACCTAATGTATTCTAGATTTGCAAGTCCATCTTTGTATTTAGCATGTGATGTGGGGAGTACATGAACATTTGCTCTTGTAGTAGCCCCGTGTATTCGTGTGTTTCTAAGGATCATAGCAGCTCCACCCACATCTTTTACAGTCTGCCCTTTGTAATTCTTCCTATGCCACCGCCATTTAGGCATATCACTACCTTTCCGTTTACTTCGGTTTTGTTTAAGGATCTTGGGGCACAAAATGTGGCATTTGCATCACCACTACTCCCAGGGTTTACAAGAGGTAAGTGGGTTTCCTGGAAATTTATAGGCTGGAAGAGCGATTCTCCATCTAGTAGCATCCCGCTTCGGCCTTATTGAGCATTGCGTGAAGCTCACCAATGCTCTTGTCCCATCCCTTCATGTTATAGTTCATGACAAAAGTGTCAAATCTTTTGGTTAGGCCATTAAGGATTTTATCCGTGGCTAAATCTTTTGAGATGGGACAATTTAGCCGTTCGAGTCGGTCAATGTGGCTTTTCATCTTAAGCACATAAGATGAAACCGATTAGGTTTCTTCCATACGACATGCATGAAGCGCTCGGACCGTTTCGAAGTGTTCCACCCTAGCTTGAGTAAGGAACATTTCCTTTAGTTGGGTGATCATGTAATATGCCCCATGTTTTTTAAAATCCTTTTGAATCTCGGGAATCATAGTTCCCAACATGAGGCATGAAACTTGCACCGAATCCTCGGTGTATTTCAAACAATCGTTATAGGCATCTAAATCTTCAATGTTTGGCTCGTCGGGAATAGGATTGTCCAATAAGTAGGATTTCTTTTGTTTTTAAGAACAATTCTCTCATTTCGATACCAATCCATAAAATTGTTATTGTTAAGACGATCCTTATCAAGTATAGCTCTTAGTGAAATGTTATGCGCGGGTGGGATATTTGTGTTAGGTGGATTGTTGATTGCGGCCATCTACATAATTTAACAAAGCTCAATTTTAGTATATTCGATACCATTTAATTAAATTTAATCGTTAATACCCTTTATCTATCCAAGACAATAAATGATTAAAATCTAGAACCCAATGTTACATTCACATAGTAATTAGGTAACCTTTATCCTACTATTGAATTAACAAGGTAGTCAGCGTTTGACGATTGCAACCCTTCGCAATTTCTAGTTTTATGGGATCGGTTAAACATCATATGTTTAGTTGGCATGTTTAATCCCATCAACACCTTTGTACGGTATTTTTCGGTGACGCTATTCACATGGTTTCCAAATCAAGTCTTCCTACTTACACACACATGTGAATTTGCACATACAAGTAGTTAGGTGACCTCTATCCCACAAATACGGCAAACCCAACTCAAACTCACAAGTTTTCTCCAATGTGGATAGGTGACCTTTATCCCACATCGAGTTCCCAAGTTATTCGAGTGTTGTATAAAAGGATGGTGTTAAACTTGTTTTAAAAGGGATTTGAGTTTTCTAAATTCTAGATTGGAAAACTATTTATGTACCTTGCATTTGCATACTTTCAAATATATGGTACTTAGTTTGAAAGCCAATTTTCAAAAATCCTTTTAATAAAACCCATTTTATTGTGAAATCATTAACCTTTAATAAAACCAATTTTATTACCTAATGATTTCTAAGAAACAAATTTTATACAAATTGTTGATATTAAGTTGTTAACTATCCATATCCAAATATGATAAAATAAAATATAAATCAACCAAGCAAGAATAAATAAAACAACCACAATTTCATAACCATAGCCACCTAAAATGACAACACTTGTTGACCGAAACAAGTGTGCCAAAAGGTCTCTCCTAAGGGACGAGAATGACACAAGGCATGTGTCTGTGAACTCCCACCTGACCCCGCATCCAAATGCCTCAAGTGTCCACCTTGTGTTGTGACTCTTCCACTTTATTTGAGCTTTCCTTTTGGGCTCAAACTTAAGCTCCTAGCTTTCTTGGACCTCCATGTTTGGGTTTTGGCCATTGGGTTAAAATCCCATCTTGGACTATGAGGTCCATTAAGGCCTAAAACCAAACCGTAAATTTGTTGCTTCTTCTTTTACAAAAAATATATCCAATTAAATTTTTCTCTAGTAAAAGAAATAAAACTAATCTACTTATTATTATATATCAATATGAAATAAATAATTAGATTACAAACCCAAATAAATGAATATTACAACCATATTGAATAATAAAATGAACCACAACACATACATTCATCCAAACACAAGGTCATGGCTAGGTTATGAACATTCAATACACATCCAAATATGCAAGTATTACAAGTCTAAAATGGTTCCCCTTTTTAACCTCAAACTTTCAGCCAAGGATAAGAAAACCGAAAGTTTCGGGTTTTGTCCAAACAAAACAACCAATCATCAAAAAGACTTAATTCTTCAAGATAACCACATGAATATAAAGTATAATCTGGAAAAAGCAAGGGGTAACCAAAAGCCCAAAAAAATTCGGCCATATGGTGAACCACGCCATAAAACCCGAAAATCTTTTAGATCTATTGAAGCATGTATCCGTATAAGTGGCTCTTGATGCCATTGTTGGGTTTTAACAAGATTATCAAAGTCATATAAACCCATTTGTATGAAAAATTAAGAGGATAAAGTAGTTTTAAATCTTGTTATTTAGATTAATATAAACCAAATTTATATGTAAAATCCAAAACCCGGTTCTATATACAAAAATACATTCTATCAAAATTAACAACTATAGGGTGTTTATGTAATACAACCTTTCAAGATGCAAGGAAAATGAAGAAGATGATGGTTTAATAGCTATCCTTCAAAGAGAGAAGTGCCTCAAGCTTGTATACCCATAAGCCACCAACAAACACCTTGTATTGCTAGGATTTGTTGTGACATTCGTCAATTTCGGGTCCTAATTGTATTCGTTTTTGTATTATTTTATCATGTAACCCGACACGTTTTGTAAAACAAAACCTTCGATGCAATCAAAATGAAGGATTTTATGTTACAATATTGTTTTATACTTGTCAAGTCTCAAACACATCCTTTTCGGTCCCTAAAATGCCTTTAAAACGCTTAAAACCAACTCCAGGGACCAAAGCTACCATTTTAGCAAAGATTGAAAGTCTGGCCGCCCACCCCATCGCGATATGTGATGGGTATGAACCTCTGGGATCGCGTATTCGCGATGCCATCAGGTCAGAAACAATGTTTGTTTGTTGTTTGTGCTTTACACCCTATTATCCAATCTGATGTTTTATACATTAGACCTCATGCATAACCCTTTCAATCTTATCCTATATATACAAGACCCTCCTCTCCATTAATCCCTGCTCTTACTTCATCTTCTCTATCAAATTCAAGATTTATAAAGGTGTTTTCATGGTTCTTGGAAGTTTGACTTTCAAAAGTCAAACTGACCATAATATTTGATTCTAACTAACATATTATTACTTATAACTTGTGGCACAACATACATATAATATACACCCCTTGTTACCTTTGGTGGTCACTTCTCCGGTCTCGGTCGGTGGAGTGTCGGGCCTCGTAAGGCAAGGCTTCATGGAGGACTCACGTGGTCCATGATATATATATATATAATTATATAACTTGTTTATGCTTACTAACCATGCTTAACTTCTGCTCATTTTAGTTTATATTTCATGTTTGTTGAGTTCCAAGGTTATGGGTTTGTAGAGACTATCCTTGGTTTAACCATAAATAGCTCCAAACAGTAAAATGAACTTTGTTGACTAGTTTTGTTAAATAATTGTATAAAATGCTTTATGTTAGATTTAAGTTTCTAAAATCATTTTTATGAGTTCCATGATTATGGTTTTGTAGAATCTAACCTCGGTCTTAACCCGAAACAAGATTCGAACCGAAAACCGAACTTTTGTTTAAAGACTTTATTGTTGACTTTTTGGTGGTGAAACTTAAGTATCATCATTTATAAATTATTATACAAGTTCTTTGATGTTTGAGCATGTGGTAACCATTCTTGATCTTATTCCGAGTTGGAAACCGAACCGAACTAAACCAATTTCACTCGCTTAAGACACATAAGTATGTTTCTAGATATCAAGACTTGTATATTTCTTTAAAAATATTTTATAAACTGATTTTAATTATTTTCTTAAAGTACTTGGATTGTTGAATCCAACTTGATCTTATAACAAATTTTGGACCGACAAAACCAAACACTCGCTTAACGGACGTTGTTAGTTCTAAAACAATAGAACTAAATACTTGGTTAAGTCTTTTTAAATTTTATTGAGTTATCTCATAACATTTTTTATTTTGGAAAGTTGAGTTTGGGTTTGACCAATTATCAAAACCCGAACCAACAACCCGAACCAACAACCCGAACAATCGTTAAAACCCGTTTTAGTATCTATATTATAAAGGGACTTGCATTATTGCATTTTTACCCACCTTATTACTTAACATAGGTTGAGTAAAATTAAGAGCTAGATACTTTAACCCGGTTTCGAGCAAACTTATATTTTAAAGGACTATTATTATAATTTCATAAACATTTACATTTTTAAACCTTAAACTTTAAATTGTATTCATTTCTTATCATTTATTTTATCTAAAGATTTTTTAAACAACCTTTCTAATACAAGACTTCCTTTCATCTAGGCTTTGCTCGTTAAACCTCATCCTTCTGGTTACTCGTCATTTTACCAATCAAGTTTATTACTTGAACGTGAGTACTTTTCATTCCTCGTTTTCCATCTTTTGTTTTGGGGGTGATATTGCATACCTATTCGAATTAAATGATTTATACTTGAGTCTTAAACCACACACTTTATTGTATACCTTACTTAAATACATGCTCAATATAGTGTTATATGCTTACATGCTTAATTTCTAATGTGTTCACCGCTTTTGGTTGGTTGGTTGATTCGTAAAACCGAGTATATTTGGCATCCCCTTATAGAAATGTGTCGTTAATGTATTCTTATTAACGATTTCATAAAAATCTGAATCTATGTGGCATCCCCTTATAGAAAGGTGTCGTTAATGTATTCTTATTAATGATTTCATTATCTAAGTTGTGCTATTATTATTGTTTTGTATACAAGTTGTGGAATTTCATATTACAAACGTATTGTTCAAAACTATGAAATTTCTCACCAATCTTTGTGATGACAAACTATATTTTAGGCAATGTTACAGGTTTGACTTTAGGTTGACTCGGGAACTTGAAGAAAAACGTTATTAAGACTATTATGATATTAGCAAAACGAACAATATACTATTTGCTATGATTAAATTCGGTTATTGTATGAACAAGTTATATGACTCTATATGATTTTATGAATTTAAATGAGTTGATTAAATATTGTCACTTTAAATAGTGTCTTTTGTTCTTGAGCAATCCGTTGCACCCCGTCATGTTCCGCCGCCTTTGGTCGGTGGAACATCTATTGATTTTTTTAATAAACGTTAGTATTTCTACTCATTTAATAAAGTTATCATATTCATTTCATTGTCTACATTTATTATTTTTGACTTATATGTTATTTATTGAATAACATTAACTTTGTATGCGTAATTATATGGTCCTATACTCATTTCATCATAAACATGTTTGATCGTTAATATGACACGTTGAACCAGAATGCCTAGATTAATATTTTATAACATGTAACAAAATATTTTGTTACTATTCATTTTATCCGAAGTATTTAAATTAATTATGCAATTTAAATATGAAACATTCTAGAACCTTCTAAGTTAAACTTGTTCCTTAAGATAATTTATCTACTTATTTTAGTTTGAAAAAAAAAAGAAAAAAAATAAAATAATTAATAAAAAAAAGTTCTGTGCACTTCATTCATGCACACATACATATTTTTTTTTGGATATTATTATTGTATTTATTATTATGTTATCATTATCATTAATATTAGTTTATCACTTAATCTTTAAACAAGTTTTATCTCTATCTAAATAGTATTCAAACCTCCTTACCTCCACTATAAATAGAGGCTCTCATTCTCATTATTTTTCACACCAAAACCCATTCCCTCTTTTCTCTCTAAGCATAAACAAGTAAGTCTTTATAATAATTTTGCTTTTCATTGATGTTTTTATACATTTTTGCTTTCTATTATGAATTTCTTCTTGTTTGTTCTTATGTTCTTGAGTTTTCATTTGAATCTTCATAGTTGTTCATATACTCTCATCATGATCATTATAAATTGTTAATAACCCTTACGTTTTGCTTTAAAGATTATGATGATCATGTTATTTCAAGAAATCACAATTATTTTCTCAAGATCTTGGATCAAAAGTATGATTTTCCATGAACAACTATGGATATTTTTATGATCTTCAAAAACTTATAAAGTTATCATAAATATCATAAATTATAATATTTACACTTTAAACCCTATACTTTCATAAATGTCAATAAGCATTATAAATTATAATATTTACACTTTGAACCCTATACTTTCCTAAATGATAATAAATACATAAAACTATAAGATATTACACTTTTAACCTCGTACTTTCCTATTTATCAAAACCATTCTAAAACATTTTGAGCTAGTATACAAATAGAGAATAAACCGAGTATGTATGTATCTGACAAGCAAACGGTTCTGCCTAAGGCAAGAGTGGCGTAAATAATCCCATGGGACCTGTGACTCTTACCTAGGAATCAACTTGCTAGAGGTCATGCTCTTCGTTTAGAACATTCTAGTGTGCGACACTCTAACTAATTTAAAAATCAAAACTTAATCTAGGGCATCCCGTGACCGGTTCAACTAACTCTTGCTCGTGTTCGTGTTCATTTATCAAGCTAGGTGAGTTCATAGTCCCTTTTACATGTTTTAAATGTTTTATACTTTGGGGTGAAAACATGCAACTTATTTACTCTATGTTTTGTAATGCTATTTGATTCAAGCTTTATTCATAATATTCATTGTGTGTGATCATTACGAGTATATTCTTAATCGCATGTACAACCATTAACTTGTTAAGCCAGTGGTAGTATGATGATAGTTCTATTGGCCCGACCCGCCCACTAAGGCCTCGGGTAGGGCCTATGTGTTCAGAATCTGACGATCGTTAAACATTAAACATAATAGTCTAATCGTGGATTTGACGACTCGCTAATCGTGTCAGAGGTTTGGTTGTAATATCTAAAGTATATAAAGTAACTCAACACATATGGAATGTTTTCAACATAAAACTAATTTTTTATATTATTATTTTAAACCTATGTTCTCACCAACTATTTTTAGTTGACACTCTCGCATGTTTTTCAGGTAATGAAAATTAAGGAAGATTCTTGAAGTTTCATATAGGGGATGAGTCAGACTTAGAAGTATAATGTATAAATTGCTATGTCATGTTTTCTATTTCGGATTATGTTTGGTTTTAAGAAATTGTTGGTTTATTTTAAGAAGAGTTTTTACATTTAATACCATGTGCATGATTTCAATCTACGCACGCCCCAATGTTTCCGCCTTCGGTTTGGGGGTGTGAGAGATTGGTATCAAAGCATTGGTCGTAGAGAGTTAGTAACCGACCTACGTCTAAGAATTCCCATTAGGTTGAAATTATGTTTCTTTTAGATGTACTAACTTCCTTTATGTAGCATATCTTTTGATTTCGCCAACCCTTCCGAAAACTCCCACATACCCTTACCACCGTTGGACGAAGACTACATTGCGCTAGAAGGCTTGCACGTGCCTTTGAACTCTCCATCACCAAGTATCTCCTCCTACAACCCAATTAGTCGGTCCCGTTTAATGAGAACTCCCCCCCCCCCCATGGAGAACTATTAGGCCTAATCAGAGATTCGTAGCTCCATTATCAATTACTTGGTAGGAATTAATAAACTTCTTGGCGATGAGCTCGAGGATGATGCCACTAGCATATGGGGTTGGCCCATTACAACTATCTTGAAGCCTAGCGGACTTGTTGGACTTGGTGTATTGATCTATATTTTTATTTCCCTAATCTACCTATGTGTAATCTTGATCCGCCTTTAAATCTTTGATTTTGAACCCTTCGTTAATTTGAAACCGAGTAAACTAGACTTCCCTTACTTCGTCGAGCTAGCCAATGGTAAAACCGTCTAGCCAATACTATTATACGCGATTGCACCTTGACTTTTGATGATCCTTCTCTTAATATCGATCTAATTCCCTTTAAGCTTGGTATCTTAAGCCGAAGTTGCCTGTGCCGGGAAGCTCATTCGTATCCCGTTACAATCCGATTAAACACTAATCATTCAAGGAGAAAAGCTCGATCGTAACCTAAAAATCATCTCTTGTATGAAGACATGTAAACTTACAAGGAAACAATGCTATGCTTATTTTAGCCCATGTAGTTGATATGAAATCTGAAGGGAAAAGGATTCAAGACGTTAACATTATCATAGACTATCCCAAAGTTTTTTCCCGACGAGTTGTAATAACTTCCTTCGTCTCGACAAGTCGAATTCCGAATCGATCTTATACTCGGTGCAAATCTCGTAGCCAAATCTCCCTACCACTTAGCCCCGTCTGAAATGCAAGAACTCTCTAGCCAACTTCAAGAATTTCTCGGAAAATGATTCATTCGACCCAGTTTCTCACCTTGGGGAGCTCCTGTCCGTTTCGTCAAAAAGAAGGACGGATCTTTCCGAATGTGCATCGACTACCGAGAGTTAAATAAACTTACCTTCAAGAATCGGTACCCACTACCGTGGATTGATGATCTCTTCGATCAACTTCAAGGAGCCACTTGTTTTTCAAAAATTGATCTCCGCTCGGGTTATCACCAACTGTGAATTCTCGATGAAGATATACCCAAAACTGCATTTCGTACCCGCTATGGACACTACGAGTTCATGGTCATGCCCTTTGGCTTGACTAATGCACCCACACTATTTATGGACCTCATGAACCGCGTATGCAAACCGTACCTTGGCAAATTCATCATTGTTTTTATTGATGACATTTTAATCTATTCAAGAACCAAGATCGAGCATGAGCAACATCTTCGTCTCACTTTGGAACTATTGAAGAAAGAACAACTTTATGCTAAATTTTTGAAATGTGAATTCTGGCTTCGCGAAGTTCAATTTTTGGGTCATGTTATTAACGATAAAGGCATACACGTGGATCCGGCAAAAATCAAAGACATCAAGAATTGGGAAGCTCCCAAAATCCCATCAGAAATTCGTTTCTTCCTTGGTCTAGCTGGTTATTAACATCGATTCATCTCAAATTTCTCAAAAATAGCCTTACCTCTCACCACCATAACTCAAAAAGGAAAGCCTCTCATTTGGGAACAAGAGAAAGAAGACGCATTCCAAACCCTAAAACAAAAACTTTGTAATGCACCCATCTTAACCCTTCCCGGTGGAAATGACGATTTCATTTTCTATTGTGATGCTTCAAATCAAGGTCTAGGTTGTGTAATCATGCAACGAGGCAAAGTCATAGCCTATGCCTCTCGTCAACTCAAGATCCATGAAAAGAACTACAACACTCGCGATCTTGAGTTAGATGCGCTGATTTTCGCTCTTAAAATTTGGAGACACTACCTTTATGGAACTAAAGTGTCATCTATACTGATCATAAAAGCTTGCAACACATCCTCAACCAAAAAGAACTCAACATGAGGCAACGACGTTGGGTAAAGTTACTCAATGACTATGATTGCGAAATTCGCTACCACCCTAGGAAAGCGAATGTCATGTTTGACGCCCTAAGCCGAAAGGATAGAGTTAAACCCTCTCGTGTTCGGGCCATGGAAATGATTAATCACACTAGCCTTAAGGCTCAAATTCTTCAAGCTCAATCCCAAGTGGTAGCATAAAACAATTTCAAGGCTGAATTGGATCGCCGAAAAACAATTTGAAACTAAGTCCGATGGAGTTCTTTACTTCATGGGACGCATATGGATTCCAAATTCTGAAGACCATCGAAATCTTATCCTTGATGAAGCACACAAAACTCGATACTCGATCCATTCGAAAGCCGATAAAATGTACCACGATCTTAGGGAATTCTATTGGTGGCCTGGTATGAAGAAGGATATAGCATTGTACGTTGGGAAGTGTCTCATTTGCTCAAAAGTCAAAGCCGAACATCGGAAGCCCTCGGGTTTGCTTCAAAAACCGAGATTCCTATATGGAAGTTAGATCAAATTTCCATGGATTTCATCACATAACTACGAAAAAGCACTCATAAGCATGATTTTATTGGGTTATAATCGATCGTCTCTCCAAATCTACTCATTTCATCCCTGTTAGTGAAGCCTATAAGATGGTGAGGTTGTCTTAAATTTACATGAACGAAATCGTGACACGTCATGGTGTTCCCTTATCCATAAACTCTTACCGTAACAACCACTTTATCTCCAACTTTTGGCAATCCCTTCAAAAAGCTTTGGGGACTCGTGTGGATCTTAGCACAGACTATCATCCCCAAACAGATGGTCAAATCGAAAGAACCATCCAAACCTTGGAAGACATGCTTCGTTCTTGCATAATCGAGTTTGGAGGGAATTGGAATGATCATCTACCTCTCATTGAATTTTCCTATAATAACAGCTACCATACTAGCATCAAATGTGCTCCTTTTGAGGTTTTGTATGGTAGGAAATGTCGAACACCCATGTGTTGGACCGAGATTGGAGACGCGGTGGTACCCCACATGTTTAGACTCAACATGGTATTTTGTAAAGAGATTTTTTTTAGTGTCGGAATATCAAATCATGGTTGTTCATATACGATTTCCAAACTCTACAAATCTCAAAATCTCAAAATTTTCAAGCTACAACCTCTCAAAATCATTTACGTTTTGTTTACGAGTTGTTATTTATATACAAAGTTTTATTTTTTTTAACACTAACATCTTCTCCTCACTAACTCTAGGAATTCACAACCAAACTTGAAATTTTATTTTATTTTTATACACCCTCATATTCATTTCTATTTACCTCAAACTTATTTCATTTCTTTATAATTTATAGAATGCCTCCACTAAGACGTCAACCTCGCAAGAACTCCACCCGACGCATGGATGCTTTCGTCGTCAAACAAATGGCTGCGGTGATTCCCGAACTTTTAACCCATATACAAGCTACTCAACCTCGACCCGTTGTTTCACCCGTTGAACCCAAACCCGCATCTTACTCCTATAAAAAATTTACCAGTGCTAACCCAACCGAGTTCGTTGGCACAAACTATGCGACTACCTTGTTGCGATAGTTTGAAAAGATGGAGAGTGTGTTTCGACACAGCGAGTGCCCCGATGCGAAAAAGATAAATTTCACTTCGAGCATGTTTAAGGGTACTTCTCTTACATGGTGGGGTAGTGTTATGCACCTCCAAGGGACGGAAACGGCTATGGCGCTTCCATGGTCCTAACTGAAAGAACTAATGATGGAAAAGTTCTGTCCCAAACACGAGCTCCAAAATCTCAAAGAGGAATTCTGGAACTTGAAACAAGAGAGTGGTGATTACGCCGCCTACTCGTTCCGTTTTCATGAATTGAGCATCCTCGTCCCTCATTTGGTTACCCCGTTGGAACGACAATTTGACAAATACATCGGGGGTTTGCCCATGCAAATCCAGGACTCAGTAATGAGTAGCAAACCTTAGAACCTTGAGGACGCTATTACTCTAGCCGGTGCACTATCCGAGAACCATGTCAAAGCGGGTATCCTAACCCTCAAGAAGAAAAGTGATACATGAAAAACCGAACCCGCACCACAGGCTAAAGTTGACCCACCACCTAAATCCATCAACTACTCAAACTCTTCCCGCCACAACAACAAAAAGAAACCCAAAACCAATCATCGAAACTATGTCGTTACCCAACCACAACCTCAACAACCCTAAGCTCCCCCACAAAATCGAAAACCCTATACCGGTACTTTCCCACTATGCAACAGTTGTCAACTTCACTACCCGTCTCACTTGCCTTGTCGCCATTGCACTCTTTGCAACCGTTTTGGTCATCTAAACACCACATGTCGATCCGCACAAATTACTCAACCCAATCAACCAAGAATCACTCCCCAAAATTCCCAAAACCGTTTTGCAACATACCCACAAAACCCTCCTCAACAACCCCGAGCTTGCTTTAATTGTGGTGATCCCAATCATATCCGCAACGATTGCGCCTTGCTTATGCTAACCAAGCCCAAACCTTAGTCGTACATTATTGTTAAACCCAAGCCTACCAAGTTCAAACCTACCAACCTCAACTTCTCCAACTAAATGCACCACTCATCCAACCCATGCAATCAATCCAAGCACCACCTCCTCCTCCCCCTCAAGTACCTCAAGGAAACCCCGGTAGTCAAGGACGAGCTTTATTGATGAATGCTAATCAAGCTCAAGTGGCAAACAATGTTCTGAACGGTATGTTTTTAGTGAATGAACATTTGGCTTCTATTTTATTCGATACGGGTGCTGATAGAAGTTTTATTTCTTTAAAATTTGAGTCTACACTTGCCGTGTCTCGAACCAAGCTTTCTCGACCGTTTTCCGTCGAAGTCGCCAATGGAAATTCCATCACCATCAACTCTGTCATCCACGATTGTACCCTCATTCTCTCTAAGCATAAATTATCCATCGATCTCATCCCGATGCAAATGGGAATCTTCGATGTCATAGTAGGCATGGATTGTTATCTTTGCACCGTGCCGGAGTCGTTTGCTTTGATAAATTCATTCGAATTCCGCTTGTCAACGGTAAAGTTCTCAAAATCTTCGCCAAAACAACTTATAGAAGGCTAGCCCAAACTATGGCGCCCTTGGGACTTTCTATTTGATTGAATCGAAATGCCCAATGAATTGGTATTTCCCTATTGGTCCAGGTCATTTAGGGGCAAGCGTTATGATGAAGAGGATGAGCTTCAAGAGAATGACTTAGAGTTCTTGCAGAATGAGCTTCAAGAGAATGATTCGGAGTTCTTGCAGAATGAGCTTCAAGAGAATGATTCGGAGTTCTTGCAGAGTGGAACCATGGAGTACACACACGAGATAGATCATCCAAAGAACAAGGCCTTTTTCGAATAAGCCAATTCATTTGGGACCCTGCAGATCCACTCTTTTTCATATTCAAAGCTCAGCCCTTTGTCTCTGTGTTTTCACATCGAGAATTATTTGCAGATGAAGATATGTCAAAGGGGCTTCTTACTCCCCAAAAAAATCCTCCTACATCTCTATATAAACGCTGGTTTATCAAGAAGACGCAAGAAAAGCACTTCGAATTGTTGATTAATCGCCAGAGATGGCTTAGAATCATTCATTATCTAATGGATATTTCATTCTAATACTCTATCCGAGAGTTATCAGAATGGGTAGAAAGAGTTGTGATACCTGTCTCGATTCAGGGAAACTACAGGATCTAAAAGAATATCCCAATCCTAAGGATCCATAGGATTCATTGTGGATCCAATACAAAAATAGAAAGATTTTAGTTGTTTAGTCTTCGAGTTTTTATTTGAAATTATAAGTATGTAAAATATATGCATGTTGGATTCGGCCCAATCTTTTTTAGTATTTTTTACTTACCATACTCTCTATTAGTGTTATAGTAGTGTATAAAATTGTTTCTAATAAAGTTGGTATACTATATTAGCTTCTATCTTCAATATATGTAGTTCTTAATTCATATATGGAATTTACGTATGACCTAATTCTATTTCAATTCTATTTCTTTGATACATCTATTTATTCATTTATTCCGATGAATCTGAAATAATTATTTTGTTTTACTGTTATAGAATATGTTTATCCACTATAACCCAATGGAATTTGGAAACGAAGATATTTTTATTTGAAAATGATTTCATTATGTCGTGCTCTCTATCGCAAAAATACTTACGCCAAAGGTATGTTCCATTCCTAGCCCATGCGGTGGTAAAAGACAAAATGGAAAGAAAAATCCAAGATATCTCCATTGTTTGTGATTTCCTCGAAGTCTTTCCCGATGATGTCACCGGTCTTCCACCCATTCGTCCGGTTGTATTAGAAATCAATCTTGTGCCCGGCGCAATGCCCGTGGCCAAGGCTCCTTATCGTTTAGCCCCGTCAGAAATGTAAGAATTGTCAAACCAACTCGAAGAACTTTCCGATAAAGGTTTCATTCGTCCAATCTCTTCTCCTTGGGGGCGCTCCCGTCCTCTTCATGAAAAAGAAAGATGGTTCGTTTCGCATGTGCATCGATTATCGGGAACTTAACAAACTCACTATTTAAAATAGTTATCCTTTGCCACGAATCTACGATCTCTTCGACCAACTTCAAGGCACAACTTGTTTCTCGAAAATTGATCTTTGATCCGGTTATCATCAGCTGCGTGTTCGCGAAGAAGACATTCCAAAAACCGCATTCCGTACTCGATATGGACATTTCAAATTTTTGGTTATGCCCTTCAGGTTAACCAATGCTCCCACGGTGTTTATGGATCTCATGAACCGCGTTTGCAAACCATTCCTTGATATATTCGTTATTGTCTTTATTGATGATATCCTTATCTTTTCCAACACCAAATCCGAATATGAGCATCATTTGCGTTCCATTCTCAAGGTCCTTAGAAACGAACGACTCAACGCCAAATTCTCCAAGTGTCAATTTTGGCTAGAAGAAGTTCAATTTTTGGGACATATCGTAAGCACAAAGGTATTCATGTTGATCCCGCTAAAATTGAGGCCGTTAAGGATTGGAAAAATCCAACAACTCCCAGAAAATTCGGTCTTTCCTCGGGTTGGCCGGATATTATCGGGGATTCATTAGAAACTTTTCCAAAATCTCTTTACCTCTCACCTCCTTCACTCAAAAAGGAAAACCATTCGATTGGGGATCAAAACAAGAAGCCTTTCTTACTCTCAAGGACATGCTTTGCAATGCTCCCGTTCTAACCCTTCCCGATGGAAACGGCGATTTTGTTGTATTTTGCGATGCATCTCATCAAGGTATCGGTTGTGTTCTCATGCAACGAGGTTAAGTCATCACTTACGCATCAAGGCAACTTAAGGTCAACGAGAAGAATTATTCGACTCATGATCTTGAACTTGGTGCCGTCGTGTTTGTTCTCAAAATCTGGAGACATTACCGTTACGGTACAAAATGTGTTATGTTTACCGACCATAAAAGCCTTCAACATATTTTTGACCAAAAAGATCTCAACATGAGACAATTACGACGGGCCGAATTACTTAGTGATTACGATTGGGAGATTCGCTACCATCCCGGTAAAGCGAATGTGGCAGCCGACACCCTAAGTCGAAAGGTTAATGTAAAATCCGTCCTGCTTTTAAGCGTTGTTGTCCAAACCGATCTTCAAATCCGTATTTTTCAAGCTCAGCGTACCTACGTTGAAGCTGGTAACATGTAAGACGAAATGTCATATGGAGACGAACTTCAAATCGAAACTAAACCCGATGGTCTTTTGTATTTTCTTAGTAGTTTGTGGGTTCCCGATCGCGATGGCCTTTGTACTTGTATACTCGACAAAGCTCACAAGTCGCGGTATTCCATTCATCCCAGTGCGGATAAAATATATTCCGGTCTTCGTGCTAGCTTTCGGTGGCTGGGTATGAAAAAGGACGTAGCCTTGTATGTATCTATATGTCTTACTTTCTTAAAAGTCAAAGCCGAACATCAAAGACCTTTTGGTCTACTCGAGCAACCACCAATTCCGGTTTGGAAATGGGAAGACATTGCTATGGACTTTATCACTAAACTACCCAACACCTAAAAAGGAAACGATAGTATTTGGTGATCATCGACCGTTTAACAAAGTCTGCTCATTTCATTTCGATTCGCGAGAAGTATTTTGTCGAGCAACTTGCTCAAATCTATGTTAGGGAAATTGTGTGCCGACACGGTTTACCTTTGACTATCATCTCCGATCGCGATGCTCGTTTTACTTCTCATTTTTGGCGATCACTTCAAGAAACCTTGGGAACACGTCTAGATCTTAGCACCGCTTATCATCCTCAAACGGACGGACAATCCGAACATATAATTCAAACACTCGAGGATATGCTACGAGCATGTTTTCTTGATTTCGGTGGGAATTGGGATTTTCACTTTCCTTTCATTGAGTTTTCTTATAATACAGTTTCCATTCTAGCATCGGTATGGCTCCTTTCCAAGATCTTTATGGTCGTAAATTTCATTCTCCGATTAGTTGGAATGAAATCGGTGAAGCTCAAATCACGGGACGTGAAATGGTTCAAGAAACCACTGACGTTATCGATCAAATTCGTAAAAATCTTCTTGCCGCTAGAAGTCGTCAAAAGAGTTACGCCGACAAATGGCGAAAACCGATCGAATTTAATGTTGACGATCTTGTCCTTCTAAAAGTATCTCCTTGGAAGGGGATAGTCCGTTTTGGAAAGAAGGGAAAACTAGCTCCTCGTTTCGTAGTACCTTTCAATATCCTCAAAAGGGTTGGGAAAGTAGCTTATCGACTCGAACTACCGGCGGATCTTGCCGGTTTTCATCCGACGTTTCATGTTTCAAACTAAAAAGTGCTTAGCCAAGGGTAATCTCGATATACCTCTCGACAAAGTAAACGTCGATGAGTCGATGATCATGGTTGAACGACCCGTTTATTTCATGGATCGCAACAAGAAGAAAACCAAGTGTAGTCGTATTCGGTTAGTCAAAGTTCGATAGAAATCACGACGCGACGCGAAGTTCACTTGGGAATAAGAAGACACAATGAAGGAGAAGTATCCACACTTGTTTGCATCATCATCTTCATCTTAATTTCGGGACAATATTTTCTAAAGTAGGGGATACTGTGACATTCGTCAATTTCGGGTCCTAATTGTATTCGTTTTTGTATTCGTTTATCATGTAACACGACTCGTTTTGTAAACCGAAACCTTCGATATAATCAAAATGATAGATTTTATATTACAAAATTGTTGTATACTTTTCGAGTCTCAAAAACATCCTTTTCGGTCCCTAAATGCTTTTAAAACGCTTAAAACCAACTCCAGGGACCAAAACTGCCATTTTAGCAAAGTTTGAAAGTCTGGCCGCCCACCCCATCGCGATACGCGATGGGTATGGACCTCTGGGGTCGCGTATCGCGATGCCCATCAGGTCAGCTGCAATGTTTGTTTTTTGTTTGTGCTTTACACCATATTATCCAATCCAATTTTTTATACATTAGACGTCATGAATAACCCTTTCAATCTTATCCTATATATACAAGGACCTCCTCTCCATTAATCCCTGCTCAAACTTCATCTTTTCCCTCAAATTCAAGATTTCTAAAGGTGTTTTCATTGTTCTTGGAAGTTTGACTTTCAAAAGTCAAACTGACCATAATACTTGATTCTGACTAACAAATTATTACTTATAACTTGTGGCATAACATATATAATATACACCCCTTGTTACCTTTGGTGGTCACTTCTCCGGTATCGGTCGGTGGAGTATCGGGCTTTGTAAGGCAAGGCTTCATGGAGGACTCACGTGGTCCTTGATATATATATAAATATATATATATATAGTTATATAACTTGTTTATGCTTACTAACCATGCTTAACTTCTGTTCGTTTTAGTTTATATTTCATGTTTGTTGAGTTCCATGATTATGGGTTTGAAGAGACTATCCTCGGTTTAACCATAAATAGCCCCAAACCGTAAACCGAACTTTGTTGACTAGTTTGGTTAAATAATTGTGTAAACATGCTTTATGTTAGATTTCTAAAATCATTTTTATGAGTTCCATGGTTTTGGGTTTGTAGAATCTAACCTAGGTCTTGACCCGAAACAAGATTCGAACTGAAACCGAACTTTTGTTTAAAGACTTTATTGTTGACTTTTTGGTGGTGAAAATTAAGTATCATCATTTATAAATTATTATACAAGTTCTTTGATGTTTGAGCATGTAGTAACCATTCTTGATCTTATTCCGAGTTGGAAACCGAACCAAACCGAACTAAACCGATTTCACTCGCTTAAGACACACAAGTGTGTTTCTAGCTATCAAGACTTGTATATTTCTTTAAAGATATTTTATAAACTGATTTTAATTATTTTCTTCAAGTACTTGGAATGTTGAATCCAAATTGATCTTATAACAAAGTTTGGACCGACAAAACCAAACACTCGCTTAACGGACGTTGTTAGTTCCAAAACAATAGAACTACCTGGTTAAGTCTTCTTAAATTTTATTGAGTTATCTCATAACTTTTATTATTTTGGAAAGTTGACTTTGGGTTTGACCAATTATCAAAACCCGAATCAACAACCCGAAAACTCGTTAAAAAACCCATTTTAGTATCTATATTACAAAGGGACTTCATTGCTTGCATTTTTACCCACCTTATTAATTAACATACGTTGAGTAAAATTAAGGGATAGATACTTTAACCCAGTTCGAGCAAACTTATATTTTAAAGGACTATTATTATATTTCTTAAACATTTACATTTTTAAACCTTAAACTTTAATTTGTTTGCATTTTTATCATTTATTTTATCGAAAGATTTCCTAAACAACCTTTCTAATACAAGCTTCCTTTCATCTAGGCTTTGCTCGTTAAACCTCATCCTTCCGGTTACTCATCATTTTACCAATCAAGTTTATTACTTGAACGTGAGTAATTTTCATTCCCCGTTTTCCATCTTTCGTTTTAGGGGTGATATTGCATACCTATTCAAATTAAATGTTTTATAATTGAGTCTTAAACCACAAACTTTATTGTATACCTTACTTAAATAAATGCTTGATTTTGTGTTATATGCTTACATGCTTAATTGCTAATGTGTTTACCGCTTTTGGTTGGTTGATTTATAAATCCAAGTATATTTGGCATCCTCGTATAGAAAGGTGTCGTCAATGTATTTTTATTAACGATTTCATAAAAAATCCGAATCTATTTGGCATCCCCTTATAGAAAGGTGTCGTTAATGTATTCTTATTAATGATTTTATTATCTAAGTTGTTGCTATTATTTATTGTTTTGTATACAAGTTGTGGAATTTTCTATTACATACTTATTGTTCAAAACTAAGAAATTGCTCACCAACCTTTGTGTTGATAAATTCTATTTTATTCAATGTTACAGGTTGACTTTGGTTGACTCGGGAACTTGAAGAAAAACGTATCAAGACTATTAGGATATTAGAAAAACAAACAGTATACTATTTGCTATGATTAAATTCGGTTATTTTATGAACAAGTTATGTGACCCTTTATGATTTTATGAATTTATATGAGTTGATTAAATATTGTCACTTTAAATAGTGTCTTGTGTTCTTGAGCAATCCATTGCACCCCGGCACGTTCCGCTGCCTTTGGTCGGGGTGTGACATTTGTACTTAGAACTCCTTGTTGTCCTCTATCTTAGCCGAAACAATGGAGAAGAAAAAAGAGAGTTTTTCTTGTGTGTGTGAGAGAGAATGATGAGATTTAAATGCACCACCCTTGGACCTATTAATCTCCTTGCATGTCCTTGATATAAAGAAAATAATAATGAGATGAGAGAGGGGGGGAAAGGGGGCGACCAATTTTGGCTCCCCACCCAAATTCAAACTCAAAACCATTTATTATATCTTATGTTATGTTTGTTATAACATAAAGTAACATGACATGGTCCATGTAGCATGCAAATGTAACAAGCCTTATATATAGTTATTTAACCAACTCAAACAACAATATGAAATGTCTTCTCTCAAAATATAAATTATCCATATAATTTATTACACAAGTGCAAATATCTAGAAACCCAATTTCTAAATATTCTAAGTGTTGAAATTTATTTGTTAGATCATATCTTAAAATAAATATCTTGGTGTTTGTCTAGCTTTTTATTGGGTATGACCCCACTTGGATCATAACGTACTAGCCACATCATTTATAATATGTGTCTTAGGCAGACTGATTCCAACAATAAAACTTTACTAAACCATAATACTATTACACTTTTGGAGAGATAAACGTAAATAATTTAGAAAAAAAGGTTACTAAAGTTCAGTGGACATATGATAACTCTAATAAAGTTCAGTAGTAAAAACCACTACAAAAATTCCGACATTTTGTGGCAACACTGGCGTCGCCAATAAAGGTCGGATCTGTGTGCTATACCAAGAACGGCTGCTGGCCGGGCTGTAATCTTTTCTTCACCACCAAAATCCGATTTCCTTCCCCCAACAACTCCACTCTACCACTGTGAATTTGGTTTAAAATAACCTAAGGTGTCCGTCGTGTGACAGTTGTGTTCCCGCTTTGGCCTATAAGCTCGAGTACTGTGGCCTGGTTATCCTCCAGGTAAGGAATAACGTCTTACCTTGGGTTCTCGGAACCGTTTTGCCAAGGCCCAACTCACAGTACTCCCCTCTTCCAGTTATGGCAGGAACTTGTCACACTCCCTTAGCCTTAAGGTGAAGAGAAAAAACAAAAGTAGAGAATTCTTAAGGAATTTCCCAAAAATAGAAAGGCAATCTAATTAAGAAAAGTTTTCTTTGAATGTTGAGGCCTAGCCTCAGAGTTGTGCGTTTGTGCATAACAATACAATAAATAATAATAATTAAGTATCTAAGAAAGCTGTAAACAATTAATTCATTAATTCGAACACATAAAGGCAAACAGATAAGCACGTATGGGGTTCCTAAGCATGTTACTATGGCACCACTAATGACCTATCTTAAACCTTCGGCTCTGATACCAATCTGTCACACCCCAACCTACGGCGGAAATTTTGGGGCGTGAACTGATGTGCATAGCTCTCAAGGTACTATCATGCAATATTGGGAATTTCAATATCTATTTAATAAATTCAAATAAAAACAAAGTATTCAATACAAAATCCAACAAAAACAAATAGTTTACCCACAAACATAAATCATAAAACATAATCTTGTTAAATTTCTCTAATTTATTCCTTAAGTGATCTTCCAAAACTCAAACTAACTTCACATCACACAGTGACCTACATATGCGTTAAAAATAACGTAGATTTTTTCAACACAAGGTTGAGTGAGTAAAACACCAGTTTTCATGATTATATATTAATAAATAAAAGGCAAACTGCGTCAAGTGAGATAAGCAGTTTAACCAATGAGCAAGTGTATACTGATGTCGGTAAGCTCAATGTCTATTGAATTGAACGATGGCTAACATGACGGACATATGATCACACTAGACTGAGAATATGTTGGTCCTCTCCGACATGTATTCAAACAAAGCATATAAGCATATAACAAGTTAAGTATAAATTTTTAAACACACATGACTAAATAGTTGCAATTTGTAGAATATATAGTAATAAAATAATTGAACACATATGTCCCCAAAACGGTTAAAATGAGTTTGTAACATCCCGTTTTTCGGGTTCCGGTTAATAAACGAAATTATGAGTTGGGCTAGTGTTGGACTAAATGGACTTGGGTTATGGACTTGGGTTATGAAGGAAAGAGGAAAAGATCATGGGCTTAAGCCCATGATCCATAATTATATAAACCATTAATACCCTTTTAATTTCATTTCACACATATTCCATACACCTCCAAAAACACACACTTAAGCTCTCTCTCTCTAGCCGAAATCACCAAGGAAACCGATCCCGATCCAAGGTAATGATAGTATGAAATTGTTTGAGCTTAACCCCATTAGATATAAACACGAAACGACGAGCCGACACCGTTAAACCGCTTAAGTCATGAGATCCGGGTGGATTCGGGTATAAACCGAACCTAAGATGAGCTTAGGGATCACCCTAGCTTAGATCTGGATCGAACGGGGCGAAAAACGGTGAAAAACGAATCTAAACTCGTTTTTTCGGCGAATCCGAGGTTTTCCTGCGGCTTTCCGGCGGCGGCGCCGGAAAAGTATGAACGAGGTTAAGGGATGTCAGGGAATGTTCTGACATTCCCTGACCTAACCCTAATTCGTTAACGGGAATCTGACGAAATAGCCTTGATTCGTTATTTAATTCGTTAAGGAAAATAATGACGTACTAGTCCAATTCGTTAAGGTCTAGTTCGTATAAGGATCAGTTCGTTAAGGTCCAATTCGCTATCAGGACCAGTTCGTTAAGATGCCTGATTCGTTACAAAGGCAGATTCATTATAATAGTTAATTCGTTATGAATTCCCATTCGTTAAGGACTGAATGACGAATTAGAACTTTGAAAGAATGACAGAACAGTCCCGAGACTTAGAAAAGAATGATTTAATTACAAAGAAGCCCCCGAACTTTTAAGTAGCAAATTAACTAACGATTCAAAATGTTAATGGAAAATGTGATAAGTCAGTTAATAGAAATAAAATTTTTTCCCCGAACTTTCCAGGTCAGCTCGACCCCAGCTAGGGGTTGCCGCCCCTTGGACCCCGCTGCCAGGGGCGCTGCCCCCAGACCCCCGTTCGTTGAGGGTTATAATTGGACTAGAAATACGTTATGGATAGTGATAGATATTAATATGCGTAATTGTTATACAGTTAGTCGTGCACAGCTAAAGAAGGGAATAACCGTAAACGGTGAACGCAACCGCATTGAGGTGAGTTTCTAGCCCCACTTCCTTGTTATGTTTTCGGGGTTGTGTGCATACTCGATGTGATAGTTAATACACTTACCTTAAGTGGTGAGTGTATGCCTTGTATGATTTATGTATGATGATTGCTTGACGGTGCGTGAACGATCTTCGGATATTGCATGTACTGTTAGGTGGTAGTTAAAGATATGATTGATATGTATGATATAAGATATGATGTATGTATGAATATATATGAAGTATGCATAATGTATGTATGATATGTTGATGTTACATGAACGCTCTTCGAAGATTGCACGTATTCTCAAGGAAATGTTATGTCATTTTAAAGACAATGTTTTATGTTAAATAATTTGGAATGATCGTTAAGACAAGAAATATGGTTATGTAATGAAATGGTTGAATGTTTTTAATATTCCGCGAATGTTTTTATTAACTCTGATATTTAGAACTGTGTTTATGAGTAAATCCAACGTCCAAAGTAGGGCACCGGTAACGGGGCCTTACAGAGTTAAAAGGGGGAGTGAAACACTCACCTTTGGAATTAGCGACGGGTTGAATATGATAAAGGAAACAAATATTATGAGTCACCCTTGACGAGACGAATCAACAAATGTCCTAAGTAGTAATAATCGAAAAAAATACTACGGATCAATAAATGGTCAATATATAAATAATGACTTGCGGTTGAGAGTTTTAAGACCATTTTATACAGATTAATAAAATATAATTAACATAAAAAATCCTTTTTAATTATAAGCATTATTTTTATTTAAGGTCGCAGTAAACAATATGAAGATTTGTTTTGGAATAATTAATTGTTTATAACGGAATATTAATCAAATAATTTTCATTTAAAAATAATACGATATTATTAAATTTATTCATTGTATTTAAAAAAATAAAATCTTTTAAAATCTATAATGTAAGCAAACTTTTAACAATTCTATTATATATATATATATATATATATATATATAGTTTATAACAAAAATTCAGAAAACGACTTCATAATATGTTGGTTCAAAGAAAATATAAATTTGTTATTGATTTTATAATATTAATTAATATTTACATAATTAAAATAACATATATATAATAGTTTAACATTTTTACAAGAAAAAATATAAAAACGGGTTGGGGGAGTCGAAACCACGCCCACACCTATCAAGCCAAGCGGAACACGCAACTGGCACCCAAGCCAACTGAGTTGGGTGCCCGATTGTTTAAAAGATGTCGTAGAAACCCTATAACACGACACAAACAGACCAAAATCACAAAGAACCCTAGATTTGTCAATCGGCTAAAACGTTAATAGTTTGGCCGATTGACCTTAGGACTTTTAATACTGGAAACAAAGAGATTCTAGGCATATGATCAATTACCTTTAAAGATCTTTAAACAAGGATTAATTGATGATTAAACGGCCGGCTTGACAAGTATCAATAACGGACACTAGAAGTTATTATAGTCAAATTAATTGTGGGGGTTTAATTAGCAAGGGTTACAGAAGGTGCATGTCCAATTAATTGCGTTTATATGATCATTTATATCGGAAAACAATTATAGGGTTTCATTTAAATTTCAAATCGGATAATGTTTATCGATTTTAGCCGAGAATTCCTAATTGATAACGATGGTGAGGTCGATGATAACAATAACAATATATTTACGAGATCAATTAACAACAATAAAACGAAAATTAAGGTCCAAGTTTACCAACTGAACAATCGGGTACAAGAAAATTGTATGGTTTTAGGTTTGGATCATGGGTATATGGATCTAAATAATGATATAATAATATACATAATATTTATATTTTAGTCCCTGAAGGTTGAGGGTGGAAACACTTATTGGATAAAAGTTTAGTATAAGGTTAATTTTGTCAAAATATGAAAGTTGTAAATATGTTTTTTAATATTTGTTAAATAATAATATAAAAATAGTTTAAATTAACTCGATAAAGCGATAACATTTCCCGAACATCGAAATGGGTCGGGTTTTTAATAAATATATAGATTTCGAAAAGTCCAAGTTGTTACAATTATCGATGATGTTTGGTCTGTAGCGACCAGGAATAAGTGGTGACTAGAAACCTGTAACATGTCGCTGCTAAAGTGCATGTTTTTTGTAGTGAACATAAATTGGTTAAGTAAAAGAAGGGACAGAAACACGAATCCTTTAAAGTAAAAGATTTATTAATGTTAAGAGCAATTTTATACAAGTATGTTTTCAAGGGCAAGTACTCCTCGAGTACTCACTATAAGGTATGTATCCGAGGAGAGTTTCTTCAACTCCGCCTAGTTACTAAGAATTAATCAAATGCGGTCAACCTCAGCCAGAATCTCATCTAGTCGGTTAACTTGGGCCGATTTTAACTTTAAGAACAAAACATATTTCATATCTCTGTAATATTAAAAAATATATATCAAATTTTTTTGAAAGGCAAAATTTTATATAAAACCACTCTGGTTAGAAATTTCTAACCAGAAACAGACAAAATTACGTACTAAGTATCGGGTTTTTCAACCACGTCACCCAGTTCATACGATGTTTAAAGTTACGTGACTAATACCAAAAAAGAAACCGAAACAATGGAATCAAATAGGCTTTCTCTATACTTGATACTCGAACCAAAAATCATTTCGTTCCGCGCACTCTAAATAATCCACCAAACTGTAAAAATAATCGTCTTGACGACCTCTTTTCTCTTTTTCACCCAAGTATTAGAATCCAACCAATCAATAATACTTTTGGGGCCTTTATTAATCGGAAAATCCAAATCCAACCACCAAGCAATAGAATTCCAAATTTTAGAAGCTACAACACAACCTCCAAAGACATGATCCAACACTTCCACCGAATTCGAACACATCGGGCAATAAATAGAATGGATATCTAAACCTTTCAAGCTTAAATTATACCTCGTTGGCAAACGATCCAATAGCAATCTCCAAACCAAAATATTGACCTTTCTAGGAGTACACTTGTTCCATCTCGTTGGAGAATAACCACTCGGAGCCTCCCATCGATCAAGATATGATCTAATTCCTTTTACCGAGAAAAGATCCTCCGATTCCAGCTTCCACGTCCACTCATCATAATGATTTGACAAGGAAAAAGAAGAGAGAATGGATATCATCTCGATACGTTAAGCATCCTCCACCCACCCCTCAATTGCCTTCTTCAATTCCACACCCAATCCTTGTCAACCAACTTCTCATTAAGGATGCAATCTTTGTTTATCTCTAGATTGAATAATCTAGGGAACTGAGAACACAACGGACAATTTCCAATCCACACATCTTTCCAAAATAAAGTATTATTCCCATTCCCAACTTTTTTTCTAATACCCGAAAGCGGAATTCTATTTTCATCAATGAGTTTACTGATTGACTTAACTATCATTGCCCAAATCCCATTTCCTTTGATGTTTTGGACCAATCCATGTTGATCAATGTTATTCCGGTAAATGGACTTAATCACCCTCACCCACAAGGAGTTATGACTGTTAACGAACCTCCATCTCCATTTATATAACAAAGCCAAATTAAAATTCTTTAAGCTGCCAATGCCCAAGCCCCCTTTTTTCTTTATTAGCAACCGCGAGCTTCCACTTAACCCATGGAATTTTATGACTGTCCTCGACCCTTCCCAAAAAAAACTACTCCGTAAAGCTTCTAACTTGTTTATAACTCCTGCGGGCATTAAAAAGAGAGAAAGGAAGTATACCCCCAATGAACCAAGCACAGAAGAGATAAGAACCACTCTCCCTCCTATAGATAATGTATTTGCTTTCCCTTTAGATAGTTTAGCTTTAAACTTATCAACTAGAGCATTCCAACTCATAATGTTTCTGATTCTCGCACCCACCGGAATCCTCAAATAATTAAAGGGTGATTTATCCGGTTTATAACCAACAACATCTGCCAAATAACCAACCTCTCCTTGATCCACACCCACTCGAAAAAGATTAGACTTGTGAATATTTAGCCTTAACCCTGAAGCCAAGTAAAAACAGTTTAATGTCATGACTAGGTTCTCAATATTTCTCAATGACCATTCTCCAAGAATGATGACATCGTCAGCATAAAAGAGATGAGACAGAACTAACGGACCTCCACCAATCTTGGCCCCTTTAAAGAGACCCGCTTGAATAATGTCTTCAATCGCCACGTGCAATCCTTCCATAGCGATGATAGATAAGAAAGGAGAAAGGGGATCTCCTTGTCGTAGCCCCCTCTCGAGTTGAAATTCTTCAATCGGACTACCATTAATCAGAACAGACGCTTTTTCAGATAATAAACAAGTCCTGACCCATGACAACCACTTATCCCCAAATCCGTGAAAAGACATGATAGAAATAAATAATCCCAATTAAGGGAATCATAAGCCTTAGCAAAATCAAGCTTTAATAACAATAGCTTCTCATTTCTACGCTTGTAATCATCCACGATCTCATTAACCATAAGAGGACCATCCACAATTTGTCTCCCATTGATATATGCAGATTGTTCAGTACTAACTAGCGAATTAATGACCAATGCCAACCTATTAGCCAATAGCTTAGCAATAATTTTGTATTGCAAATTTATTAAACTAATAGGTATAAAATCCTCCACAACCACAGGGATAACCAACTTGGGAATTAGAGTGATAAACGATGAATTACACCCAACCGGAATATTACCCGTGCGAAAGAAATCGAAAACAAACTTACAAATGTCATCTTTAATTACTTCCCAATAATGTTTAACGAACCCAAATGAGAACCCATCCGACCACGGCGACTTCTGACTACCACATGACCACACCGCTTCTTTATCAGATATGGAAAATTATGTTTCCAAACTTCATGACTCATCTTTGGAGAGACGTTTAAAAAACTGACTTCTCGATCTAACCTTAATCCCCTCCACCCTTTTAAATTTACTTCTACAATACTCTAGAAAAACATCTTTTATACCATCGGGATTTTCAATCCATAAACCATCTTTTTTTATACCACGAATCAAAAGTTTCCTTCTCTTTTTATTTACAACCCCATGGAAAATTTTTGAGTTTTCGTCCCCCTCTATTCACCATTTAGCTTTTGCCTTTTGAACCTCATCCAACACTGTACCTTCATGTATCTTATTTAAATCCTTCAAAATCGTCTTTCTTTCATTAATAAGATCTTTCGAACCCGCCCCCATATCTACTAATTTGTCAATTTCAACCAAACGAGTCGAAAGTAACATATGGTTGGCCTCTTCCTGCTTCACGCAACCTAACGACCATGTCTTAATCGAATTTTTAAGCTTCTTGAGTTTTCTTCAAAAATAATAAAGCCATTAGAAGAATGAATTATAGGTTTTATACTCCAATATTCAACGACCATCCTTCTCCAACCAGGAATTAAATAATTTAAAAGGGATTGGGCCACGTACATTTAAGCTTATTTTGACGGAACAGAATCGGACGATGATCTGCAATAGATAAATCAAGTGCAACAACTTCAATGTTCGTGATTCGAGAAAATAACTCCTCTGATAGTAAAAATCGATCAAGTTTACTAAGTTTTTTACAACTAGCGTCCACCCGAGTAAACGAGTACCCACACAAAGGAATATCGATCACGATCATCCATACCTTCGAAAACTATGATCACCTATTGCAATCATTTCCGATTTCAGCACCCGATTAGTAATTAGGAGTGAAATCAAGATGACTTTATTTACAACGTGGTCTCTATCACTTTGTTACTGTCACACCCCCATACTAGGCCTAGGCGTGTGACTCGATAGTTGGTACCACATTTGTAAATAAATCAGAGTTACGGTTAATTAGCGGAAGACTTATAAAATATAAGGATCAAAGTTATAAAATATTTATATTACAAAAGATGGAAACAAGTTCCATTTGTGTTTACTTGTTTTAAGTTTACAAAACCACCATTTTAGTTATATTAACATTTAACAAAAATTATCCGAGCCATCGGATTCTTGAGCCTTCGTCCCTTAGCTCTAATCTTGGTTACCTGCGAAAATGTTATAATAATACGTCAGCAACGAATGCCGGTGAATATGCTGACGCGGAAATATTTTCTTTTACTTTGCTACCCCTCGAGGGTTACGCGTGCCTCGGCCCATCTTGGCTTAGGAATAACAAAGTTAAAACAATATCATTATAAACTCGAATCTCTACCTAAGTCACCCATAGCAAGACACCGCAGCGTCCCGACGTACTTAGGTACCATAAATATACAAAAGGTCATTCTCACTCGAACATACTTTGGTTCGGCCCATCGTGGCTGGAGGTCGTGACCAGGCGTGGTGCGATGTGCCCACCGCATTTTACCACATATGTAAGGATCCAGACAAACGTATACTACAGCCTGAGGGCTAGGCTTTTACTCTTATTAATAATGTTTTTAGAGACACTTAGTCTCATGTAAAGTTTTACACATAACACGTTTATTTATTTGGAAACAAGTTTGTAAAAGTGGGGCGTATTCACCTTTGATCGGGATCGGTTTCCAACACCGTCCTTGCGTAATCTTTCTTGCTATCTCGTTCCTATAGTACGAGTATAACTTTTATTAGTCGGATATATAATCCGGCTTAAAACCTTTAGTCTTATTACCTCGATGAACCTTTAGTTCATTTCTTTTACTTTAAAACCTTTAGTTTTAAAAGCAATATTTATAAACCTTTAGTTTATTATAAAAACCCAACGTTTCTTCTTTTCTAAGAAACGTATTCTTTTTCTTTTATCATATAAGAATATCCTTTATTACTTATATAATATTCTAACAAAGAATTATATATATTTCACACACATATATATACACACACTTCCATATTTCTTTATTTTCTTTTCTTTGTTATATAATTTCTTTCCATAAACATCGAGCATAATTCCGACTTAGGGCATTAAGCCTTTATAATATTTTATTATTATTTTAGTCGGGTAGTAAGCCTTACCTTTTCTCGGCTTATTATACCCTAGATACTCGAGCAGCACTTCTACGCTGCTTAGCCTTTTCGACACTCGCCTTGATCTTCACTTCACTTCGGCACGCAAATCGAGACACCCAATCTTCTCGGCACGCACTTCGAGGTGATCGTCGGGTTGTAAGAACGACACCACCTTCTTGCTCGGAACGTCGTCGGGGAGTGGTACGAATATCGAGGTATGGCACGTTTATCGAGGAATCGGGGAACGATTTTCGAAGTGGGTCGTTGGCACGAATTTCGAGGTGTAGTGAGATAGTAGAGAGATGATTGTAAGCTGTGTTTTGGTGTGGCTTATGAAGACCCCGGACCTGCTATTTATAGGCAAAAATTTGGATCCTATCGTGATACGCGATAGGCTCCTTATCACCCATCGCGTAGCGCGATGTAGCTACGCACAGTCACAACGTAGGTCTGGCACGTGTTGCTACGTGGCAAACGGTGTGCCACGTGTTAACACATGGCGGACGATGTGCCACGTGTTGCCACGTGTCGGGACACGTGGCGAGAGGTGTGCCACGTGTGGACGTGTGGCAGTCTTGTGCCAGAGGTGTCAGGACACGTCATCGCGATACGCGATGACGCAGGTTCAACCAACGATCGCGTATCGCTGTTGACCCTTCCAGAAGGTTTGACCAAGCCCTTTGCGATACGCGATGGCTTGTCCCTTGTCCCCATCGCGTAGCGCGATAGGACAAGAAAACAGATTTTTCATTTTTAACTTTGGAGTTTGAATTTGGCAGAATTAGTCCCTTAACTTTGGAGAGTTGTCATTTTTGGCCCAAATTAAATATTAAAATAATTTAATATTTAAAAATGTATTTCTCATATATATATTGATATTAACTAATTTTGTTATAGATATTAGTATAGTCATGATATTTGACATACATATATATTATTCAAAAATTAAATTTTCTATATATTTATTAATTACGAGTACTCTCTGAGTACTCCGAGTATACCCAACTCCTCAGTCAACCGTATAAAGTCCGCATAGCGACTTTTACAACTGGTTAAAAGACCGTATGATCGACTTAAAGTTTGGAGGTAAAAATGCAAGTTGCTTCAATAAAAGAAAGATACAGAAATTGGAAAAGGTTATAATTTTGACTCTTCAAAGTGTTTCAAATTGCTATTAGTTAGAATAAATTAAACAAATATTTAAAAAGGTAAAAATAAAATAAGTGAAGTATAGGAGTAAAAAGGAAGCAGCTGGAGACAGGAAATAAACAAAGGTCATGTAGACATATTCAAGAAGTTGAACCTCCGAAACCTATATTTATTTCAATAAGTTTGAACTAGTGAAAGAATTTTTTTTTTATTATTATTATTTTAAATTCGGTTGTTTTAATCTGATGATGACAATTTAGATTTTTGTACGTCTTTTAAAATTAGATAGTACGGTGCATTTATATTCACGATATTTCAACTTTCGCAATCATCTTGTTTCCAATAAGTTTACACTAGTGGGGCTTTTTTTTCTTTTAATTATTAAAAAATTGGATGTGATTCAATGGTACAAATAAGAGGTAGAGGGTTTAAACCTTACTATCACCAATTTATATGGAAGATATGAGGGACAGGGATGATCCTGGCCTGTCAGGGTTCGAATCCTATTCTCACCCGGTTTTACTGGCTCCTCGCTGTCGTGCCATTTGGCGGGCGTGGTGGTCGGGTTTTATCCGGTGAATCCCTCAATAGGTGGACCGCTAGGGGCTCCGTCCGTCCGGACTAGTGAACGGCTCAGTGTCACGGACCAAATATTTGATGATCGAGATGCTTAGTTTGTGTTGCAACGCTTGGGTTTGTTGGCTCGTCTCGGACTTCCTCGGGCACGGCCTCAGCGGGAAAGAAGGGGTACATGTCTAGTCGTGCTGGCACGACTAACGCATCGCTGGTTGCGAGCCGTTGCCGCTCGCCTGATGAGTCCAAGGCAGGACGAAACCAGCAAGTCCTGGTCATGAGCGGACCAATTGGCTGGCCTTCGGGCGCCACACGGAGTCAAAGGGATAGCTCCGTGACAAGTGGTATGAGAGTAGGTCGAACCTCGGATACGTTGGAACGTGTACACTCAACCAGAAAGTGCTTAAAAATGTCGAGAATGAGTTTTGTAATGGTGATGGGAGAAGATCGAATGGTCTTTATAAGCCGCGAGTATGGGATCGTGAGCTCCGCCCTAGTCCAGTGAGGTGAAGGACAGCGTGTTCGTGTTAAAAGTTCTACAGTGTGGCAGAGCCGTGATCTGGGTTGAAGTCTGCTAGGTTGGCGAACGTCGGCGTCACATAATCCGACGGCATAATTAACCGACACGGCTAACTCACATTTTGGCTGAACTATCGGGGGTCCCATTTATCAGAGTGAAGCATTCTCAAAACGCATGGCTTCGGCTTGTGAGCTGGTATGGGACGGCGAACTTGCCCTTCAGACATGCATGGCATAGAGGAAGACCAACGTCTAAGTCTTGCACGTCGGTATGGGACGACAAGTGCATGCACGAGGACGCGCATGGTTATGGTGGTGGGAGAGTGTCACGGACCAAATATTTGATGATCGAGATGCTTAATTTGTGTTGCAACGCTTGGGTTTGTTGGCTCGTCCTGGACTTCCTCGGGCACGGCCTCAGCGGCAAAGAAGGCCTTACATGCCTAGTCGTGCTGGCACGACTAACGCATCGCTGGTTGCGAGCTGTTGTCGCTCGCCTGATGAGTCCAAGGCAGGATGAAACCAGCAAGCCCTGGTCATGAGCGGACCAATTGGCTGGCCTTCGGGCGCCACACGGAGTCAAAGGGATAGCTCTGTGACATCAGGCTACCTTTAGCCAATGGGAGCCGCGTACGGACAGTGGCAGAGCCACATTAAAGCCACCGGGTTCGGCCGAACCCGGTCCATTTTCTGTTTTATATATAACTTATAGGTACGATTAACGAGCGAACCCATTCTTTTTAGGCGAACGAACCCAGTGTCACGAAATCTCCGGAAACATTTCACCATTCGCCGGTGTAAAAAAACAAAAACTTGAATTTCAAAGAGATATTTTCTTCAGCTAGTATGTCGTCATTTTTGTGACATTTTGAGTAGATGCCATTTTTTTAGTGCACCCATGGAGAAGAAGATGGTTTGAGGAGTTTTCTTAATTTCTCTGTGCTCACAAAAAATAAGACCAAACAAATATTGTTTTTATTATATAATAATTTGTGCAGCCATATTTTGTTTAATGGCCATCATCATTCATCCATATATATTTTTTTTTGAACAACTGAAATATTATTAAAAAACTTCTATACCTAGCAAGAAACTTGAAACGAAGGAACGAACAATACCAAACTTCATTTTTTAAATGTAAAATTACACAAACTCGATCAATCAAGTTTCTCTTGTCGGCCCTTTCTTAAATCCATGAGAATATACCCCTTTTGATCTCCTCTATCATGATTTTAAAAAAGTATTCGAACTAATTGGATGGGTAGCAGTTATATGAATGATGCTTTCATTTGCTATATTGAAAATGTGTTGTTTCCAACAGTCGCGACCGAAGATATTACGATTCGTTTTCAATACATGAAAATGTGTATTGAACAATTATAATACGTAAGCCTTTTTATTTAATAGAACTTTATATTTTATTTTATTGTTGATGATATACTTTTGTTATGGTTGTAATATTGTGTTTTATTTATTTGGCCGAATGATGGTCCCGACTCATTCGGGCCCGAAAACTTTGATGCCAGAAAAAAATCGAACACCAAAAAATTCCGAACCCATAGGAAAAAATTCCTGGCTCCGCCACTGCGTACGGAGTACCCAGTGTTACTTAGTTGGTCGTTCAAAAAAAATATTAAGAAAATAGGTTGTTTTAATCCGATAATGACAATTGGAGTTTTCGTTAGTGTTTCAAAAATGGGTTAGTCCATAATCTAAGATAGGAACTTTTTTGTATAGATCTTCATAATCAACAACAATTGTTTTTTTTTTCTTTGTTTTTTTTTTTTTTTTTCTAATTTGCAGGCTCATTTATAATTATAGTTTTTATGTATTCCTTGTGGCTTGTTGAAGGAAACCACTACTAGGATAACTTAAAAAACATGACAGTAAATACCGATAGTAAAGTTGTCATCGCTCCCTGATGGATCACTTGTGGCTTCTTATAATTTTTTAAAAAAAAAAAAAGATAAAGTGGATTTGACAGGATCCGTAGGTAATAAACTGACGAACGTTTTTCGACGGATTGATTAAACCCCTGGTACTTTATTGTACCATGCTTTTCTATAACGCTTTCTCAATGGCGTTAGAAAAAATAGTCAATGAGAAAAAAAGGAGGACGGTTGTTGATCAAAATTGTGAATTACAGATTTGAACCATGGCGAAATTTTTCTGAATTATAGATAAAAAGTAGTACGCTTTCTACAACAACCCCAACGAAATTTTTCTGAATGAATTTTCAATGGTGGTTCAAAGCTAAATAACAAACCCGTCAATTGACTTGTAAAAAATAATGATTCTTTAAAAGAAAATATAATTCTATTATAAACGTTTTTTTATTTTTAATATAAGTATCATATTGTTATATAAAAATTAAAAAAAATAACGGGTTTTCATACATTGTGTTTATTGGTTGGCCGTTGTGTATTTCAACTGGATTTTCTATATATTGTGTTATAAGTTCTGGTCATTGTGTTTTTCAATTGTTACACATATTAAAGGTGAAAATTAAAAAAAATTAGGCCATTGTAATTTTTTTTGCTTATAATTTTTTTTGTTCGTCGTAATATCTTTCTATTCATTAGTGTATTTTTAGTCGTTGTGTATTACATTCATTTTATTTTTTTTAGGGATTGACATGCGGCATTCACTTAATTTGATAAAAGGAATATTACGTTCACTATCAATTACGTTATGGTCATTGCATAATGTGTGTTTTACATTATATTTTACGTTCCAGGTCATTGTGTAATATGTATTCACCATTGTGTTTTACATTTCTTGTTATTGTGTAAAATGTATCCATCATTGTGTTTTATGTATTTGATACTTTGTTGTTAAATTATCATCATATTTACATATTAGGATTACACAACGAAGTTATTAGTAAACATAGTTCTAAATATTAGAGTAAATTAAAACTTTGCATTGAAGATTTGAAACTTCAACCATATCATAAAATTCTTGTTTAAAACATTCAAATCTATCTTAACATAACATCATAACATAATTCATTATAACTTTCTTCTTCAGATGCCAACCAACTCAGACCATGCCTTGGGCCTCCCTCAAGCCAGGTTCTTCATCCTATTTGCCGGCGTGCGTACTAAAAGTCAGCTACGTTGAGTGTGTTTAAGTTAATCATGCAACACACATTACATTCAATACTTAAACATGTTGGGTTTCTATGGATATTTTAAACTTAGTTAACCATTTAACTAGTCATTAATTAAGGCGGAAGCGTGATTATCTATAAACTTTATGTACATATATCCATATATATATTACAAGTTCATATGTGTGTTAATCTATGAATAACCCTTTATTCTTGTTTCAAGATTACCATTAATCTTAAGATTAGAAACCCGAGACTAAGGATCAAATAATACGGAAAAACTAAACTATCAAAGCTTGTAAAACTCACATTCTTAACACCTTAAGAGATGTAGTTGATGGTTGAAGAAGATGATGATGTTGATGCTAGACTTTCAAAGGGAAAATCCTCAAACGGAAGATACCCCGAGCCTCCAACACACACCGAGCTATGTTAGGAAGCTTGAACACGAGAAACCGAGACTCGAACCTCTTTTGTTTCTTGACTTCGGCCGAACCAAAAGCTAGAGGGAAAGAGAGAGTTGTGGTTCTTTTTTTTTTTATATCTTGAAAGTATGTTTATCTTTATATAAATGAGATCATATCTCATTCATATCTTAGGTTAGGTTTTTGGTCAAGTAAAAGTTACTCAACCTCCATCAAGTCCTTACCAACTTTGACCAAGTGTATGGGGTGTAAGGCATACATGTCTAAATAATATATATTTTATACCTTATAAAATATATAAACATCCCATCTTTTATAAACCATTTTATAAAAGAACACATGTTTAAATAATCATTCCAATAATAATTATTTGAATAAATAAATTAACCAATTAATTTATTTAACACTTTCAAGTAATTATTCAGAAACCCGATTTCTGAATGTGTTGTGTTCTGTATTTGTTTTATAGATCATATCTCAACAAATACATAATTGGTGTGTGTCTAACTCGTTATTGGGTATGACCCGACTTGGATCAAACACGGCTAGCCACATTAACCTAATTATGTGTCTCGGGCATACGGTATTCCAACAATCTCCCACTTGCACGAGACTCATGGGAAGTTAATGCTAATGGTGAATACCGCCTAACAACAGGTCACCATCCCTAGTGTGTTTGACTAAGTGCCATTCAATAACATCATCCCCTTCAAGTCCATACTTGATATGATATAGGTAAGTCTTATCATTACATCCCTTTGTTACTAGATGTCCTGTCAAATCGAAGAGACACAGAGTGATCATTCTCTCAATGATTTAACTTAACAGGCCTTAGACATCTAAACTCTCAACACATAAGAGGAACAAATCCCATCTTGACTGCATACACCCTTATTGACATCTCGTATGATATCTGAGCTCTTTCTTACACGTTATCGTGTTACCGAAATAACAAAGAAGAGAGTCAAGTTATCAGACTTGATGAAAAACCAGATCCAATATGCATCTCAGGTCAAAGGACACAATGATACTCGCCTTTACTCAAGGATTACTTATGATCAGTTACACTAACTCCATGCAGTGATCCTTGAGAGCGGGTCAGTCCAATATTTGTATCCCACAAATATCTATGAACTTTGGTGGCAAACCTATGCCCTATATTCATCACATGAATATCAACCAATCCGGGTTCATAATAGTCTTACCTTCATACTTGTTCCCACAAGTATGATCGACTACGGACGTTTAGAACAACATAAGTCATTCATGGATTAAACATGCAAATATAGAACATAACTCATTGAATAATTAAAACATAATTAATTTTCATGAGATACCCATTACATTCGTTCTTATACAAACACTAAACACAGATTAAATCCACTCACTAGAATACCGAAGTCCTAATGCACAAACATGACCCTCATGCTTTGGCCTATCTAGGAGCTTCGTGAGTGGGTCCGCAATATTTTGATCGGTATGAACTTTATGAATACATATCTTTCCCTTTTCAACTTCATCCCTTATATAGTTGAATCTGCGCTCAATGTGCCTCGTTTTCTGATGAGCACGAGGCTCCTTGATCTGTGCAATAGCACCCTCATTGTCACAGAATATCTCTAGGGGCTCCTGAATGGTAGAGATAATCCCTAGATCCATGATGAACTTTTTCATCCATGCAGCCTCTTGGGCTGCCATTGAAGCGGCGATGTACTCAGATTCTGTAGTGGATAACGCGACAACATCCTGCTTCGAACTCTTCCAAGAGACAGCGCCTCCATTCAAAATGAAGACATATCCCGACTGTGACCGAGAATCATCTCGGTCAGTTTGGAAACTCGCATCCACGTAACCCTTTACGACGAGTTCCTCCTCACCAGACCCATATATTAAAAACATGTCCTTAGTCCTTCTAAGGTATTTTAATATATTCTTGACAGCCATCCAATGACTGTCACCTGGGTTGTGCTGGTATCTACTCGTTATGCTTAAAGCATACGAGACGTCCGGTCTAGTGCACATCATTGCATACGTAATAGATCCTATTGCCGAAGCATAAGGAACATGCTTCATCCTATCCTGCTCTTCCTTAGAGCTAGGACTTTGGGATGAGCTTAACACGGTTCCTCTAGGAATAGTTACCAAACCTTTCTTAGAGTTTTCCATCCTGAACCTTTTCAGGATTTTATCAATGTACGCACTTTGATTGAGTCCGATCAATTTCCTTTGTCTATCCCTATAGACTTTTATTCCCAAGATATATGTCGCTTCTCCAAGATCCTTAATTGAGAAACGACTACTTAACCACGCTTTAACGTTTTCCATACTTGGTATATCATTTCCAAATAAAAGTATATCATCGACATACAAAATAAGGAACATGACTATACTCCCACTAGCCCATTTATACACACACGCCTCATCACCGTTTTGGACGAAACCAAACGCTTTGATTTCTTCATTAAAACGATGATTCCACATCCGTGATGCTTGTTTCAACCCGTAGATTGATTTCCTTAATTTACATACTTTGTCAGGATTAGATGGATCGACAAAACCTTCAGGCTGAACCATATGGACATCTTCCTCAAGATATCCATTAAGAAAAGCGGTCTTGACATCCATCTGCCATATTTCATAATCAAAATGAGCTGCAATGGCAAATAATATCCTGATCGACTTAAGCATCGCGACCGGCGAGAAGGTTTCATCATAATCAATCCCTTGAGTTTGTGTGAAACCTTTTGCT
Source organism: Bidens hawaiensis (assembly GCF_021521415.1). Classification (NCBI taxonomy): domain Eukaryota; kingdom Viridiplantae; phylum Streptophyta; class Magnoliopsida; order Asterales; family Asteraceae; genus Bidens; species Bidens hawaiensis. The sequence continues at coordinate 915,232 of NW_027491674.1, forward strand.
ACAAGTCGTGCTTTGTAAGTATCTAGATTTCCATGCATATCGGTCTTCTTCTTGAAGACCCACTTACATCCAACCAGTTTGGAGTTAAGTGGACGATCAACCAATTCCCAAACTTGGTTATCGTGCAATGATTGCATCTCGGCGCTCATGGCTTCAAGCCATTTTTCACAATCAGGTTGTGACATAGCATCTTTGTAGGAGATCGGTTCACCCGAATTGACCAAGTAGCAACCATCCACGAGAAATCCATATCTCTCGGGAGGTTGACTAACCCTACTAGATCTGCGAGCAACGTGTGTATGATCAACCATTTGATCACCTTCAACATCCTCGTGTTGAAAGCTAGTATCGACCAACTGTGTATCATCCAGTGATTCTTGAACCTCTTCAAGTTCCACTCTCTTTTCACTAGGTCCTTCCATAAGGAACTTAGTTTCTAAGAAGTATCCTTTGCGTGAAACAAACACTCTTTGTTCACTAGGATCATAGAATATATATCCTATATCATCCTTTGGGTATCCTATGAAGATACACTTGATGGATCGAGCCTCAAGCTTATTTGGGGTGTCACGTTTAACATAAACTTTGCATCCCCATACCCTTAAATATGAAATGGATGGAACCTTTCCATGCCACACTTCATAGGGTGTTCGATCCACCTTTTTGGTCGGGGCCATATTCAAAATACGAGCTGCTGTAAGTAGCGCATATCCCCAAAATGATGGTGGTAGTGAGCTTCGTGCCATCATTGATCGAACCATGTCCAACAGTGTTCGATTCCTCCTCTCGGATACTCCGTTATGTTGAGGAGTACCAGGAGGAGTGAGCTGTGAAACAATTCCACAATCTCTAAGATGACTTTGAAAAGCATCACTTAGGTATTCGCCTCCTCTATCGGAGCGGAGTACCTTGATTGTTCGGTCGAGCTGATTTTGTACTTCATTTTGAAATTCCTTGAACATTTCAAAGGCTTCATGTTTGTGTTTCATTAGATACACATACCCATATCGACTAAAATCGTCGGTAAAGGTAATGAAGTACCTTTCACTATTCCTACTAGTGGGCTTGAGAGGTCCGCATACATCCGTATGTATGATACCTAACAAGTCCTTAGCCCTTTCATTTGTACCTTTGAAAGACTCTTTGGTCATCTTGCCTTGAATACAAGATTCACACTCATCAAACGAACCTAACTCGTTTGTTTTCAAAAGACCATTCTTTTGGAGAGTATTTACACGATTCTTGTTTATGTGTCCAAGGCGACAATGCCAAATGTAGGAATCACTCAAATCCTTTTTGAGTCTTTTGGTGGAAGTTTGATATAATGAGCTATTTGAGGTATTATCATGAACCAATTCATAAATACCGTTGTTTGGTACAGCTTTAAAATAAAAGATACCATTAGATGATACATGCATTTCTGATTTTACAAATTTAAAGTCAAAATTACATTGTCTAAGAAGGTGCACGGAAATAATGTTCCTAGTCAAACTAGGAGCATATAAAACATTCCTCAAAACAACTTCCAAACCACTTGAAGCGATAAAGTGAAGTCTCCTCTAGCGACCACGTGCACCCTTGCACCGTTGCCCATGAAAAGACTCACTTCGCCCTTCTTTAAGTCTTCATTCCTTTTGAACCCCTGCAACCAATTGCAAATGTGAGTTCCACATCCGGTATCCAATACCCATGTGTTAGAAGAAATAAGATTTAGCTCAATATTAATCATAAAGACATTACCCGAGGCATGCCCCGCATTCCTCTTGTCTCTTAGCTCCTTTAGGTAGACCGGGCAATTGCGTTTCCAATGTCCGGTCTCCCCACAACCAAAACAAGGATCATCCTTATGACCCCTCGGTTCCACAACCTTTTGTTTCTTTGCCATAACCGGTGCCTTGCCCTTACCCTTAAGATGCACAGGAGGACCCTTTCTTTTTGCTACCTTAGCCTTAGGATTGGGCTGAGATCGATTCTTGGATCCACCTTCATTGATCGCAAACACGGGTAAAACCCTTTTACCCATGCTCGCCTCGGCTGTTTTAAGCATTGAGTGAAGTTCTCCAATGTTTTTGTCCCACCCGTTCATGTTATAATTTAACACGAAAGTGTCGAACCTTTTCGACAAAGAGTTAAGGATCAAATCCGTTGCTAACTCTTTTGAGATGGGACAATTGAGCTTGGCGAGGCGATCAATGTAACTTTTCATCTTAAGTACGTAAGTTGAAACTGGTTGATTATCATCCATTCTACATGCATGCAAGGCTCGAACCGTTTCGAACCTTTCAACCCTCGATTGCTTAAGGAACATTTCCTTAAGTTGAGTAATCATGTCGTACGCATTATGGTTTTCGAAATCCTTTTGGATTTCGGGAACCATAGTCGCCAACATGAGGCATGACACTTGAATGGAATCTTCCGTGTGTTGGACCCAATTCATGTATTCGACCTCACTTCCCTCTTCCGGTTCGTTGGGGATAGGTGTTTCCAAAACATGATATATTTTTTCTTGTTTTAGAACAATCCTTAAATTTCGGAACCAATCCGAAAAGTTATTGTGGTTAAGACGGTCTTTAGCGAGAATAGATCGGAGAGATACATTTTGGACGTTAGGGATTATGTTGTCGTCGACGTGTGCGGCCATCTGCAGAATTTTAATTAAGTTCATTTTAGTGTTTTACTTATTTTAATTATTAATACCCTTTTATATATACCAAATATAATTAATAATTAAAATCTAGAATCCAACGATAAACCCGACTCCGGTTAGGTGACCTTTTTCCCATTGTCGGTTTATCAATGTAGTTATTCATAACAATTGCAAACCCTTTTGCAACTTCTAGAGTTTATGGGACCGGTTCGAAATCATATTTCGTGTCGGCATGTTTATCCCATCAACACCTATTAGACCCCATGCTTGGGTGACCCTCTTCACATGGTTCTAATTTAAGTCGTCCTACTTGTATCAACTTGTAATATCAACATACAAATGGTTAGGTGACCTTTTTCCCATTTATATGCCAATATTACCTCAACATATTAATTTACTCTACGCGGTTAGGTGACCTTTTTCCCACTAAGAGCTTACTAATATGTTAAGCGTTATACAAAAGGATGGTGTTTAACTTGTTATCCTTAATTTTAAAAGGGATTTTTAGTTTTAATAATTCTAGTTGTAAAACTTTAAATCATGTTCTAACATGCATTTAGTAACATGATTATTTTGAAACCATTTTCAAAATTCTAATTTATAATAAAACCATTTTATTATGGGCGTGAGACGGCTAGTTAATAAATCCATTTTATTAAACTACGTGTCACGTGATTACCGATAATTGTTAGAACCCGTTTTATGCTTTGTTAATTAATTCTATGTGACGAAGTTGATATCCTAATATCTAACAACCACATAATCAAACAATCAATTAACAAGCATACACAATTATACTAGACACTAGCCACTAAGTTAGACCACACTTGTTAGCCGAATCAAGTGTGTGTCTTAGGTCCGATCCTAAGGGACACACGACACATGGATGTTGTAGCTCCCACTTGATCCCGCATCCAAATGCGTCAAGCATCTTCTTCAACCCCGTTGTAATCCATTGGGTTAGAACTTGGGCCTTAGCTTCCATAAGCTTCCATTTGGGCTCAATTGGTGGGCTTAGGTCCTTTTGGGCTTGAATCCCCTTAATGGGCTTGTGAGGCCCATTATCACCATACCCGGCCCAATAAGGCCCAAACTTCCAATTTTGCAATCTTCTTTAATTTTACAAAACCTAATGTCCTAATACATTTTTTATTCTATAAAATAAAGATATTACAAATAATCTATTTATTACATACCCATATGAATAAATAATTACAAAATTACAAAACTGCCCCTAATTAATTATTACAAACCGAAACTTGAATAATTAATTACAATTACAATCATCAACCACAAACAAACATCCATTTTGGTCTACGGCTCGGTCTAGTTTTAATAAATAACAAACATAACCCGTTATGTTTTAGGATCCCTTTCCAAAACCCTTTGACCTTATCGGGCCTAGCCCAACCCATTTGGGCTTGACCCAATAACTTGTTCTTGGGCTTCGGCCCAAAAGAAAGTCTCATGGGCATCGGCCCACTTAACTTTCTTCCCCTTTACCGGTTAACCCATTAACCAAATGAGGTGGGCTTCGGCCAATAACTCCCGAATTGGGCTTCGGCCCATTTGCTCGGTTTTATTTTATTTATTTTTTTTTTGAACAAAGCCAAAATATAACAAGATTAAATACAAAAAAATCATGCATGTTAATTTTTTGTATAAAATCTTTCAAAGGGAAAAATATAAAACCGAAAACCCGAAGCTTAGTTTCCCGTATCCCGGCTCTGATACCATTTGTTGGGTTTCTATGGATATTTTAAACTTAGTTAACCATTTAACTAGTCATTAATTAAGGCGGAAGCGTGATTATCTATAAACTTTATGTACATATATCCATATATATATTACAAGTTCATATGTGTGTTAATCTATGAATAACCCTTTATTCTTGTTTCAAGATTACCATTAATCTTAAGATTAGAAACCCGAGACTAAGGATCAAATAATACGGAAAAACTAAACTATCAAAGCTTGTAAAACTCACATTCTTAACTCCTTAAGAGATGTAGTTGATGGTTGAAGAAGATGATGATGTTGATGCTAGACTTTCAAAGGGAAAATCCTCAAACGGAAGATACCCCGAGCCTCCAACACACACCGAGCTATGTTAGGAAGCTTGAACACGAGAAACCGAGACTCGAACCTCTTTTGTTTCTTGACTTCGGCCGAACCAAAAGCTAGAGGGAAAGAGAGAGTTGTGGTTCTTTTTTTTTTTTTATATCTTGAAAGTATGTTTATCTTTATATAAATGAGATCATATCTCATTCATATCTTAGGTTAGGTTTTTGGTCAAGTAAAAGTTACTCAACCTCCATCAAGTCCTTACCAACTTTGACCAAGTGTATGGGGTGTAAGGCATACATGTCTAAATAATATATATTTTATACCTTATAAAATATATAAACATCCCATCTTTTATAAACCATTTTATAAAAGAACACATGTTTAAATAATCATTCCAATAATAATTATTTGAATAAATAAATTAACCAATTAATTTATTTAACACTTTCAAGTAATTATTCAGAAACTCGATTTCTGAATGTGTTGTGTTCTGTATTTGTTTTATAGATCATATCTCAACAAATACATAATTGGTGTGTGTCTAACTCGTTATTGGGTATGACCCGACTTGGATCAAACACGGCTAGCCACATTAACCTAATTATGTGTCTCGGGCATACGGTATTCCAACAAAACATACGTATCCGAAGATACATATTACATACTTAAACTTTTTATCTTGCTTTCATGCATACATATATACATACATTCATCCTTTCATTCATGCTTTCTTTTAACTTACTTATTACATACATAACTCTTTCTACGTTTTAAAGAACTTTCCGCCCTATAACCTCACATATACTATTAGGGTATGGTCCCTACATCCCTCAGATATTATTAGGGCCTGGTCCATTCATTCCTCATATATTATTCGGGCCTGGTCCCTGCATTTCTCGTATATTATTAGGGTCTGGTCCCTCTTTCCTTGGATATTATTAGGGTTCGTCTCATCTTACTCAGATATTATTAGAGTCCGGTCCCTTTTTTCCATAAAACTGCAAAACCATACAACCATACATACATTCATATATATATACACACCATCAGATATTCTTAACCTTTCCATATACATACAATATCTACATATCATACACTTACTATATAAAGTAAGTGTATTAAACTATCACATGGAATATGTACATAGCCACACAAACATTATAGAAAAAAAGGGGTTAGAAACTCACTTGGGTCTTCTTCTTTTCTGAATTAATTGCAACACCTTTCCTTAGGTGGGTTCGACTAACTGTATAACAGTTATAGGTGTTAATTAACTATCTTTCTATCTAAGTCTTACTACCCAAGCTAGTGAACTAGTTTCGACTAGCTAAAGGGGTTTTACTATTTTTCCTAAATCGCACAGCTAGACCATTCGCATCGCATGGCAACCAATCCAATCGCATGGCAGTCAATCCAATCACATTTCTTTAAATGAATCGCATTCCTAAGAGTGCTATTTGAATTGGGAGTCTTTTTCATCTGTTTTAATCGTTTTCTTTCAGCCCCTTAAAGCATGTTTTTACCATTATAACGAGTTATTGGTCATAACAACCTCATCTACTTGTTTTACACGGCCTAAACGCTACCTATTCATTTCGAATCGCACTCGTTAACTTGTTTACCACAAAGTTTATGTTTTTCTTACATGTTACAACCCGATTTTCCATTCTACAAAATCCTATAGCAAACCAACATCAAAATCTAGTCTATTAAGCTTAAAACATACCTCTAGATAAAACGGGTTGGATCGGTTCTTGAACTACACTTGAATCTTGGTATGTTCTTGTTTGCTTAAGGTAATCAGATACAAACAACTTCTTTCTTCTTTAGATTTGGACAGAAATGAAAAGAGGAGTGTTTGTGTGTGTGGAGGAAAGATGGTGGAATGAGGGTTTGGGGTTTTAGGGAGGTTTAGGCTGTTTAAATACCCATAAACCCGTGGACCTTAGGCTCATTTTCAACCTTAATCCATAAGTTCGTCTTTATTCTAAGCCCACTACCCATTTATTGTTATTTTATTTAATCGTAATTAAATAATAACACGCAATTAAATAATTAAATTTCCTTTATTTATAATTTTCAAAAGTCAAATGTTACAAGTCTTGTGACATTCGTCAAATTCGGGTCTCGGTTGTATTCGTTTATGATCCGTTTATTATGTAAACCGACCCGTTTTGTAAACCGAAACTTATGAAATAATCAAAATGATGGATTTATGTTACAATATTGTTTTACACTTGTTTGGTCTTGAAAACATCCTTTTCGGGCCTTAAAACGTGTTAAAAACACTTAAAACAAACTTCGGGGACCAAAATGTCAGTTTTTGAAAGTTTGAAAAATTCCATCAGCTCTACCCCTCTGTGCCGCGCGACGGGGGAGCCTTTTGAGGCCGCGCAACGTGGGCTACAGTAGACACAAATGTTTCTTGTGTTCCCTTGGTTGTTTTATCGTTCACTAAATCTGAATTTTAACCAACAAACCTCTTGTTTAACCCACTTAAGCTTGTCCTATAAATACCCAACCATTTCCCACATAAATCCTTGCTCACAAACCCTTTCCTCGCTCAAATTCAAGAATCATTCAAGGTTGTTTTTCATGTTTATGTCAAGTTTGACTTTCAAAGTCAAACTAAGTTAGTTCTTCATTTTTTTATTAGTTTACTAACTCTTAATTTATACTTGAAGCATATGGAACAACATATATATAATACAACCCTTGTTACCTTTGGTAGTTATTTATCCGGCCTCGATTGTTTAAGTTTCAGGCCCCGTATGGCAAGGCTACATGGAGGACTTTCATGGTCTTTGTTATATATTTTTCGCATCTAACCATATAACTTTATTATTGCTTACTAACCATGCTAACTTATACTTATCTTGCTTATTTATCAAATTCCATGGTTTTGGGTTTGAAGAGTCTATGCCTCGTTTAACCATAAATAGCTCCAAACCCTAAACCGAACTTTGTTTACTAGTTTTGTTAAATAAGTGTTTAAACATGCTTTATGTTGGATTTAAGTTTCTAAAATCATTATTTTAAGTTCTATGTTTATGGGTTTGAAGATTCTAACCTCGGTCTTAACTCGAAACTAGATCCGAACCGAAAACCGAACTTTCGTTTAAAGACTTTACTATTAACTTTTTGGTTGTAAAACTTAAGTTTCATCATTTATAATTTATTTTACAAGTTCTTTGATATTTGGGCACGTGGAAACCAACTATGAACTTCTTGTGACATGGAAACTGAACCCAACTGAACCCAAATGAACTAAACTGATTTTCACTCGCTTAAGACACACAAGTGTGTTTTTAGCTATCAAGACTTGTATATTTATTTAAAAATACTTTACAAACTGATTTTAAATATTTTATTAAAAGTACTTGGAATGTTGAATCCAACATGATCTTATAACAAGTTTGGACCGACAAAACCGAACACCCGCTTAACGTGCGATTTAGTTCTAAAACAATAGAACTACATACTTGGTTAAGTGTTAATATATCTTTATGAGTTATCTCATAACATTTAATATTCCAGAAAGTTGACTTTGGGTTTGACCAATTGTCAAGACCAGTACCAACAACCCGAACACTCGTTAAAACCCATTTTAGTATCTATATTCCAAAGGGACTTGCATTTTTACCCACCTTATTACTTAACATAGGTTGAGTAAATATCATGGTTAGATACTTTAACCCGGTTTCGAACAAACTTACATTTTTAAAGGATTATTTCTATAATTTCTAAAATAGTTACTTTATAAACCTTAAACTTTAATTGTTTACATTTCGTGTCTTTTATTTTAAAGCTTTCCCAAAAACAACCCTTCTAATTCAAGGCTTTTACTTTTATTTAGGCCTTGCTTGTTAGACTCCATCCTCCCGATTTCCTGTCTTTTACCGACCAAGTTTTATATTGAAAGTGAGTATTTTCATATCCCGTTTTCCACCTTTCGTTTTAGGGGTGACATTTCATACTTATTCAAATTAAATGCTTTATACTTAAATCTTAAACCACAACCGTTATTGTATACTTTACTTAAATAAATGCTCGATTTGGTGATCTATGCTTATATGTTTATATGCTTACGGGTTTTATCGCTTTTGGAGGGTTGATTCATAAATTCGTGAACTATCTGGTGTTCTCCGTTTTATTATGTGTTATTATCGTTATTTGAGTCGAAAACATGAAAAAGACGCGGTGGTTCGTGCACATGTTTAGACTCCAATATGCTTACGTGTTTTATCGCTTTTGGAGGGTTGATTCATAAATTCGTGAACTATCTGATGTTCTCCGTTTTATTATGTGTTATTATCGTTATTTGAGTCGAAAACATGAAAAAGACGCGGTGGTTCGTGCACATGTTTAGACTCCAATATGTTGTTTTATAAAAGAAAGGCTTTTATTGTCGGAATATCAAATCTTGGTGGTTCATGTTCGACTTTCCAACACTACCAAATCTCAAAATCTCAAATTTTCAAACTTTAACCTCTCAAAATCATTTACGTTTTGTTTACGAACTGTTATTTATATACAAAGTTTTTTTATTTTATTTTAACACTAACATCTCCTCCTCACTAACTCTAGGATTCACAAATCAAACTTAACCTTTTATTTTAATTTTATACACCCTCCTATTCATTTCTTTTTACCTCTAACTTATTCCATTTCTGTATAATTTTTAGCATGCCTCTAGTAAGCCACAATCCGCGCAAGAACTCGAACTGACGTATGGCTGCTTTCATCGTCATGCAAATGGCTGCTGTGATTACCGAACATGTAACCCAAATCCAAGCTACCCAACCTCCACCCGTTGTTGCACCCGTTGAACCCAAACCCGCATCTTATTTGTTTAAGCAATTTATGAGTGCTAACCCTACCGAGTTCTTTGGAACCAACCAGTGTTGTAAAAGTCGGATTCCAAGGCCTTGGAATCGGCGATTCCAAGGTCCTCGGACTTCAGCCTTTCCGCTTTTTCCCAACTCGGCCACCATTACTCGCCAAGGTCCAACTCGGTCAAAAGTCGGAGTAATCGGCCTCCAAGGTCATCTCGGCCACAATTTTTTATTTTTTAGTAAAATATTAAAAATAACAACAAAACATGAATTTTTTTAATTATGTTTTTTTTTCATATGAATGATCCTTCATTTGATGTGAATTATGCTTATTTTGACATATATATAATATACAATAATTATTTTATGTTATATTTATCATGTCCGAGTACAAGCGAAGTACTCCCAGAGTACTCCGAGTTCTCCTTACAAGGAGGTCGGCCGCCTAGGGACCGTCTAGCGAGTTTTACAACATTGGAATCAACTATGCAACCACTTTGTTGCAATGGTTCGAATCGATTGAGAGTGTGTTCTGACACAGCGAGTGTCCCGAAGCGAAAAAGACAAATTTCGCTTCGAGCATGTTTAGAAAAACGGCACTTACATGGTGGGGTAGTGTTATGCTTCTCCAAGGATCGGAAACGGCTATGGCTCATCCATGGACCGATCTCAAGGCACTCATGATGAAGAAGTTATGCCCTAAACACGAGCTCCAAAAGCTCGAGGAGGAATTTTGGAATCTCAAGCAAGAAAGTGCTGATAATGCCGCTTATTCACTACGTTTCCACGAACTGAGCATCCTTATCCCTCACTTGGTTACCCCTACCAAACGTGAACTTAACAAATAATTTGGGGGCCTACCAATGCAAATCCGGGACTCAGTAATGAGTAGCAAACCCGTGAACCTTGAGGACACTATCACTCTAGCCGGTGTGCTATCGGAAAACCATGTGAAAGCGGGTACACAAACCCTCAAGAAGTCAAGTGAGAAAGCCAAGCCCGAATCCGCACCACAAGCCAAAGTTTAACCCGCACCACAAGCCATTAACTACTCAAACTCTTCCCGCACAACAACATCCACCACAACAAAAAGAAACCTAAAACCAATCATCGAAACTTTGCCGTTACCCAACCACAACCACAACAACAAACCCAAACTCCTCCACAAACCCGAAGACCCTACACCGGTACTTTCCCACTATGCAACAATTGCCAACGACACCACCCATCACACTTGCCATGTCGCCAATGCACCATTTGTAACCGTTTTGGTCATCTCAACACCACATTCCGATCCACACAACAAACCCAACCTAACCAACCAAGATCCACTCCCCAAGATTTCCAAAACCGATATGCTCCATACCCACAAAACCAACCCCAACAACCCCGAGCTTGCTTTAGTTATGGCGATCCTAACCATTTCGGCAACAATTTCCCTCGCTTAGCCTTCACTAAACAAGCCCAAACCGTGACCGTGACCGTGCCCTATTAGCAAACCCAAGTCTACCAAGTCCAAACCTACCAACCTCAACTTCCCCAACTCAATGCACCACTCATCTAACCCATGCAAGCCATTCAAGCACCACCTCCTCCTCCACTGCAAGCACCTCAAGAAAACCATGGTAATCAAGGGCGAGATTTCATGATGAATGCTAATCAAGCTCAAGTGGCAAACGATGTTGTGAACGGTATGTATTTGGTGAACCATCATTTGGCTTCTATTTTATTTGATACTGGCGCCGATAGAAGTTTTATTTCTTTGAAATTTGAGTCTAAACTTGCTATGCCTCGAACCAAGCTTTCCCAACCGTTTTCTGTTGATGTCGCTTATGGCAACTCTATCACCATCAACTTCGTCATCCGCAGTTGTACTCTCATCCTTTCTAATCATAAATTCTCCATCGATCTCATCCCGATGCAAATGGGAAGTTTCGATGTTATATTAGGCATGGATTGGTTATCTTTTCACCGTGCCGAAGTCGTTTGCTTCGATAAAATTATTCGAATTCCGCTCGTCATTGGTAAAATTCTTAATGTCCTCGGCAAAACAACTTCTAGAAGGCTAAATCTCATGTCATGCTCTCAATCGCAAAAATACTTACGCCAAAAGTATGTTTCGTTCCTAACTCTTGCGGTGGTAAAAGACAAAAAGGAAAAAAAATCCAAGATATTTCTATTGTTCGTGATTTCCTTGACGCCTTTCCCGATGATGTCTATGGTCTTCCACCCATTCGTCTGATTGAATTCCGAATCGATCTTGTGCCCGGTGCTATTCCCGTGGCCAAGGCTCCTTATCATTTAGCCCCGTCGGAAATGCAAGAATTGTCGAACCAACTCGAGGAACTTTCCGATAAAGGTTTCATTCGTCCAAGCTCTTCTCCTTGGGGCGCTCCCGTTCTCTTCTTGAAAAAGAAGGATGGTTCGTTTCGCATGTGCATCGATTATCGAGAGCTTAACAAACTTACCAATAAAAATCGTTATCCTTTGCCACGAATTGACGACCTTTTCGACCAACTTCAAGGCACAACTTGTTTCTCAAAAATCGATCTTTGATCGGGTTACCATTAGTTGCGTGTTCGCAAAGAAGATATTCCAAAAACCACTTTTCGTACTCGATATGGACATTTCGAATTTTTGGTCATGCCCTTCGGGTTAACCAATGCACCCGCGGTATTTATGGATCTCATGAACCGCGTTTGCAAATCATTTCTTGATAAATTCGTTATTGTCTTTATTGATGACATTCTCATCTTTTCTAAGACCAAATCCGAACATGAGCATCATTTGCGTTCTATTCTCGAGCTCCTTAGAAATGAACGACTCTATGAAAAATTCTTCAAATGTGAATTTTGGCTAGAGGAAGTTCAATTTTTGGGACATATTGTAAACGAAAAAGGTTTCTATGCTGATCCCGCTAAAATTGAGGCTGTTAAGGATTGGAAAACTCCAACGACACCCACGGAAATTCGATCCTTCCTCGGTTTGGCCGGCTATTATCGGCGTTTCATTCGAAACTTTTCCAAGATCTCTTTGCCTCTTACCTCCCTCACTCATAAAGGAAAACCCTTTGTTTGGGGTTCGAAGCAAGAGGAAGCTTTTTGCACTCTCAAGGACATTCTTTGCAACGCTCTCGTTCTAACCCTTCCCGATGGAAACGATGATTTCGTTGTATTTTACGATGCCTCACATTAAGGTCTTGGTTGTGTTCTCATACAACGATGTCAAGTCATCGCCTAAGAATCAAGGCAAATTAAGGTCAACGAGAAGAACTATACGATTCAGGATCTCGAACTTGGTGTCGTCGTTTTCGCTCTCAAAATCGGGAGACATTACCTTTATGGTACGAAACGTGTGGTTTTTATCGATCATAAAAGCCTTCAACCTATTTTTGACCAAAAATATATCAACATGAGACAACGACGATGGGCCGAATTACTTAGCGATTACGATTGAGAAATTTGCTACCATCCCGGTAAAGCAAATATGGTCGCCGACGCCCTTAGTCGAAAGGTAAATGTTAAATCTGTTCTGCTTTTAAGCGTTGTTGCTCAAACCGACCTTTAAATCTGTATCATTCAAGCTCAGCGTACCTCCATAAAAGAAGGTAACATGTATGACGAAGTGTCATGCGGACCCGAACTTCAACTCGAAACCAAACCCGATGGTCTTTTGTACTTTCTCAATCGTTTGTAGGTTCCTGATCGCGATGATCTTCATACTTGTATACTCGACGAAGCTCACAACTCGTGGTATTCCGTTCATGCCGGTGCGGATAAGATGTATTTTGATCTTCGTGCTACCTTTTGGTCGCCGGGTATGAAAAAGAACTTAGCGTTGTATGCATCTAAATGTCTTACTTGCTCAAAATTCAAAGCCGAACATCAATAACCTTTTGGTCTACTCGAGCAACCACCAATTCCCGTTTGGAAATGGGAAGACATTGCTAAGGACTTAATCACTAAACTACCCAACACCCAAAAAGGGAACAATAGTATTTGGGTGATCATCAATCATTTAACCAAGTCTGCTCATTTCATTCTGATCAGCGAGAAGTATTCTGTCGAGCAGCTTTCACAAATATATGTGCGGGAAATTGTGTGCCGACACAGTTTACCATTGTCTATCATCTCCGATCACGATGCTCGTTTTACTTCTCATTTTTGGCGATCACTTCAAGGAACCTTAGGAACACGTCTCGATCTTAGCACCGCTTATCATCCTCAAATGGACGGTCAATCCGTTCGTACGATTCAAACACTCGAGGATATTCTACGAGTGTTTGGGATTCTCACATTCCTTTTAGTGAGTTCTCGTATTTATATAATTATCATTCTAGCATCGAGATGGCTCCTTTTGAAGCTCTTTACGGTCGTAAATGTCGTTCCCCGATTAGTTGGAATGAAATTAGTGAAGCTCAAATCACAGGACCTGAAATGGTCCAATAAGCCACCGACGTTATCAATCGAATTCGCAAGAACCTCCTAGCCGCTAGAAGTCGTCAAAAGAGTTACGCCAACAAACGGCAAAAACCGATCGAATTTAATGTTGACGATCTTGTCCTTCTAAAAGTATCTCCTTGGAAGGGAGTAGTCCGATTTGGAAAGAAGGGTAAGCTAGCTCCTCGTTTCGTTAGTCCTTTCAAAATTCTTGAACGTGTTGGGAAGGTAGCTTGTCGACTCGAATTACCACAAGAACTTGCAGGGCCAAAATGTCATTTTTTGAAAGTTTGAAAAATTCCATCAGCTCTACCCCGCCATGCCGCGTGACAAGGGAGCCTTTTGAGGCCGCGTAGCGCGTGCTGCAGCAGACACAAATGTTTCTTATGTTCCCTTGGTTTTTTTATCGTCCACTAAATCCGCTTTTTAACCAACAAACCTCTTGTTTAACCCACTTAAGCTTTTCCTATATATACCCAACCCTTTCCCACATAAATCCTTGCTCATAAACTCTTTCCTCACTCAACTTCAAGAATCATTCAAGGTTGTTTTTTATGTTTATGTCAAGTTTGACTTCTGTTAGTGCATGGTTTTGCATCTCTAGTCTTTGTAACTATGGTTAATGTATTTATCGTTTTATTTATGTAATAATTATTAAAGACATTAATGTAGTTCGTTAAGTTAGTCATCTAGTTCGTTAAGGTTGTCTAACAAACTAGACTTAAGTTATATTTCCTCCTGATTCGTTAAGGATGTTTAACGAATCAAGGGGTGTTTCGTTAAGTTTATTTCGTTAAAGTATTGTAACGAAGTCGGTGTCTGGTTCGTCATGGAATGTTAACGAACCAGACCCGTCCTCTATATATAGTGGTAGTTTCCAATGTTTAATTTAAGCTTTGACTTAAGGTTATCGAACCTCTGCCCATTTGTTCACTCAATCTTCATCATAATATTATACACACACACACACACACACAGAGATATATATATACAATTAATACTAATAGTAATTGAAAACACATAATCAATAAAATAATGAACTAGATCCGATTTAGTTATTATATTATATCATATCTGAGATCTGAATTTAAGGTATTCACAAGTGGTATCAGAGTTTTCGGTTACTCAGTTGCTCTTGATTTGGTAATAAATTCATTAGTTTGGACTGTTTAAGTGTTAGTTTGATATAAGGTTGGTTTCGGTTTGATTTTGATCAAATTGAGTGTGAATTAGATGTGTTATGGACTGATCTGGATTAGATCTGTGGTTGTTATGGTATTGGAAGGTTATTGTTATAAGGAATTGGATTTTGGATTGGTTATGAATTGATTTGGTTTGGATCTATTTTGGCCGAAAATAGGGTGTGTGTTTTGGTCAAATTGATTTTGAGTTATAGTGATTTGAGTTACGAGATGGATTGATTTGGTTTCGTGTTGTGTTTCCGAGTATTTTAGTAGTGGATTTGTGTGATTTGGTGCAGTATTGGTTTGGTATTACGGATTTGAGACTAAGATTTAGTGTTGTTGAATCTGGGAATTTTCCAGATTTCTGGAAAATTTGTTTGAAGATTTGAAGATCTTCATCCATGGTTAACTGATTCGTTAAAAATTCTGATTAATTCGTTAATCTATTTCTTAATTCGTTAACCTATCTCTTAATTCGTATCTCAATTCGTTATATCGTCTACTTCGTGTCATCCCAGTTCGTGTGACACGTGTGTTACTTCGTTAACTTTAATTGTAACAACTTTTGCCACGTGGCAATAGTTGTCAGAGTTTGTTACAGCCGTTGTAACAACCTGATTCGCTATAGTTGATTCGTTATCAAACGTAGCTAGTTCGTTACCTTAATTCGTTTAGTGATTCGTTAAGGAAACTCACCAGTTCGTTATTCTAATTTTCTAAGTTTTCACTTAGTGATTCGTTGTTCTGAAATCAGATTCGTTAATCTGATTCGTTGACTCATTTTATCAAACTAGTTCGTTGAAAAGTTCGTTAAAACATTTCTGATTCAGATTCGTTAAAACTTATTTCTGATTCGTTAACATTTTAGATTTTTTAAAACTTATTTCTGATTCGTTATCATTTCAGATTCATTAATACTGTTCCAGATTCATTACCTGGACATTTTCAATTCGTCAATTGTGATTCGTTAACCACTGTTCACAGTTCATTTATACATTTTTTAATCCTTGAAGTTTGAAAATATTGTCATTTAACAACATGGCTGGTATGTATGCTTTGGCTTCACAAAATTTGTTAATTCAACAAATGTTGCAACTTGATACCGAGATAGGTTCACATTCTAAATATCCACGATTAATGATATTTAGCGATTTTGCTAAATGGGAACCCCGTTTTCGTGCTCATTTGGGTTCAGTTCACCCTGACTACTCATATTGTTTAGATGAGGTTTACACCGTTCCTATGATTGTAGATGAGACTATTGGTTACACACCTAAAGCTATCTCTCAATACTCACAAGAAGAAAAGAAAGCGTTAGAGATTGAGACAAAAGCCTACTCTACTCTTACAATGGCTTTACTCGAAAAATCTTTCACCAAGTGGGTAGCATAAAAATCTGTGCTTCCCTATTCCAACATATTCGTATAAGGAGTATGGGTAATATAGCTGAGAGTAAGAAGGTAATGCTCAAGTTTCAATTTATAAACTTTAATTTATTGAAGGGTGAAACTGTTGAGGAGATGACGACAAGGTTCAATCATTTGATAGCTGATATGGATAAAATGAAGCTGGAAACTTCTGAGGTTGATAAGATTGATATGATTAAGAGTGCACTACCGAGTTCTTATTCTACGTTTTTGATGGTTCTAAAAGAGAACAATTATTTCAAGAATAAAGACTTAACTGCGACTGAGTTCTTGCAAAAGATTGAAGCTAGAGAGTATGATCTCAAATGTCAAAAGTCTTCCAAAGAGAGTCAAGATCCTGCTTTTTATGGTGGTAGCATGCCTTTAAGTTCAACCATTTCACCAATTACTGCATTTCTTACACAGAATGCAAGTGAGAATGCATCATCAATAGTCATCCAAGAGCATTTTTCTACACCGCTGGTAATTCTGGATCACCTGGTGTTTCTGTTGGATCTGGAAATTCATCTGCTACAAATCAATTCTCTCCACCACCGACTGTAAACATGAAGGAAGCTGAACAAAACTTTGCTTTTCTGACGGCCTTCATGTCTTCCTATGAGAATTTGGTGAGTAGTAAGATAGCCACAAGTGATTTGACTAATGAAGACTATAATCAGATTGATCCGGATGACTTAGAGATTATGGACTTGAAGTGGAATATGGTGATGATTGTTCGTAAGATTAAGAGGTTTATGCAATGGACCGGCAAAGTTCTTCCTGCTTTAAACAAAAAATTGAGATTTGATAAATTGAAAGTCAAATGATATAATTTCAAGGAATTCGGACACTTTTCAAAAGAGTGTGATAAGCCGAAAAAGGAGTATACTGGTCCTCGTGGTCAAAAACAAAGTTCTTCTACACCACGAGGTAATGATGCTGAAAAGAAACCGTCTACTTCTGGGTCACAAGCAATGTTAGTTGATGGGACTGATTGGTCACAACGATTACTGTGTAACGATAATCAAGCAAATTTGGGTATGTTCAAGCCTAATGATGTTTCTCAAGATGCAAGCGAAAGTGAGTTATCATCTGATAATGATACTGAATCAGACTCTGATGATTCATGTGTTAATATTCCAACCACGTTTGCTTGCATGGCTAAGATCAATGAGGTTAGTCATTCTATCTCTGCTACTTCATCTGTTAAAGTAACTTGCGTTGAATGTGAGACTAACAAACCTAAGTTAGAGTCTTTAAGGAATCATAATGATAATTTAGTGAGAGAAATTGCTTCATTAAAGGATACTTATCGACAATCTCTTGAATCTCAAATGAGAACCCAAGAAAATATTGAAGCTTTGTCGACAAGTAACCATGATCTCAAGGCTGAGTTATCTGTTAAAATGACAATCAATGATCAAAAGTTTCAAGAAATTTTGAAACATCGTTTATAGATAACCGAGCTTGAGAATGAGGTTCTTGAGTTAAAGAACAAGTTGGGTAAATTTATAAACTCTTCTTTTTTGCTAAACGAAATAATCGAAGTGTCTAGTAAGTAAAAAGATTCAAAGAAAGGTATAGGTTTTGTTGAAATTCCACCACCTTTTCACAATGATTATAGAGTAAATCCTTTTGCTAAAAGAGAAGAAGATTTGACTTTGAAAGAACCTGCTATTTCTAAAACATCCAAACCAGTTAAACCTGAAACTGTTCAAGCCCAATCTGTAACTCAAAAACCTCATGTTGAAAGCAACAAAGTCTTTGTTGAAAATGATGACAAAATAATTATTGAGGAGGTATTTGAACCCGAGGTGATACACAAGCACAAGAACATTCCAAGTTCTAATCACATTCTTTGTGAACCTCATGAATTTGAGGAAGCTATGTATGGTTCACACAAGCCTCATGTGTAAAAGGAAGAACAAGTGAAAGTCAAACCTATGAAGGCAAGGAAATCAGAAAAACCAAAAATTTCTTATGAGGACTTGATGCGTTTCATCAATCCTACTAGTTCTAAGCCACCATCTGCTCGTGTTTTTAAGTTAAAGGGAATGAACACGTTATTCACTAAAAAAGACATTCCGATTAGTATCATTAAACCTGAACTGATCGAAAGCGTCTTTTACAATGAAACTGACAAGCTACAAGACTTTGAACGACAATATGCTTGTGCCAAAACATCAAATTCTTCAGACCCATTGGTTAGAACCAAGCAAGTATTAAAAACAAATAAGAAAGTTCAGTTTGTAAAATCCACTGGAACTGACACATTGCAAAGTTTTTCAAACTGCTCTAATCTTGACTTATATATGAAAAAGAAATCTGTATCGTCTGATGATTTGGCCAAGAGTTTCACTAAAAATGTGAGTTATCAACCTTCTGTTGCATCTGTTTTTGCCAAACCTCAACATGATCGTGTGGATATGCGAAATTGCTTTTTGTGTGGACAACAAGGTCATGTGGTGAGAAACTGTGGTCAGCAGAAATCCCAGAATCTTTATCCTTTTGTCAAGGAATATTCATGACCAATTCCTGTGATAAAGGAGCATCTGAAACGACCTGTGTCGTGTGATGATGATACTCACATCATGTTTTCAAACGTGAATCCCCGTAAGGTAATTCATGTAAATGAAACACATGGTCTGGTGAAACCAAAGTTTGTGCCAACTGAGCCTATATGCAAGAACGTGAACTCAAATGTCGTTCAAGCTGCATATCTAAGACGAAAGTATAAGAAGTCGATAACTTATTCTCAAGTTACTGAACAACAGTTGAATTCTGTTCAAGTTAATGTTACAAGAAAAATCAAAAGGTGCCCAAGACTGAGGCCTGGGCTACCTTTTTGAACTAATCACTTTTACTTTGTGTGTAGGGTACATCCAAGACCGTGTCTGGTTAAAAATGGATAATAGAAAGTGGATGTTCTCGTCATATCACCGGAAATATCGACCTCTTAACAAATGTGAAAAATATTCAAGGGGGTTATGTGGCTTTTGCTGGGAATTCTGGGGGCATGATAACACAAGAGGGTGAAGTTTCAAATGGTCACATTACTTTTGAAAAGGTCAATTACTGTGATAAGTTGGACCATAATTTATTGAGTGTGTCGCAAATTTGTGACAAGAAGTACACCACGGTATTTACTGATAAAGAGTGTCTGATTTTGAAACCGGGATATGTGATTCCCGAGGACATGGTTGTCATGTGATCACCTCGATCAAATGATATTTATGTCTTAAATATGAGTTATAAGTATCAACGTCTATCAAAACATGTTTTGTCTCAAAAGCAGGTGAGAAAGACTATTCTATGGCATCGTAGAGTGGGTCACAACATGTTCGAAAGATGAGTTATTTAATGGTGAATGACTTAGTTGAGGGTGTTTCGTTGAAGAACTTTAAGTTATCTGATCATTGTGTTGCGTGCAAGAAGGGCAAGCAGAAGAAAAAGTCACACCCATATAAGTTATTGAATTCCATTGATACTCCTCTTGAACGAATTCATATGGATCTTTTTGGTCCTGCGAATCGTGCTAGTATCTCTGGAGATTGGTATTGTCTCGTTGTTACTGATGATTACTCAAGATACTCATGGGTCTTATTTATGAGTTCAAAGGATCAAACACCTGTTCGGGTACAAAACCTAATCATTAAGATCGAATCACTATACAAATAGAATGTGAGGATAATTCGAAGTGATAACGGTACTGAATTTAAGAACACTGTATTGGATTTCTTTTGTATTCAAAAAGGAATTCACCACGAATACAGTGCACCCTATGTACCACAACAGAACGGTGTTGGTGAAAGGAAGAATCAAAATTTGATTGAAGCCGCAAGAACTATGCTTGCTGATTCTAAGCTTCCTGTCCAATTCTGGAATGAGGCGGTGAATACAGCTTGTTACACGCTTAATCGGGTTCTAACTATTAAACGACTCAATAAGACAAGTTACGAACTTTTAAACAATCAAAATCCTAACTTAAAGTATTTGGAACCATTTGGGTGTCCTTGTACGATGCTGAAGAAGGATGCGAGTAAGTTTGAAGAAAAAGCCATTGAAGGATATTTCTTGGGTTATGCGTCTCTAAAGAAAAGGGTATTTAATGTCACTTCTGGTTGTGTTGAGGAATGGTATCATGTGGACTGTCAAAAGTACACCACACCTCCTCAAAGGAAAGGTCCCGACTGGATGTTTGATAATGATGGCTTATTTAATTCATTTACTCCATCAACTGAGAAATTTGATGAAGACCTGGTTCGAGCATACTTTGAAGATCATTTTGCTATTCCAAGATTTTCAAGCTCTAATGATGTTGAAGTTCCACCCGTTTCTCCAACTGAAGATCCATGTGATGCGTCTCCAGCTGGTTTTGGTAATGAATCTACTTCTTCTGATGACAATCAAGCTGATCATCTAGTTATTGAACTTGACAGTGATGTTTCATCTCATGAACTTGGTGAACATTACACTAACTTATTTGAAAATGTTGTTGTTCCTGAGAATCCAACTCTTCGGATTCATAATCATCATCCACAGGAAAACATCATTGGAGAACTTGATGTGGGCGTCCAAACACGTCATAAAGTTGCTTCGTCAAGTGAGAATAACGTATTGTGTGCTTATGCAGATTTACATTCCTCTGGAATTGTAAATGTTGCCAAATTCACTAGCTTTCTATCCCAAGTTGAGCCAACGACGCCTCGTATGGCACTTCAAGATCCTTCTTGGGTAGAAGCCATACAAGAAGAATTACAGCAATTTTCACGTTTGGGTGTTTGGGATTTAATCGACAAACTCGCTATAGTCAAGATAGCTATTCCGACTAAGTGGGTATTTAAATGTAAGAAAGATGATCGAGGAGTGATTGTAAGGAACAAGGAACGCTTAGTGGTGCAAGGTTTTCATCAGCAAGAGGGTATTGACTACACTGAAGTGTATGCGCCGGTTGCAAGATTGGAGTCTGTTCGAATCTTTCTGGCGTATGCTGCTTATAAGAATATTAAGGTCTATCAAATGGATGTTAAAAGTGCTTTTCTCAATGTGAACTACACGAGGAAGTGTTCGTTTTATAGCCTCCTGGCTTTGAAGATCCTGATTATCCGGACCGAGTTTACCGATTAAACAAGGCCCCGAGAGCTTGGTATGGCACGCTCGCCGACCATCTGACTGATAACGGCTTCAAGAGAGAGACTATCGACTGCACTTTATTTCATAAGACTGTTAGTGATGATCTTCTTCTAGTTCAGATTTATGTCGAAGGCATTATCTTTGGGTCTACAAACGACACGTTATGTAAGGAGTTCGAAAACTCAATGCAAACGAAGTTCGAGATGAGCTCGATGGGAGAGATGAATTTATTTCTAGGGTTGCAAGTTCACCAATCTGCTAAAGGAATCTTTATTCACCAGACTAAATATGTGAACGATGTCTTGAGCCGATTCAATATATCTGCCGAAAAAATCCCTTCAACTCCTCTCCCCGTGGGTCACAATTTATCCTACCCTCTATCGTGCTATGATCAGATCTTTAATGTATCTAACGGCTTCTCGCCCCGACATTATGTTTGTTGTTTTTCTTTGTGCTAGGTTTCAAGCAAGTCCACGAGTGACTCATCTAGTTGTGGTCAAGAGAATTCTTCGGTATCTGAGGGGAAATCCAGACATTGGGTTATGGTACCCCAAGGACGATAACTTTGAGCTTACCTCCTTTTCAGACTCTGAATATGGAGGTTGCAAGATCAACTTCAAATCAACCACGGCAGGATGTCAATTCTTAGGAAACCGGCTTCTTTCCTGGCAGTGTAAGAAGTAGACGACGCTCTCTAATTCAACCGCCGAGGCAGAATATGTTGCAGCCTCGAGTTGTTGTTCCCAGGTTTTGTGGATTCAACAACATCTGCGCGACAACGGTTTGAAGTTTCTTACTACTCCTATTTTGATTGATAACTCTGCCGCCATAAGTATAACAAAGAATCCCGTACAACATTCTAAAACGAAACATATCGAAATTCGATATCATTTCATATGGGATTGCTTTGAAAAGAAATTAATCGACCTTGAGAAAGTACATACTGATTTTCAGAAAGCCGATCTATTTACCTAAGCCTTTGACAAAACTCGTTTTCAATTTTTGCTTGGTTTAAATGGATTGAAAACCCTTGTTGATATCCTGAAACAATGATAACTATCCTTCTTTTCTGTTTATTTTTCCTTTCACATTTATTTTGGTTTTGGGTTTTAGGGGGGGGGGGGGTGAAAAATAGAAAATACAAAAATATTGTGCTTTTTGTTTGTATAGATAAAACCCAAAAACATTGAAAAATTTAAAAATCCAAAAACATTTGAAAATCCGAAAATCCAAAAATATTGTGAAGCTATTGTTTATAAGAAAATAGAAAAAGACGAAATGATTGTGTTTTTATGTATGTATAGAGAAAAACTAAAATTTTTTTTGCATAAGTTCGCTGAAAAGTATGTCAATTACTCATATTTGAAGGACATGTACTTGTATATGGTTGGTCCTGATATTTACTTGTAAACTTTCAGGATAGCATTCATTATGCGTTTTAGTTTATTTTCTCGCTGAAAATTATGTCGGTTATTTAAGTTTGTTGAGCATGCTTGCATGTTTTGGCCCTATTATTCACCTGTCTGTTGATAGTTTAGCCATTTATTTATAGACTTAATTTAACTGGGGCGATTAAATTTATTTTTGTTTTATGCTCCTCAAAATTTTGAGTTTTTTTCTTTTCTTTTTTTTAAGCAAAAAGAGAAAATGATAGTAGATTGACTATTTTGACCCCATATCCAGCAAGAAATAAGCTTAAAAGACTGTGTACTTAATTGCATTGGTGCATTGGTAGGTCTTAAACAAACTGTTAATGTAAAGTATGTGATATAAACATAAAGAAATGCCAAATTGAAAGAGGTGTTAGTCTCTAGTAAAAATCTTGGTGAGAATGGCAGAAATGTAATAACATGTCATACTCAAGCCTTATACTTGTTTGATCACCCAAAAATAAAATAAAGCAAATAACAAGTGTTGAGGTTCTGGACACTGTGAGTCTTTATGCGGCTTAATCATCTGGGTATTCATATGCATGAATATTTCATTCGATTTTAGAGCAAACCCAAAGTCATTAAACTTGATCACTGTTGTACCTCGTACAATCCAAATTACTGAATTGATTAAAATCCGATGTTAGTCATACTTTGTTCCTCCCACGCGCGCATCTCAATACAATTAAGAAACGGACCCCAGGGGATACAATATATGTAAGACGACAGATGGACTCGTGCATACTCACTTATAGTAAAGGAAACTCAATGCATTGCTCTTAAATCTCTATAAAATTGGAATGTTGATCAGCAATATAATGGTTTAAGTCAAGTTGGGGCGATATGACAAAAATCAAATTAAGCTTAAACCGAGATTAGAGGTTGATAGTTTATGATATTCTGTGCTTTAATTGAACCATTAATCATATCACAAAAACACTTGAAGGTTTGTTTTAGATTTAGGTGGACAATACCAATGACCGACTTAACACCAGTCATAATATCACTGAAACATAAAACTGTGATGGAAGGACAATATGGTCAATATGATTCTCTGCTCAAACTCACCAAAAATCCAAAAAAAATATGTTCTGTTTTTGAAAAACCTTACAAAAACACAAAGATATTTTTTTAACAAAAATTCAAAATTCCAAAAAGATTTTACTTTTTCATTTTACATATTATTTATTTTTTAAAATTAAGTGTTTTCAAAGGAAAAACACGTTAAGGTATTCGATCATCGAGATATGGGTTCTCGTTGATTTATTTAAGTTAATTGGTTTGGTAATATTTTAAAGTAACTGATTTAATTCATTTACTTATTTAAGTTAAATTAAATAAGGTAGTTCGTTAATATATGCATAACGAATTAGTTCATTATAACGAATTGCATATTAATTCGTTAACCTAATTCGCTTCCGCCACTCTGTAACGAATGACTTTTAATTCGTTAAGCATATTTACACAAACTAGTAACGAATTAAGTCTGATTCGTTAAGTCTATGTCTTAACGAATTGGATCTAATTCGTTAATATATTTAAAATCACCTGATTAACGAATTGGCTCTAATTCGTTATTTCAAATTTCAAACGAATCAGATGATTCGTTACATTGGAATTCGTACTGTGTCAGATTATATAGGACCGCGTGAAGACGATTCGTATTCACTATTCATTGTTTTCTTCTCCACATTGTACTGTTACTCTGCTCAAATTTTCAATAATTTTCGACCTTCGAATTTCGGTGTTTTGTTTATATATTTGTGATCCTAAGGTATATACGATCATACCTTCGTGATTTTCTTCAAATTTGATGCTGTTTTGACATGTTAATTATGTGATTTTGTAACCGGGTTTTTAGAGGTTTTTATAAACCTTAATTTAATCGCTTCATACCATATTTTGGACCACCATATTGATGCCATTGTAATCGTAACATGATTCCGAGATTCTTTGTGATCATTGATTTGCCTTTATGTTGCTATTAGAGTTGTATCAATTTCCGATTACATGTTTGATTTTTCTGGTTCTTGGTAATTTTGACCTTGACCAATTGAGTCAAATATTAAGCTGAATTGGCCATTCATTATGATTAACGAATTGGAACTGATTCGTGTCCAATTCGTTATGCAATTCATACAAATCAGGACAGCGAATCAATATTTATAATGAATCATATTAGTATTTGTTATTTATAACGAACTAGACATTAGTTTGTTAACGTTTCATAGTAATTCGCTAGTCCTCTTTCGTTATCTATTTACCTGATAGCGAAGTAGATGATTCGTTATAACAACTCAACATTCAATATAACGAATCAGTCTGATTAACGAATGACACCTTAATTACATAAATTTTATTTATTTAAGATTTACAAATTTATTTATATAAACATTGATTATCACTAAATCTCGACGTTATTTATTTAGAACTATCACCGATAACATGGAACAAGATCCCCCGGTAGCTAATCAACAACAACAGCAACAACAAGATATGCCGTTACTGCTATATGATAAGAAGCATAATATATGTGCCTTCGTTGGTACAAATTTTGCTGACGAGAATGTATTTGGAGGGTTGTTAGACTTCTTACGTCGCTCGCGTGTTCATTATTCCATCACTGCAAATCCTAATGTTCGATTCAGTACCATTTGTCAATTTTGGAATACGACGAGATATGTTGAAGTTGAGAATCTTATTGAAGCTACAATCAACCAAACGCCTATCACTGTTGATACTAATGTGATCCGATGGGTGCTTCGGTTTGGGGATACTATTGATCATCCGTGTGAGTTTGATAAAAGTTTGATCAAGAGTCTATTTTGTAGAGTATTCTATGGAGGTGATATTGAAGCATTCATGTATAACAAGAAAGGATAATGCCCAACGTACAAGTACTTATTACATGTACTAATCCATTGCTTGGGAGGAAGAAAGGGTGGTTTCGATGAATGCCGGATTATGCTACAATCGGCATTTGTTGTTTTGATTTTAAACAAGAACTTCAACTTATCAGAAATGATTTTTTATCATCTGAAGGAACAATGCCTTCAGACGGTTCAAAGAAAGAAGTTTCTTATGTAACCTCGATTCCTCCAGTTAGTTATTGAAGATTTGATTCCCAATTTGGTTATCGATCTAGCTGCTTTGAATGATGTGATGCCGCTTGAGCATATGTCGGCTGATACTGTATGACGGATGAAGATCTATCGGAAGGATACACCTAGAACCAAACGTTTTATTGGTCATCTGGTAAATCCAGATTATGTGTGTACTGACAATGATCGCTGGTTTCACGATGATTCGGATTCCGAGCGTGAGGAATTAGAAGGTGGGAATGATGATAATGATGATGATGCTGGTGGTAATGGTGATAATGGTGGTAATGCTGGTGCTGGAACTATTCCTGTTGTACAACCTACTGCGGTTGAAGCTGCTTTAGCTGGTGCTATAGCTGCTCATCATAAAAGGAAAGGGAAGGAGTTGATGAAATAAGGATCGTCTAAGCGTCGAGTGTTGGCTGGCGCTGGCATCTCATTTGGAGTTCAACCTCCAAGGCCGTCTACTCCTCAATGACCGGTGGTGCTGCTTACTACTAGAACTCCGAATCTTACGTTGACGACCACGCTTACGACAGATCCAAGGCTTGGTATGATTCCTCATTCTGTTTATCTACAATACCAAGTCCTTCAACTGCTACTTCGGTGGTTCCTCCTACACCAATAATGTTGCCTCCACCACCTATGGACGTTTCATTTTTGAGGCTTAACCGACCTCAAGGTCCAGTTTAACCTATCCCTGCTTCGTTCCATACTATGACTCATGATCATCAAATGGGTATGGTGTTGAATCTCCTTTATTTGTATGAAAATCAAATGTCGGCTGATCGAATGAATCAAGAACGCATGATGGAAAATCAAAAGAAGCTTATAAGTTATGTATCCTTCTATCAAAAGGAAACAAAGGCCCTTCGTGAGATTGTTGAGTCTTAAGGGGTGAAAATAAAAGAACAAGAAGATCTCATTAATTTTGCAACTTACATGTAAGGATGATGAACTAAAGAAGCTCAAGACCGATGACAAAGATCCAGATGCTTCGGGTAAAGGAGGAAGTGAGCCTAAACAAACTCACGGCTCGGCT
Organism: Bidens hawaiensis; assembly: GCF_021521415.1. Classification (NCBI taxonomy): domain Eukaryota; kingdom Viridiplantae; phylum Streptophyta; class Magnoliopsida; order Asterales; family Asteraceae; genus Bidens; species Bidens hawaiensis. Next base: position 942,516 of record NW_027491674.1, read on the forward strand.
TCTGGTGCTGCTACAAGTACAGCTGGTGACTCGGGAAAACAGATCATCACTTATCATGACTATACAGCTGCTATACCCATTGAGATGGTTAAGGCTGATACTGTTATTTTTATGGATGAAAAGGAGGTGATTAGAAGCATGGTTAATGCAGATGAGATTGTAGTGGGACAGTTTGTTGAAAAGTCACTAACACGAGAGCAGATTGCTATTCTGCCTGGTCTGAATGATGACGAATTAACCGTATTAGAGGCTTAGGAGGATGTTGAGGTTATGAACGATGAAGAGATCTTAAATGATCCGACTGTTGAAAGGAGTACGGGGTTTATTTATGAGAATGAGGAAGTTGAGATCAAGGACATGACTGCTGAGCAATACCCTGATCTGTTTCAACATACCAATGTTGATCAGGGTGCTCCAATATTTACTGAAGAAACGGTTAAAGAAGCAGAAGATCATCTGGAGAAGACTTCCAATGGAAAGAACGTCGTTGACACGAGATTTAATTCAAATCCCGATCCTTCTGTTGCTGATATTCAGATTTGGTTTGCTCATCAAGATAAGAGGACTCATAAGATTATTGATGCACGTGCCAAAGCAAATCAGATGACATCTTTCAAGGCTGTGTCTAAAGTACAAGGTGATGTTATTTCTTGGCTTTTTGATTCTGATTTAAAAGTATGTATTATCAAATGGGAGAAGGGCGTTCAGTACTATGAAAATATGTCTGATGTCCTCTCTTTACCAAGATGGGATGTACGTACTCTTGCGTATCGTCCGTTCATTAATCGTGGTGGGAACCACCAAGCAAGTTGGTTTCACCAACACTTGTTGTTTGAGGTGAACAACGGTTTTAAATTTTTTAAACCACAAATTCCCATCCGCAAGCATATCGATGAGATCGATCCAAGAACAGGTTGGAGAAAGCTGGTTCTTAAGGTAAAGCCGCCAAATACCATGAAGCAAGTTCTAGCGAAGACTCTGAATCAACACATGTATTTATCCTTCAACCGCTGGTACTACGACAACAAGACTGGCGAGGCCGTTATTGTGTTGGGTAAAGGTTTAAAGACCGAGCTGATAAAGATCATCGATCCGATGTGGCTCGTGAATTTGACAGAGACCGACAATGACGTGCTATTTAAGAATAAGATATTGATTGAGCGTCATGAAGACTATGACCTGACAATGCAATTTCAACGCGTTGTTAAGGTATGTCATGAGCATGGTATTCACAGCTGTAGAGATTGGCAGGCAAGACGCTTCAAGTAATTTAAAAGACAAAGAGCTTAAGACGAGGGGGTGTCTGTTAGTGCACGGTTTTGCGTCTCGAGTCTATGTAACTATGGTTAATGTATTCATCGTTTTATTTATGTAATAAATATTAAAGACATTAATGTAGGTCATAAAGTTAGTCATCTAGTTCGTTAAGGTTGTCTAACGAACTAGACTTAAGTTATATTTCCTCCTGATTATTAAGGATGTTTAACGAATCAGTGAGTGTTTCGTTAAGTTTATTTCGTTAAAGTATTGTAACGAAGTCGGTGTCTGGTTCGTCATGGAATGTTAATGAACCAGACCCGTCTTCTATATATAGTGGAAGTTTCCACTGTTTAATTTAAGCTTTGAGTTAAGGTTATCGAACCTCTGCCCATTTGTTCACTCAATCTTCATCATAATATTATACATACACATATATGTATACAACTAATACTAATAGTAATTGAAAACACATAATCAATAGCATAATGAACTAGATTCGATTTAGTTATTATATTATATCAGATCTGAGATATGAATTTAAGGTATTCACAACTTCCAAAGTAAAACTAAGTTAGTTCTTCATTTTTTTATTAGTTTACTAACTCTTAATTTATACTTGAAACAAATGGCACAACATATATATAATACAACCCTTGTTACCATTGGTAGTTACTTAACCGGCCTCGGTTGGTTAAGTTTAAGGCCCCGTAAGGCAAGGCTACATGGAGGACTTTCATGGTCTTTGTTATATATTTTCCGCATCTAACCATCTAACTTTATTATTTCTTACTAACCATGCTAACTTATACTTATCTTGCTTATTTATCAAGTTCCATGGTTAAGGGTTTGAAGAGTATGTGCCTCGGTTTAACCGTAAATAGCTTCAAACCGTAAACCGAACTTTGTTTACTAGTTTTGTTAAATAATTGTTTAAACATGCTTTATGTTGGACTTAAGTTTCTAAAATCATTATTTTAAGTTCTATGATTATGGGTTTGAAGATTCTAACCTCGGTCTTAACCCGAAACTAGATCTGAACCGAAAACCGAACTTTCGTTTAAAGACTTTAATATTAACTTTTTGGTTGTAAAACTTAAGTTTAATCATTTATAAGTTATTATACAAGTTCTTTGATATTTGGTCATGTGGAAACCATCTATGAACTTATTGTGAGATGGAAACCGAACCAAACCGAACTAAATCGATTTTCACTCGCTTAAGACACACAAGTGTGTTTTTAGCTATCAAGACTTGTATATTTATTTAAAAACAATTTACAAACTGAGTTTAAATATTTTATTAAAAGTACTTGGAATGTTGAATCCAACTTGATCATATAACAAGTTTGGACCGACAAAACCGAACATCCACTTAACATGCGTTTTTAGCTCTAAAACAATAGAACTACATACTTGGTTCAGTGTTAATATATCTTTATGAGTTATCTCATAACATTTAATATTCCGGAAAGTTGACTTTGGGTTTGACCAATTATCAAGACCCGAAACAACAACCCGAACACTCGTTAAAACCCGTTTTAGTATCTGTATTCCAAAAGGACTTGAATTCTTGTATTTTTACCCACCTTATTACTTAACATAGGTTGAGTAAATATTAAGGGTAGATACTTTAACCCGGTTTCGAGCAAACTTACATTTTTAAAGGATTATTTCTATAATTTTTAAAATAGTTACTTTATAAACCTTAAACTTTAATTGTTTATATTTCGTGTCTTTTATTTTAAAGCTTTCCCAAAACAACCCTTCTACTTAAGTCTTTTACTTTTATTTAGGCCTTGCTCGTTAGACTCCATCCTCCTGATTTCCCGTCTTTTACCGACCAAGTTTTATACTTGAATGTGAGTATTTTCATACCCCGTTTTCCACCTTTCGTTTTAGGGGTGACATTTCGTACTTATTCAAATTAAATGCTTCATACTTAAATCTTAAACCACAACCGTTATTGTATACTTTACTTAAATAAATGCTCGATTTGGTGATCTATGCTAATATGTTTATATGCTTATGTGTTTCATCGCTTTTAGAGGGTTGATTCATAAATCCGTGAACCATCTGGTATTCTCTACGATGCTTTACGATGCTTTATGGTTTTATCGCATTTGATCCTTTACGATGCTTCCATGTCACCTTCACTAAGGGGATAACTTTGTGAAGAAGATTCTTTTCTTTCATGTCAACTATCTTCACTGGTTACTCGATGTAGTTCAACTTTTCATCAACCTCGATGTCCTCTAATGGCACAAATGTGCAATCTGCTAGACATTTCCTCAAGTGAGAAACGTGAAATGTATAGTGAATTCCTTCCAAATCTTTTGGCAAATCAAGCTTGTAAGCCAATTCACCCACACGATCTATGATCTTAAATGGCCCAATGTACATTGGACTCAACTCCCCTCTTTGTAAGTCCCCGTTTCGTCATTGATCGATACGAGATCTGCACGAAGTCTAGGAGTGCGGAATCCTGCTAGACTCGTTTATGGTGTTGGAGACGAACTACACTATTATGCACAAACATACACACGAATGGGATAAACAGATATACAAATCGCTTTATATATAAATCAAAACACATTACATACCGAAAGAGAAAACATATTATGGCCAACCCGAGATGAGCTCTACCTCAGGTCTGCCCATGAGACTAGCCCTATCTGCTTTTATCTAAACAATTAAACAACTGCACAAAATACTTTTTTTCTTTTCACCATCTAACCCTTAACATGACACACACATATATAGATAAACATCTTCGTGGGCTTGGGCTTGGGCCTCAAGGCGAAGTTGTTCTAACTTCACCTATGGCGAAGTTGGCTCCCTCCACAACTTCGCCACAGCTGGTCGGAATTGCATAGCGACGATCACTAAATGCACCAACACTCTTTTCTTGAAATGAATAATCCCTTTCCAAGGCGAGACCTTAAGCATTACACTGTCGCCAATGTTAAACTCAATCGGTCATCGGCGCTTATCAGCATATGACTTTTGACGATCTTGAGTGGCTTTCATTCTTGCCTTAATCTGATCAAACATTGAAGGGGTTTCCTACATAATTTCTAGACTTCAAAGCTCTTTCTGACCAATCCCTCCCCAACTTACAAGAGTTCTATAACGTCTACCATATAATAAATCAAACGGAGGAATACCAATACTCGAATGGTAGCTATTGTTGTAAGAGAATTCTACTAGAGGAAGATGATTATCTAAACTTCCTCCAAAGTCTAGCACACAAGTATGTAGCATATCCTCAAGGGTTGGATAGTCCATTCAGACTGCCCATCTTTTTGAGGATGATGCGTCGTACTGATGTTCAGCCTTGTTCCCATAGCTTCATGAAACTTATTCTAGAATCTTGAAGTAAAGTGAGTATCTCTATAAGACATGATCGACAATGCCACTCCATTTTTTGCCACAACCTCACAAATGAACACTTTAGCTAACATTTTTGATGAGATAGCCTCTCATATAGGCAAAAGGTGAGCACTTTTCATCAAACGGTCCACAGTCACCTAGATGGTATCATGGTTTCTTGTTGTACGTGATAGATTAGTTATGAAATCGATGGTGATGTGTTCCCATTTCCATTCCGGTATCTCTAATTGTTGCATCTTTTCATACAGTTTCTGATGCTCTGCTTTTACTTTCAAACACATCAAGCACTTACTGACATATTCTACCACCTCATTCTTTATACCCGGCCACCAGTAGTCTCTACAGGTCTTGATACATTTTTGTGCATCCTGAATGAATCGAGTATCTAGACTTATGGGCTTCATCTACGATTTGACCTTTATGATCTCCATGGTATGGAATCTCCATATGATCGAACCTGGTCTTTACACCATCAGTGTTATCCGTCAACTCGTTTTGTTGTCCAAAAATTCTTTTCTTCTAATTAATTTTTCATCCACGAGAAAATCTGACTGAGCTTTGCTTCTATCTCCAAAGAAGTTGGAATTAATAATTAACTTATACGACTTCACTGTCGCAATGGCTTCTTCGTTCCTAAGGCTTAACGTGTCGGCGACAATGTTTTCCTTACCAGGTTAGTACTTGATATCACAATTATTGTCCTTTATCAATTCCATCCACCTACTCTCTCTCTCATGTTTAGTTCTTTCTACTTGATGAAATACTTCTATCTCTTATGGCCTGTACAGATGGTACACTTAGTACCATCAAGGTTGCAAAAGTCGCTAGGCGGACCCTAGGCGGTCGACTGGGGAGTTGGGTGTACTCGGAGTACTCGGGGAGTACTCGGAAACAGTAAATGTAAAGAAAATTATTTTTTGGACATTATATATATATATATATATATCAAATATCATAAGCTTACTAATATTTATAACAAAATAGGTTAATATCAATATAAATAAAAGAAATACATTTTTAAATAATAAAATATTCTAAAAATTACTAATCATTAATTAAAAAATGATATTTGTACTTTAAATTTTTGAAATACGAATTGTGTTTTATTTTTTTTAGTCAAATCGGATCCAAGTTCACCTTTAAGATGTGGTTCTGGCTAAGGTTGACTACATTTGACTGATTTTTAGTATGTAGGCGGATTTACAGAAACTCGCCTTGGCGACATACCTTGTAGCGAGTACTCGGAGAGTACTCGGCCTTGTAATCCTACTTTTACAACATTGAGTACCATATAAGTAATGCCTCCAAATCTTGAGAGTATGTACTACTGCTACTAACTTTAAGTCATGCGTTGGCTACGTACTATCATGAAATATTAACTGTATAGACGCATACGCTATGGCATTACCTTGTTGCATCAACACACAATCTAACTCACGACACGAAGCATAAGTACAAACTACCAAATCCTTATTACTATGGGGTAAGACAAGTATTGAAGCTTGTGTGAGTCTTCGCTTCAATTCTTAACAAGCTTCTTCTTAATAATTACCCAAATTGTATACCCCACCCTTTCGGGTCATATCGGTCAACGGTGCGATTACTTTAGAGAAGTCTTGGATAAATATCCTATAATAGCCAGCTAACCCTAAGAAGCTACCTATCTCAGTTGGGTTTTGTGGATTCTTTCAATTCTTTATTGCTTAAATCTTAGTTAGGTCCACAGTAATCCCTTCAACATTGATATGTGACCTAGAAACTATACCTCACGGAACAAAAATGTGCACTTCGAAAACTTAGCATACAGTTTCTCTTTCTTCGAAATCTCCCATACTTCTCTTAAATGCTAAGCATAGTCAGACTCACTCTTCGAGTAAATCAATATATCGTCAATGAATATGATAACTGATCTATCTAATATCTGCCGACATACCATATTCATCATATCCATAAATGCTGCTAGAGAATTCGTCAATCCAAATAACATCACAAGGAACTCGTAGTGTCCATACCGCGTCCGAAACGTTGTCTTAGGGATGTTCGCCTCTTTCACCTTCAACTAATGGTAGCCTGATCTGAGGTCTATTCGCGAAAATCAACTAGCACCATGTAGTTGATCAAACAAATCATCAATCCGTGGAAACGGATATCTATTCTTCACCGTAAGCTTATTCAGCTCACGATAGTCTATACACATCCACATACTTCCATATTTCTTCTTAACAAACAACACTAGCGCACCCCACATAGAAACCCTCGGCCTTATGAAAACTTTATCGAGAAGTTCTTGCAGATGAGACATCAATTCTTTCATCTCGGATGGCG